>NW_022589710.1:56664965-57166289 GCF_004348235.1 Phoca vitulina | reverse complement strand
GGGGGGGGGGGGGGGGGGGGGGGGGGGGGCGGGGGGGGGAGGGCGGGAATAAGGAAGCTCTATTTTCTTCATTTCAATAGCTGAGAGTGAGGAGGTGGTGAAGAAGGTGGGGGTAAAATTTTGAAATTGTCACTTTGGAACATGGGAGAGTAAATATATATTAGAAAATACGTGGTGTAATTACCGTTTGAATACGTGTCTTCTGGGTAGACAGTAAGGAGACATCTTTTGTCTGATAAAGCTTTTTCAGTGTACCTAAGACAGTGCTAAGAATTTGACATTTTGATCCTTAAGGGGATTCAAAGAGAACTCTCCGGCCCCCCGACCCCCCATCATAGTTACCATTTGTCACAATAGGCAATTGTCCATTAATACCTTAGCGGTCTTCCATGTGCCCTCTCTGACAGAAAATAAGGAAATTTATTAGCCCTAAGATTGGTTGCATGTGGTCAGAAAAGGGCTACCGTACCAGTTAGAGTTACATGCTTCTTTGCTTTCATTTAGTGGGAAAAAGGATAAAAACCCTTTTCACAACCATGAGCTAAAAGTTCATGCTTCCTTCCTTTTAGGCTGATTGAGTCCTTTTAAGACCCAAAGCAAACCCTGTACTAAGAGAACACCTGGGGAACACCATGTGCTGATTGGCTAAATCTGGGTTACTGAACTAAATCACTTTGCTGGAGGTGGGAGTGGGGAATGGTGGGGAATGGTGGGGAATGGAGCGTGAGGGGTTGGGGTGCAGGGGAGGTTATCACAAGAGCATTAGACTAATCAATTGAGCAAGCAGTGTCTTTCCCCTGAATCACTTGCTCTACATAGGGAGGAATGGATTCCTGCATAGAAGTATAGCTTTATTAAGAAGAAAGGAGGTAATGGATGGTGGGTATGCAGCAAAGAGCTGTCCACTACAGAAACTGAAGAGTGAACTGCAGTTGGCTCACTTAATGACCCATGTGAAAATTTTGTTTTAAAATAGAGTTTTATAGCTGCACCAAAGGCAAAGTAGAGGACGGAGAAAGAATATCCTTTAAAACTTTGATTCTTATGAGATCCAATTAGTAATTGAAAGAGACCCTTATAGGCATCTCTGTACTAGAGACTTGAGGTTTTTTTTAATTTCTAAATTGATTTATTGTTTACAGATCTTTTCTATTTTTATTTCATTTTTAAAGCAGAGGTTCAAAAGGTTTTGGCTGTTGTACAAAACTGTGCAGTCACCACCCAAATCAATATGTAGAACATTTCTATCACAAGCTCCCATGTGACCCTTCTAGTCATTCTTAGAGTTTAAGAATGCTTATAAAAAGTCAGTGGGAGGGGCGCCTGGGTGGCTCAGTTGGTTGGGTATCTGCCTTCGGCTCAGGTCATGATCCTGGGACCTGGGATCAAGCCCTACATTGGGCTCCTTCCTTGCTCAGTGGGGAGCCTGCCTCTCCCCCTGCCACGCCCCCTGCTTGTGCGCTCTCTGTCAAATAAATAAATAAAATCTTAAAAAAAAAAAAAGTGGGAGGGGCACATGGGTGGCTCGGTTAAGCGTTTGGCTCAGGTCATGCTCTCGGGGTCCTGGGATCGAGCCCCACATCAGGCTCCCTGCTCAGCGGGGAGTCTGCCACTCCTTCTCCCTTTGCTCCTTCCCCTGCTTGTTCTCTCTCTCTCTCTCTCTCTCTCTCTCAAATAAATAATCTTAAAAAAAAAAACAGTGGGATTGATTTTCCAGAGATAGCTTGATGTAACAGAAGGAGCAAGAACAGAAATGGACTCTGAGGACAGCACACCTCTGTTGGCTCTGCCAGCTCTGAGGTGTGTGTGACTTAGGGCTTGACTGACTTCATGGGAAAATACATCTGCCTAGAACTGGGGCCTAGATGTGTCCCCTGTACCAGGCCTGGCCCAGGATGGGCACCCATTAGCTGGTGGCCCATCGGAAGGGGAAGAGTGAGAGCAGGATCTGTGTTACTCCAGTATCATGAATGACCATTTTTGAATCATAGGAGAAAATAAAATGTACTTAATGAACATAATTTAATCTTTCTTCAGTAAGAAAGGCCTTGAAAATTTGTAGTGATTTAAATCTTAAATCCTGTTACTGATATAAGTTCAGAACAGTCTGAATATTAGCAATCCCATGACATGGTCCTACCTGTATGTTTTAAAACCTAAATTTTAGGTGTACACTCCTTACCATCTCATTTAACTTTATACGAAAGCTTGAAAAGCTCAGTAATTCAACTTAAGATTACTTGCTAGCTAAATTTTAGGTAAATGAAAGTCTTTGTAATTTGTGACATATGAAATTTAGAGACAAAACTGAGTGATGTTTCTTGAAAGTCCATTATCTACCTCATCACATTTAGGCAAATAAAGTATATGGATTGCTGAGAGGTGCTTTTTGTGAACATGTAAAAATGTTTTTTATATTATAGAAGACCTATATAATATTTATTACTGGCAAAAAAATTATAGACTGATCTACTAGTATATATTTTTTTTCAAATTTTTATTTAAATTCTAGTTAACATACAGTGTAATATTGGTTTCAGGAGTAGAATTTAGTGATTCATCACTTACATATGACACCGGGTGCTCATCCCAACAAGCGCCCTCCTTAATACCCATAACCTGTTTAGCCCATCCCCCACCTCCCCTCCTTCCATCAACCCTCAGTTTGTTCTCTGTCATTAAGAGTCTATTACGGTTTGCTTCCCTCTTTTTTTTTTTCCCCTTCCCAAATATCCATCTGTTTTGTTTCTTAGCTTCCACACAGGAGTGAAATCATATGGTATTTGTCTTTCTCTGACTGACGTTTTGCTAAGCATAATACTCTTTAGCCCCATGCACAGCATTGCCTAAGGCAAGATTTTGTTCTTTCTGATGGCTGAGTAATATTCCACTATGTATATGTGTCCCACCTCTTCCTTATCCATTCATCAGTTGATGGACATTTGGGCGCTCTCCATAGTTTCTGAGGCCACTGCTGATGCTGCTACACTTACTAAGTTTGCCCGTTCTTCATATCCTTTGACTTTTATTGAATAAGGGACATTCTAGTTTTAGTCCAGTACTTAAGTTTATTATGTTCAGTTTTTCACACAAAAATACCCTATTTTATTATATGGTAAACTGTTTTTTAATTTATTTGAGAGAGAGAGTGTGTGCGCAGTTTTTTAATTGCGGCATAGTTGACACACAATGTTAAGTGAGTTTCAGGCGTCCAGCGTCGTGATTGGACAAGGGTGTGCGTTCTGCGTTTGCCACAAGTGTGGCTGCCACGTGTGACCATGCTTGCGCTGCCGTCACGGTTCGGCCACCTCTGTTCCCCGTGGCTTATTCGTGACCCGGAGCCTGTCTCTCCCACTCCCTTCCTGCGCCCCCCTCCTCCCCCTCTTGCCCATCCCCCACCACCCTCCCCTCTGGCAGCCATCAGCTCTTTGTATTTATGAGTCTGTTTCGTTTCTTTTTTTTTTAATTTAGTCTTAGTTTTGAGCTATTTTTTATTAAGTACATAGCCTTTGGTACATACTTTTCCATGTTTCAGAAAATATGCATCAGCTGTAGAAATGGAAACATTTGTAATAGGCATATTACAACTTTTGGATTTTATCTTTATTTAGCTACAGCTCCTTCCATCCACATCTGGGATGCAGTGAACAAGCAGACTTTGTCTATCCTGAGATGCTACCACTCAAAGGGAGTGTGTTCAGTCAGCTTCAGCGCTACTGGAAAACTCCTGCTGTCTGTGGGGCTGGACCCAGAACATACTGTTACCATTTGGAGATGGCAGGAAGGTAGGGCTCTTTTTCCTTTTGTAATTTAAAAAAAAAATAAGAATACTAGGGTAATATTAGTTCTCTAGTATTTGCCTTAACTTGGTGATTGAAATCATTTTTCATTTCAGCCGTATACAGTACACAGTTGATGTTACTGTTGGTATGTTCCACTTTAAAAACTCAGTGAAAGAAGCTCACAAAACATAAATTCATGAAAGTTATTAATACTATATATGATTCGCTGCTATTTCCTTTCATATGTAAGTCTCTTTGCCAGTTATTATTTGGTTGGTTATGGAGGGTCTTAGTCAAGAATGGAAATGAAGTATATTGTAAGTGACAATGAACATCAATAGGGTAATATTACTTATACTTTAGACAAAACTTTTCAGTTATATAGCTGCTATAAAAAGTGAAGTTCACAGAGCCACAGAGAATGATTTCTGAAATCTGGAATGGCCCTTCAGTGATAATAAAGCTCCCATTAATACACACATCCCTTGAGAAAATATGTCCAAAGGACTCTGCACAGGTCCTGTGATTGCTCGGTAGCTGTGCGAGGGACACGCCCCCTCAGAAGTATTTGTTTTTTGAACTATATATTCCGAATAACTGTTAACCTTGTTAATTTTGTTGTCTCTCTGTATCAGGTACCAAAATTGCCAGCAGAGCTGGCCACAACCAGCGTATTTTTGTGGCCGAATTCCGACCAGATTCAGATTCCCAGTTTGTCTCTGTGGGAGTCAAACACGTGAAGTTCTGGACACTGGCAGGAAGGGCTCTTCTTAGCAAAAAAGGGCTCCTGAGCACCGTGGAGGATGCGCGGACGCAGACCATGCTTGCTGTTGCATTTGGTGCAGTATGTCTCTTAAAATGCCTGTGCTAGTAGTATCTTGGAATTACAGAAATTGGACTACTTTGAATTTTCTTACTTTAGATAGATAAGCCACCATACGCTGTTCTGTGGATTGTGACCCACTAATCATTACGGATGTCCTGGTCAGTGCATACATTTCCCCTTTCAGACTCTGAGACTCAGAAATCAGGGAGTGGGAAAGAAGATTAATGAGGGTGAAGGATTATAATGAAACGTTTGAGTCCTTAGGCCACTGCCATTCTTAAAAGCCTTCATTAATTTTGTAATTGTCACCCTAAAACTCCTAAAATTTCTATCCTCCTAGGAGATCCTCATATTCCTAAAGATTTGTCAGAATACAGAAAGATGAATCAACAAATGTAATTTTCAACTATTTAAGATGGTACTGGGGTTTAGGATTTCCTTTGCTTTCTATCATCGTAACGCACCGCTTAGCACATAGTTGGAAGTGCTCTGGGCTGGTGCCTCTCTGTCCGCTCGCCCCGCTCACCCAGCTCACTCCGAGGAGGAAGGAGAGCACAATTCCTGGCTTCCACAGAGAGTGTTTGAGAGAGCCATTCCCTCCCCTCCCCCATCCCATCTGGGCTGGCGGTTCATGATCCGCATCTCTTTCCTTTAATACCCTTTGCCCTGGCCAGGCTTTTTAAAAAATCCTTGGGTGCATCAAAAACCTAAGTGGATTTCTTTACTGTTTATGTGGGTATAGAATGTGAAGAAAATTATACTTTTAGAACCTTTAAGCACACGTTTTTGAGAAAAAGACCATTGAAAATGTTGGTTGTACCATGTCAGACTTCCATTAAACATTTTGGGCATTCTTTATAGAAGACCAGTAATTCCTTTCTAGAAGAAGAACTCACATATTCAGATGCTTCTGGCATTTAATTTGTCCGTGTAGATTAACTTTCTTCGTGTATAAAATTTCTTACGTAGCCAGTTGCCCATGCCTGATTGAAAATAAATTGAAGACTAAAATATTAGTCACAATTGGCTGATGTTTGAAGCAGCAGTGCGATCAGAGTGTTTTGTTATGTAGCCAGATGGGTTGATGTCCAGTTTAGGCCTTTTTGAACATCTTCTTTGCTGAGGGGCTATAAAAGCAAGAGAAGTAAAATACTGAAGCATTCACATTCTAATTGCAGATAAGGCATGGATTAGTGATGCTTCTAAATGACAAATATAATTATTGTTATCCAAATATAAGGTACAGAGAAGAGGCATAAATGCTGCGGAATGCGAAGTCACATTAAATTGTTGTTGGGAGGGGCACCTGGCCGGCTCAGTTGGTGGAGTGGGCGACTCTTGATCTCCGGGTTGGGAGTTCAAGCTACACCTTGTGGGTAGAGATGACTTAAAAAAAAAAATTGTTGTAGGGAAATTAAACATACCAACCATATAGTATTCTCAGAAAGATTAAAGAAAATCTTTGTTTTGTTGTAATTCAAAATTGATTTTCCTGCTGGTTCTCTCCATATTGTTTCTGGTGAAAGATCTTGTACCAGTTGCTCCAAAAGTGAAGCTAAAATGGATGAAAATAGCACATGATGCGGAATTTAATTTCTCCAGTCTCCACATAAATGAACTAGATCAGTAGGATGGCAATTCTCAGTGATCTAAAGCGCTATTACTTTTGGTACCTTATCAGATTTATCTTATTTTGTATTGCATTGACTTTGCTTTTGATTTTAAGAAGTTATGGCAAACGTTAAGTTCATATATAACTTCATGAATTAGTGAAACCTAAAAGTTCCCACAGCTTTGCTCTATTTATAAATCCTATAGTTCTACCTTCTGTGACAAAATACTTTACCAACCTAGTGAAAAGTTATTTTCACTTCCTACTCCTACTCCTCTTTGACTCTCTGTGACTAATGACCTCAAGTTATTTCTTGGGCAGCTGAAGGGAAGCAGCCCAAAGGGATGATATGAACCCGAATGATAATATTTTAGAACTGGAAGGGACCTTGGAGCCTGAACTCCCTCATTTTACACATGAAAAAGCGGATCCTCCTAGAGGTTACAAGTCTTGTCCCAGGTTAGTCCGGGGAACGTGCAGCAGAGCCGCACGGCAGGCCCTGGCAAAGCCAGTTGGGGTTTTCTGGCTCGGGGCGCCCGGCTCCCCCCGCTGGGCCGTGTGCGAGGTAGGCCCCCCTTACGGTAGAGAGTTGCGTCTGTTTCGTCTCTATTTGAACTTTTGATGAGTTTATCTCCCCCTTCCCCACTCCTTTTCAGAATAACTTGACGTTTACAGGTGCCGTCAGTGGAGATGTGTGTGTGTGGAGAGATCACGTATTGTGTAGGATCGTGGCCAGAGCTCACAACGGGCCCGTGTTCGCCATGTACACCACGCTTCGGGACGGCCTGGTCGTGACCGGCGGCAAGGAGAGGCCGTGAGTCCTGCTCCCCTGCACGGCCTCCCTGCGCGTCGGTCGGCCCGCGGCTTGCCGCTCAGCAGTCTAGTTCCTTCTGGGCTACGCCGACTCTCCCCTCTGCACGTCCTCCTCCTGTGCTTCACCAGTATTGCCTCTTCCCTGCCGCCTTGTTGCTGCCTACATTCTGGTCGTAGGCCACTTGCAGTTGTTTTCATGCTGTAGAGAAGCCTAGACCCCAGCAGTCAGGATGAGACTTTCTCTGAGGTAGTTGTGATGCAGGTAGAGAACTGATTGTCGTCACGTCTGAATCCTGCGTCCGTATTTGCTGGGTAAGAGGGGGCCTGTGGGAGAGTCTCTGCCCTCAAACCCCGGATGCACCTGGCCTGCCTGCTCTCTTCTTTGTCCGGACGGACATTCGGGGGCAAGGTGCGGACCGCTGGCTGCCTCAGCAGAAGATGAGAGGATGCTAGAAACAAATTGCCTTGTGTGCTTTTCCTTGAGGCAAACCTGTGACATAAAATTGTGTAATACAAGGCTTCAAAACTTAAGTCTAAGGAAAGGCCTTTTTCTGAGTGCTCTGAAAACCTCCCAGAAGCCAGATACTTAGAACTGATTTTCTGCCGATGTATTCATATAAAAATGCAGTGTTTGCATGTCCAAGAAGTAAGTACATTTCCAGACAGGATTGAGAGAAGCCGCATATATGAAACACAAATGCAGTAGCTTTTCTTTCACATGAAGAAAGACTGTTGTCCTACATGGGCATGTTTTTGTCCTAAGACAAGCAATTCATCTCACAGAAAATAAAGTTCTACATTTTTCAGTTCTCCCAAGCGAAAAACCGTAAATGGGCTAAATGCTGTCTTTCCCGTATTACTCTGATGCTGGGCTTTCCCGCACGCCATGCACTCTGCCCGTGGGCAGCCACTGAGTGCTTTCAGTTGGGTGTTTTCGTCCTGGGAGGAACAAATAAAAATTTCGTCTAGAGCATAGCATCTGTAATCCGGTTATCTCGCCTTACCTTTTCATTACCATTTTAACGTTACACATTTTACACATTTCCTTAATCAAGAGAATGGATACGTTATGTGGGGGATGGGAGCTAAATAAGATTATGCTTATGTCCGAAAACTGAAGTAAAAGTAAATTCTGCTTAAACAGAATGACTGAAATACTGTGTATCTTAAAATTGCTGTAAAAAGTATTAGGGCCTCTTTTTTTTTTTTTTAACTATTCTGCTTATAATTTAGTATTTATTTCAAAAATGATTGGAACAGCTAATAACAAATGCTTATTTGGGTTTGGGTTGTTATCAGGTCAAAAGAAGGGGGAGCAGTCAAACTGTGGGATCAGGAGCTGAGACGGTGCCGCGCCTTCAGGCTCGAGACCGGACAAGTCACGGACTGTGTTCGTTCTGTGTGCAGAGGCAAAGTAAGCTGTTTCTCGAGCCATTACGGGGCGGCACAAAGTAGAGGACACTTTTTCGTGGGGTTCGCCCCCCCTCGGGAACTTGACGAGTGGTAGATAAGAGGAGTTTGCTTGCTGGCTGTCCTCGGCCTCCCCGGGCCGGCCGGAGCACAGGGAGCTGCTCTCCTCTCTCTGTACTCTAGGTCGACCTCCGTAGGTTCTTGAGTCCGCTAACTCAGCTGTGGTAGGCAGGAGTGAAGTTTCTCGCCAGTCGACTCATTCTGATTAGAGCAGCTGTCTTTTTTTGGTTTTGTTTTTAAAGTACGCCCCCCTACCCCCCAACGTGGGGCTTAAACTCACGACCCTAACATCAAGTCACTCACTGTACCAACTGAGCCAGCCAGGTGCCCCGTCTGTTTTTTTAAACACCCATTTCTATAAAAAATTTTGACCGTGCATGAACTTGCAATAAGCATAAGTCATATACATGTATTATTCTCAGTCCATGTTATCTATTGGTTTAATTTCCCTTTTAACTAAAATCCAATACTTTCTTCCTGGATCCCAGTGCACTTACACCTCCTTGGAGCTCTTCAGATTAAACTAGAGTCCAAGTCCAAACTCTGACTGGCAAAGCCAGATGTTAGAGTGCAGTTCTGTTCTTTAGCACGGACTCTGCCAGACAGGCCAGTCCAGTGCTCCTGCGGATGTGCTTCTAGTCAAAGAAAACCGCAGGAGCTAATGCCTGGCTTGCTCCTAGAGCACTCACAGCAGAACGTTCTTCGAGACGAGGTCAGTAGGGTCCTTCTTAAGTTATTGAAAGCAACTGTTGAATTACATTAAATGTATTGGTCCCATTTGTGCTTTAGGGCAAGATCCTAGTTGGGACAAGGAATGCGGAGATCATTGAAGTTGGAGAGAAAAATGCAGCATGTAATATTTTAGTTAATGGCCATGTGGATGGACCCATATGGGGACTGGTGACACATCCTTCCCGGGATTTTTTCCTTTCTGCTGCAGAAGATGGGACAGTGAGACTCTGGGATATTGCTGATAAAGTAGGTACAGTTTTCTTTCTTAAAGTTACAATTTCTAAGGACAGTGGAAGTCCTAAATTGCTAGCACTTAACTATTTGAGAATTATATTGAGAATTTTGAAAAGAAATTGGTTTACTTTAAGTACTCTATTTAATACAGTTCTCTATGACTCTTGGTTCTTATGCAGAAGATGTTAAACAAAGTGAATTTGGGACATGCTGCTCGTACCGTGTGTTACAGCCCTGAAGGGGATATGGTGGCTATTGGAATGAAAAACGGAGAATTTATTATTTTACTGGTGAGCTCTCTAAAAATATGGGGAAAGAAGAGAGATAGACGATGTGCAATCCATGATATCAGGTTAGTCAACAAATGGAATAGAATTTTTGGTATATATATTCTTAAATGACCTGGGTTACATTTGAAAACAGGTTCTTAGTGCCTGTAGCATTTAATCACATCATAAATTGTATGCTGAAATGTAGCCGTTTGTATACTTACTGCTTGCTAAATTATCAATCCATTGGCACCAGCCACGGTGCCTTATAACAGCATGTACTCAGGGAGTTTGATGGTAAGTATCACACTGGATGTGTCCAGCGAGTTGATCCATCCAAGAATTATGTTCCAGTGTACAGAAGAGAGCCATCTGTCCTTCCTAAGTTGTCAGCCTAGAGAACTAAAGTTATAACCCCACCTCTTAATTGAATATAAAATTAATTAATCAGTACTCATCAGGGCACCTGGGTGGCTCAGTCGGCTGAGTACCTGACTTTGGCTCAGGTCCTGATCTCAGGATTCTGTCCCTGCTCAGCCGGGAGTCTGCTGCTCCCTCTTCCTCTGCCCCTTCCCCAACTCTCTCTCAAATAAATATTTTTTAAAAAATTAATACTCATCAAACATCTATGCCCCAGAATCTGAATTAAACTTTAAACTCTTGAACTTCTGTATTTCCAGTGCGTCAGCTTATCTTGACAGTGGTTACCACTTACTGAGTACTTCTGTGATCAAGATTAAGATTTTTGAATCCAGTTCTGTCAAAAGCTTGCATTCTTTTCATTAGTAAAACCCTTTTACACATGAAACCTTCCTCAGAATTTCAACATATAAACTTCCTGCAGGCCCGTTTCCCTAGAGAACCTCACCTGAGTTGCCCCGTACGATTTCCCATGAACTCCGGCACGTGTTTGTCTGTTAAGACACTTCTAAACCTCAGGCAGTGTCACTTCATCGGATAACCTGAGGCAAATTCATCTGGTCTGTGTTGTTTGCTGTGAAGATACCATGTTTCCAGATGAAAGAATCCTATCTTGGTAAATTTGGTGTACTATGTAACTTAAAAGAGTTATGTATTTGTTAGTGGCTTTTTCAAAACTTAGATCTTTTTAAAGGAATCAGATGAAAATTCAGGAGCCACTTAAAATTGAAGTGAAATACAAGCTTTTTGTTTCATGTAACACAAATATAATCTCAGTATACACAATCAGTTGTGTCTGTCGGGTAAATCTACTTGAGGCCCGATCACACACATACTTATTTTTGAGAGGTAGAAAGCAAGTCACTGGTCTTAAACGTTTATGTAATTTCATGCGGTCTAACGTGTCTTTCACGTCTTTTCTTACCTCTCCAGATTCAGTCCAGATTCCCGGTTTCTGGCTGTAGGTTCTAGTGAGAACTCCGTGGATTTTTACGACCTAACATTGGGCCCCACCCTTAACAGAATCAGCTACTGCAGAGACATTCCCAGCTTTGTCATTCAAATGGACTTCTCTGCAGATAGCAGATATCTCCAGGTATGGTACCAATACTATAAAACCCAGTTTACACTAGCTGTTCTAACACTGTTAGTGGATGCATTTAAAACTGAGTTTTAGGGGTGCTGGGTGGCTCAGTCATTAAGCGTCTGCCTTCGGCTCAAGTCATGATCCCGGGGTCCTGGGATGGAGCCCCGCATCGGGCTCCCTGCTCCATGGGAAGCCTGCTTCTCCCTCTCCCACTCGCCCTGCTTGTGTTCCCTCTCTCGCTGTCTCTCTGTCAAATAAATAGTCTTTAAAAAAAATAAAAAATAAAAAAAAATCCCTCATATAGGGCTGCCTGGG
The DNA here is from genome assembly GCF_004348235.1 of Phoca vitulina. NCBI lineage: Eukaryota > Metazoa > Chordata > Mammalia > Carnivora > Phocidae > Phoca > Phoca vitulina. Next base: position 57,154,729 of record NW_022589710.1, on the reverse strand, counting down.
TGGCTCAGTTGTTAAGCGTCTGCCTTCAGCACAGGTCATGATCCCAGGGTCCTGGGATCAAGCCCCGCATCGGGCTTCCTGCTCCTCGGGATGCCTGCTTCTCCCTCTCCCACTCCCCCTGCTTGTGTTCCCTCTCTCGCTGTGTCTCTGTCATATAAATAAATAATCTTTAAAAAACAAAACAAAACCCAAGTTTTAGGGGAGCCTGGCTGGCTCAGCATACGACTCTTGATCTCGGAGTTGTGAGTCCGAGCCACACGTTGGGCGATAACTTTCTGAAAAAACTCCTGAGTTCCAGAGCTTCTCAACTCTTGACTTTATTCTTCACTGTTTCTGCATTAATATCCTATTCTTATTAGTCCTCTCCATTTTTTCTAACAGACTTCTGTAGTCATCGTTAGAAATGTAAATCAGATAGCACCCTTTGCTAGTATCCTATAGCCTTCTGATGTGTCTCTCGCCTAATGGAATTCTTGTCCCATTTTAATACCATGCAAGGTCTCCACTGGTTGCTATAAACGACATGTCTATGAAGTGCCTTCAGGAAAACCTGTTACGGATCAGGCCGCCATGGACAGGATCACTTGGGCTACATGGACTAGGTAAGAACTGACTGAAGGTCAGCCGGGAAAACTGGAAAACCCTATTGCTTAACAGTTAGAGCCGTTCCACTAGGGAACAGTAGTTGAGTTTTATGTTTGTTACCATATCTTGAATTCTTCCAAAGAGGCCGATGATATAGTCTCTCATGCTGGAACTCCTCTTCATTGAACATATTCCCAAATGCTTTATCAAGGTTAAAAGCCTTTAAAGATGCCCTGATATTTTCCTTAACACATTAGGTTTAATAACAAGCAATAAAACCACATACTGGGTACTGTTAAGCAATTGTGTTATTTATCTAAAGGAACGCTATCTTGCAGTTATTAGAAATGGAACCTTATAAATTTGCTATTTAACAGGTAACCATGAGTAGTCATCTTTTTAATCTATCAAATTCCTAAAGCATAAGCATCTTTTAATTTTAAAGTAACATAATTAAGTAGAGATTAATTACCAAAAAACTTTTTTAGCGTGGTACATGTTTGCTATGGATTTTCTTTTATTCCTTCCCTCTAGTATTCTAGGGGATGAAGTTACGGGAATCTGGTCCCGACACACTGAGAAAGCCAATGTCAACTGTGCCTGCGTATCTCATTCAGGAATCAGCCTTGTAACAGGAGATGACTTTGGCATGGTTAAGTTATTTGACTTCCCGTGTCCTGAAAAATTTGTAAGTTTGTGTTTGGTTTTGCTTTTTATGTAATTTTACTAGCAGTTCAGACATCTGATCATTACTACTTCTTCCCCCATAATTTAATAGCTAAATATGTTACTGTCTCCTGATTTGGAAACACTTATGTTCCTAAAATTTTTTCAAAACTTACTAAATCCCTTACTCTGAAGTAAAAGCTTTTAGAAATCATCTCCCCATGCCCCCAGGTAACACCATCTTTGCAAACTATCCTAATAACGCTGTGATTAGCCTTTTTATCAAACCTTTACTCAGTTACGAAGTTTCAAATGCTTTTCCTCAGAGGAAAATGTTCAGAGTCCTGCCCCGAGAACCTGGTTTGTGTTAGGTGCAGATCCATCAGCTAACATGAGTAACACTGGCTGTGGTCCCAACTGCCTGCCTCTCTTCACGGCCCCTGGGATGGAGATCTAGGGCTCCTGACAGGAACCTCTGATTTTTGTGTGCCTCACACAACGTCCTGAGCTTTGTTTCTCATGGTTTTTCAGGCAAAGCACAAAAGGTTCTTGGGTCATTCACCTCATGTGACCAATATTCGATTTACCAGCGGTGATCGACATGTCGTTAGTGCCGGAGGTGATGACTGCAGGTGGGTAACTGTCTCAGCCCAAGAAGAGCAGACTCTCTCTTGCTCGTTCCTAAGAGCCCTGGGATCACTGCCTCAGGTAACAGACTCTGAGTCAACCACAGACGAAGGCGGCATAACCGGCTGGCTCCGTGGCAGCACAGCACGTGGGGCAGTACGAAATAAAAGGAGTTAATGAAAAATTTTATACATTTGATTTGAAAGCTCATTAAACTTCTGAAAATCTAGGAAAATAATGAACTCACTGCTTTTTTTGTCTCTGATTGCAGTTTATTTGTCTGGAAATGTGTACATATGCCTCACTGAAAGATACGGATGCTGAGAAGAGACCAGAATTACAGAAGAGGAAAAACTAACAACAACAAAACAAAAACAGAACCAAACCTTGCATGGGCAAGTGGTGCTAACTTAGGATTGTTAACAGGGATAAATGCCCAGAGTCATCCAAACAGAAGACAGATAAGTTCAAAATATTTGTTGTATGCACTGGATAACTGTCCATAATCCATACACTGCCAGACAATTACTTTAAGAAAGGATTGAATAAATACTCGGTGAAAGCCAGCCCCCCAGTTTGGGGGAGTGTGCAGACTTGGCAGACCTGCTAGGAAGGCTTAGGGGACAGCGCCTCTCAAAAAACAAAACCTTAAAAACCCAAGTTGCTTAATTTTCTTCGTCTCTTTAGCAAAACTGTTTTTCTTTTTTAGAATTTATATTTTATTTTCAAGGTTCATTATTTAATGACTTATTTTATCCTTGTGTTTACATAAGGAAAGGAAACACACCATCACCTTAGAGGATCACAGTTTTTAAAAGGCAAACATTTTCCCTAAGGAAACACACACGAGCTTTACTGGAGAAGATAATGCTACGTAAGCATCAGTAAACCTCTTTTTATAAAGGACATTTTTTTTCCTGGCAGTTTTACATTCAGGAACAAATCCAAAGTTAGTAATATATGATCACTACATTTTCATTTTTGAGCTGTCGATCCTTTTCTGTTCGGAAGTCATCTTATAGCTGAAAAATTAACATGAAAATATAACATGATTATAGCCTCATTAATGAAAAAGTAGTATGACGAACAGTCCTTTTCAGGGGTGTACAGGTTAAAGTTCTGGACAGCAGTAGTAGTTAGCTGGGAGAGCATACCGAATATTTAAAGATGTAGTGTAATAGAAACACTTGTTTAATATGTAGACTGAAGTGTTCAAGGTCACATTTACAAAGTCAAACAATTTAGTAAGCTCTTGAAATAAAATTTTTATAGCTTTTTTCTCTACTGGAAAAATTTATTAGACGTATGCCACCCCATAGGCTGACCTCCAAAAGGAATGAATACAGGTCCACTTGTAAAACTTGTCCATTAAAATTCCTTTTTGGTGGATTAGGGCTTAACTCTTAGATATTTATCCCTATTCACTTTAATGCTGCCAAAGATCAGTACTTGCCGTTCAGGAATTTGCTGTTTAGCCTGTCCGTAGTTTCCTGAAGATGGGAGATTATGTAGATTGCTATTTAAAAATATATTTTTCTAAGTGTGAAAAAGTTTAAGATGCTCTATTGGTCCTATGAATTTTATTTTAATGTGTTAATTATCTTTGTAGCATAACAGACCCCTTCAGGTTTCTGGAAATCTCAGTCTGGTTTGACCAGACATGAAGATTCCTGATAACTATTTTGTATGCCCAACACCTTGTAAATACTGAAAACAGAACTGTAGGCTGAACTGTATCACAAAAAGCCTAACCAGTGATTGAACATGGTCAGTTTTAAAGCTCTGAACAGTAGCTGTGTCTGAAGGACTGATTAAGGCATTAAGAAGCTTGAAACATAAGATCATATTCACATCAATGGATTCTCCTAAATTAAGCCCAATTTTAGAATATACTAATATTAAATTTCTGTCCATGTATATTATTATAAAGAGCCATTCAATAAATTAAAGAAATTCCCCTGAACCACCCCCCCACTCACCCCCTCTATCTTTGAGCCTGTTCAAATTTTCCTTCTGAGCCAAAGCTTCCCAGCTTTTGACTAAAGAGAAATTCCATTTCTATTACAGTACATGTAGAAACGCTAATTATAACCTTAGGTAAAAGACTTAGGACAAAAATGCCTCCGCTGCATTTTTGTTCCCCCGAGTGGCCAGCCTGATAAGCCAGCTTTAATGACTGTTATCAGTTTCACGACTAAAACTCATGTTGATTTTAAGTAGTTCTCCCACCACCACCTTGTTTATTCCAGCCATCAACTAAGGGAAGGTGAATAAGCACACAGGTTATGAAGATTCTGCCCTGTGTTTATTTTTTTAACCCAGAGAATTACTTTTGTGTGCAGTATTTGACTAAGCTCCTCAATTTGTCACCTGAGATCTCTGGCCCCTTCAGTCCCGTTTCCGTACATAAGCGCACGCCCGAGCACACTGCATCTGCCGCCCCCGCCACTAGCCACCTGGTTCCCTCCCTTGTTGCGATGCTTTTTGATGGTGGTTCATTTTAAACATTTGTTGGGTAACTTGGTCTAGAGTCAACCTTAGCTTGCTTGTAAAACACAGCAGCTGGAAGGTAACATTAAACCCTTAAAGGGGTTTCCAGGCAGTGTTTATTAAATGGCAAAAACTATCCGATTTTAGCATGTTCTTGACTTGTGAAATGCCTGAACCAAACCACTTAGGCCCCGTTTCCTGTTTATGTTCTTTGTAGTGGATTTCTAGAAATACAACTTAAGATGGTTTACATCTTTGCAGAAGAAATCTAAGTAGCACTGGAATGAACAAACGCCTTAAATTCAGGAGTCTTGTCACCCCAGCCTAACTCGGTGAGAGCTCTGTGCCATCCTGGGCACGGTCTTTCCTCTTCCATGGTTTCAAGGTTTTTCTTAGGAATCGGCACAGCAAAGTGCAACTTACAGCTGGTTTAATAACTGGTTAATTCTTTCTTCTCCCAGTGGAAAAGCAATGGCCACAAAACGACTGCTGGTTTTATGCTCTTAAACATGGACTTTTACACATGCTGTTCTGTTATCCCTCGGGTATATAACTAACTAGTCAATGAACTTTTTTTTTTTTTATAGTTAATTTGGTCCTGAGAATGTTTGAGTCTCTCTTTTGCATTAATTCGATCTGTTCTAACCAACTTTTAGCTTTATTTTTTTAAAAATTGCTGTACATCAAGTCTTTAAGATCAGTGATCCGTTGGTTATTTAATTCTAAAGCATCTGACACTTCTTGCCTTAACTATTTCAAAAACCACACACAGAAGCCTGTGTACAGATTCAGTAGTCCGAGAGGTTAGTCTTGTTTTGCAGTTTACCCATCTGGTTTCTGTATTAGTCATTTAAAATATACTATTTAAATCTAATTTTTACATTTAAAAAATTTTTTGTGGTTATTTCTGAAACTGTTACTTTTTCAGAATGTGAGAATATATGTAGTTACAATCTTGTGAGTTTGAAGTTTGTTTTCTGATACCTTCTGTATATAGCATTGTAAAAAAATTTTTGTATAATTTTGTGATAATGCAGCCCCAAAATATTTATTTAAAAAGTGTATGTTAATAGTAAATGAAAGCATTTTAAGGAACTGTTCATCTTTTTTTGCATTTGCCATTCTGTGTTTACCCGACCCACCCTATCCCAGAAGGTAAGAACCGTTAGTACAACCACAGCAGCACTCAACCCAAGAAGCCTGTGTTCTCATGCTTTTCAAACTAAATCATTTAAAAGCAGGACTGAATGACTATTTTAAGCTGTCTCCACACTTCTGGCCAGTCTTCTGTTTAAAAGGTTGGATTTTGTTCACTTTTCCCAAGGATTAGAGTAAGGATGCTCCTCTCACTGAAGCCCCAGTACTGACACTAACCTGAAATAGCAGTGTACAAACACGCCTCAAATGCTTTAATAGAATTTAGCTTTTTCTTAAACGCTCTTTTCATAGTCAAACAACAAAAAATACCCAATGTTAAAACCACTTAATAAACTTACAAACTTGAAAAATTAGACACTTCAGATAGGCAATAAACTTCGTATTATGAAACCAATATATTCCAAGTTTCAAAGGTTTGACAAGTTCTGCAGAATATTTTTGCCAGTAGATGGAAACTCCACAATCTTCTGCGAAGTAGGACTGTCATTCACTGAGTAAACAAAAAATTTTAATTAACTGCTTTACATTCATACATACCCAGCTAAGGAGTATTTTCACACAACAAATATTTGTTCTACAGATTTACAATGTAAGTATAATGATGTGTATTTAAATTTATAGGCCACATTAAAACTTTCTTCCAATGTTTTACATTACTAATGCCAAGAAAACTGATGTGAGATTTTTAAGCAGTATATACGCAAGGTGAAGAAGCAATCACTGGTAAAACGAAATCTGGAAACATTTTCCAAGGACCATGTATAACTGAAACAGTAGAGAAAAATCAAAGTGATCATCTCCCCCAAGTCTTTACCTGGTCTGAGGTCGAATCCATTTCAAGGCATGTCGTGGTGGCACAGTAATGGTGGGATGATAAAATGTGCAGTCAGGTCTTGTACACTGAGTGTTAAATCTGCAGTGCTAAATACAAACAACAGTCTCAACATTTGCAAAGCTAATACAAATAAAAAGGCAATTTGAGAGAAACATTTAATGGGGCAAGAGATACAATCTAACAATATTTTAATATTGAAACCTTGACAAATGACCCCCCCGCCCCCCGACACAAAATTCTAGTCAAAGATTTCAAAAGTAACCTCAGTATACAGTACCAACTTCTACTCACCCTCCTTATCAGCCCAACATCCCTTCTATCCCTCATGCCCCAGACACCCTCATTTATGCCCAACTGCAGTTGGGGGGGAGTGACGGCCAGAGAGATCATTCACTCTGAGCAACTCAACAGGTGGAGACACATCCATCTTTATAGCACACAGAAAATTAAAACCATCAGCACAAGTACAACTGGACTTCATCATCTGTTTCTGACATGAGGTGGGGGTAAAAAACCCCACCCACATGCTTAGGTGCAGAGAGGAGTGGAAACTAAGCAAAGGGAAGCTTCACTCTGAGAGCCTAGAACATTAACCTCTGGTTCAGACCAAGAACTACAAGGTCTGAAAGACCAGAACATTAACTCTTAACAAAAACAGAAATTGGGGGGGGCGGGCAGGGGAAGACCATGGACACACAAGATAATCAATTTGCTAGTGTTCTTCCAGGCCTCAGAACTGAAAAGTTGTCACTAAATCATTTTTTGGGAAAATGAAAATTCTTACTTTTGGATGATAGAAGGGACATTCCATTTTCTTACAAGCAGGGAAATAACGGCACAGTTGACTACTAGAAGGTGAGGCTGGTGTTGCAACTGCTGACAAAAATAAGAGCAAAGATTGATCAAATTCGGCAAAATCATCTGTAATGCAATCTACTGATGTTTTTATGGACCCATTTTAAAAATATGAGATTTATATATTCATTAGATAAAATATTTCAGAATGATACTGAATAGGCACACCTACTCTTTAAAGACTGGTTAGGTAGGTTAACTGATTCTGGCATGATAACTTCTAAAACTATTCCTTTTTTCTTTTAAACTCAGTTGATGGGGCGCCTGGGTGGCTCAGTCATTGGGCGTCTGCCTTCGGCCCAGGTCATGATCCCAGGGTCCTGGGATCGAGCCCCGCATCGGGCTCCCTGCTCCGCGGGAAGCCTGCTTCTCCCTCTCCCACTCCCCCCGCTTGTGTTCCCTCTCTAGGCTGTGTCTTTCTCTGTCAAATGAACAAATAAAATTAAAAAAAAAAACTCAGTTGATAATCACAAAATGTCATTTTCTATTTTTTACCTACACAGTGTCACTAACCTGGTTTTGGAGGCAGTACTGGAATTCTTCTACTCATATGAGTGAAGGGACAATCTGGTTTAGTACATTTTGCATCATATTTACAATTTGGATGAACAAACAAACATTTTTCAGCAAATTTACAATTGGGGAAGGCTCTATAAAACAAAAACATTATTCACATTTAATCTTCTCAATGCATTAGGTTTTTTTTTTTTTTTTTGTAGAGAGGCTCATTATATTCCATCACTACTTTTTTGAGAAACACAGAATAGAAAAAAGGGAAACTCAATTTTTTCTTAAACTAAGCTTTATGCCCAATGTGGGGCTTGAACTCACAACCCAGAAATCAAGAGTCGCGTGTCTACCGACTGAGCCAGACAGATGCCCCGGGAAACTCAATTTTTAAATGAGGCCAGATCTGGGGCATCTGGGTGGCTCAGGCAGTTAAGCTTCTGCCTTTGGCTCAGGTCATGATCCCAGGGTTCTGGGATTGAGCCCCAAGTCGAGTGGGGAGTCTGCTTATCCCTCTCCCTCTGCCCTTCCCCATTTGTGCTCTTTCTCGAATACATTTTTTTAAAAATCTTAAAAAAAAAATGAGGCCAGATTTCAAAAAAGGACACAGTAGTCTATTCCGAAGCCTAAGGTAATAAGATTTTCAACTCAAGCCATGACCATGAGAGACAAAAGGATTTTTTGTGTTAAGAATCATACCATTTCCTCTGTAAGATCTATGTTTGCAGTAATTTATGAACTCAATATACTGAGCATAATATATGTGCAAGGCACCACTCCAAAAAGACTCATTCTGTGGTCTCCCCCTCCATGTACATCCATATTATTCTCACATCCACATTTCTTAAGTCAAAACATGGAGATTCCACCTCTAGGACCAAAATAGATATCTTTTTAAAATCTAAAAGCCACCTCTCAAAGATCATGCCATTGAACCAGCCAACTGGTAAGGAAAAATTACACCCAAGTCCAAAATGTTTTGTCACATTACCTGTAACTAACTGTGTCCCCAATGCCTTGAAAGCTGTGGATATGTACATGAATACAATGCATTCAAACCAGGGCAGTTATATAACCATCTCCTTAAATGTACAGAAGCCTTCTCCCACTCCCCACTCCCTCAAACACACACACATATATTACACAAGGATGCTATTCTGGGAGGGCAATGGTTAAGTGTCACTGCATTTAGTTATACGAGTCAAACTGATCCACAGAAATGAAAAACAAACAGAACCAGCTCTAAGATCTAGAAATTAACCTGCAGATCAGAATCAGCTTGCTGCTGCTACTCACTTGCAAGGTGAAACAGGATGATGGTAAGCACACTCATCGCCATTTTTACAGGCAGGCCAGTACTTGCAACGCTCCAAAAGTTTTTCTGGTTTCTGGACCACACTCAGTTCACTCATCTCAGCTAAAAAGGGGAAAAAGTTAAAAGTATCTCATTAATTATGATCAATTCAGTATATGGCACCTTTAATACATTTCCCTCAAAGCCCAGTCTTAAAATCTTATGTTCTTCCATGTCTATGATCATACAAAATAAAGGAGTCCAATATTCTGGGTAACACAGGTAAGAGCCTGCTAGAAAAGGTCACCAGGAAGCACACTGCAGTTCTCACTGTAAAAAGCAAACCAGAGAGGGATGCTGCAACTAGAGCCAAAGCTCTCACCCCAAGCCCCCTGGCTCAATATTATTTCAGAGCTGAATTAAAATATGAGGGGGGCGGGGAAGGATGTCCAAGTAGGGAGCCAATAAAATGAAATGAAAACTGCAAACACAAGGTGAAAAAGAATATGAACTGGGACGCCTGGGTGGCTCAGTCAGTTAAGCATCCAACTTTGGCTCAGGTCATGAACTTGGGGTCCTGGGATCAAGCCTAGCAGGGAGTCGACTTGAGGATTCTCTCTCCCTCTCCCGTCTGCCCCTTCCCGTCCTCATGCTCTCTCAAATAAATAAATCTTTAAAAAAACAACAACAACAAAGAATGTGAACAAATTCTCACGTTCAGACATTATGAGTGGTTCATACACAAAAGTGTTCCCACTCACTGAGGTACACACAGTTCTAAGTCCAGGTGATAAACTCACATCAATGTGAGGAAAAGTTTCTTGCTTAAAATGTGTCACAAATGTCATTACCTACAGGGGCCCGCTAGATCACCCAGCAGTGAGCCTGGCTGGATAGAAGATGATCGGTGGCAGACAGCCTTGGTGGGGAGGAAACAAAGGTGGGTAAGAGCAACCAGGAGAGCAAGTGCATGCACCATCCACAGGGCTCACTGCCTGCCTGCCACTCCCTCTCGGGGTCGTGTCCAACGACAATGTCAATTACTAGGGCGTGGGAAAGTGGGCCTGTGCTTCCAGATTGTCTCCCGATTCAGAGAAAGCCAAAAACCTTTTTATATGACATACAAAGCTTAAATGCAGGCAACTAATGCCCATTTAAAATGTAAAAAGGCCAAAAATTCACACCCAAAGGCCATAACAACCTGACAACTTCTGGACCAAAACACCCTAGCTTTAAAAAAAAAAAAAAAAAGCATCATGGGTGTTACAGATTAGGGTTCACATTCGTAACTATAAAAGCAAACATCATTTCAGCCACATTGCTCTATTCCTCTTGCCTGAGATCAGGCAGTTCAAATTTGGCTCTGTAACTTAGCTGAGCTAGACACTTTGGACAAGTCTTAACCTAGTACCTCAACTTCAGTTTCCTTATCTATGCAAAAAGAAAATAATGTCTTCCTTAGAGTTTTATGATTGAATGGAAACAAAAATACAAAGTAGGCGACCAATCAAAACCTAACAGTGCAGCAGCTGGTATTCTGAGAACTTACTGATCTAGTGACCCAACCTCAGTCTTCATTACAGGAGAACAAGGCACACAAATCCAGTCCTGGAGCCTAGACAGGAGGACCATGAAAGGGCTACTGTAACACTATGCTAGGGGCGCCTGGGTGGCTCAGTCGGTTAAGCATCTGCCTTCGGCTCAGGTCATGATCCCAGGGTCCTGGGATCGAGCCCCATATCAGGCTCCCTGCTTAGTGGGGAGTCTGCTTCTGCCCCTCCCCTCTGCTCATGCTAATAAATAAAATCTTTAAAAAAGCCACAAAAAACCCACAACTATGTCTGATATATAGTTTTCCATGCTACTTTTAAAACAGTAAAAGTCACTGTTTAGCTCCAGGATATAAAGGTATTCTTAGTCTCCAATAAAATCTTGCATGGCCGGAAAGAGCAGTTTTCTCCAATTTTAAGTGTGTCTAATATCCTGCCTGCAGGAAATGTGTCCTACCCTCCTCCTAAAGAACATACTTTAGACTATAGTATATACATGGGAACCCAGGCCAAATGAAAGAAGTTAACAGAATACCCAAGAACAGGTTGGCTGGAAAATGAAGTAGTTAGATACTCATGGGCAATATTAGTTAAATACAAGGAAACACTATCTTTCTAATGGAAATGTGGGGTCATATATACAAGAGGTCTCGATTCTGGTTTTCCCCAACATTAACCTCATAAGCCATTAAAAATTTTCCTGTTTAAGATTAGGCAAATTCACTTTTTTTTTTTTTATGTTTTATTTATTTATTCATGAGAGTCAGAGAGAGAGAGAGAGACAGACGCAGAGGCAGAGGGAGCAGCAGGCTCCCCGCCTAGCAGGGAGCCCGATGCGGGACTCGATCCCAGGACCCTGGGATCATGACCTGAGCCGAAGGCAGACGCTTAACCATCTGAGCCACCCAGGCGCCCGCAAATTCACTTTTTATTGCAAGTTATAAAACCTGTGCTGCCATTCAAGGGGCGGGGGAGGGCGGGGAGTGCTGTTGACAGCACCCTTGAAACACTGGACAAAAAGCCAGCAAAAGCAATCACCAAGTTTCAAATTCCCTGCTTGGAGGGGAAGAGCAAGAAGGACCAGAGCCTCTCTGTGACTGTTATTCAGTCTCTCGGGCCTCACTTATGTTCCAACTATTACAAAGCTTCATCCTCAAGCAGCAGTGAAACAGTGAGAGTCCCAGATCAAAGCAACGGCACAGGAGGCTCGCGCTCATCCCCCTGGCCTCCAGAAGGGCCACGGCACTTGTGAAACCGAGGCAAGAAGTCTAACGTGTTACTTAGAGGGGCGCTGCTAGGACATATACACCAATAAAGCCTAACATGGACATCTACATTTAAACAAAATTAGACCCTAACTTTTTCTCTCATTTGAAACAAAATACACAGGTTCAGGAAATCTGTACTGCATGACTATGGCAGTTCTTAACCACCTTTGTTACCATTTAAAATTTTTTCTTCCTTTTGATATGGTCAGACTTTCAATTCCCCCCACCACTCAAAACTAGGACATTATATTATTGACTGAGGCAAAAAAGCTTTCAATTCAACAGTGGTATCTCCTCACTCACTCATGATCTCCCTCTAAAAGCTATGATATTTTTAGCAACTGAAAAAGGTATTGAATACATCTTCATGTTTCTGCCAAGAGGATTAACTTGGAAAAATATCGAAACCCATTACCGTTTTTTCTTCGCTTCGCTACTATTCATTTTTAAGCTTCAGTAATTGTCTCCCCTCCCAATAAAGGTGTTTCTAAACATCTTACAAGACAGAAGGAACACAACTACCATTCTCTTGTCACAAATGAAAACGTCCAGCAGTCTGTGCACCTGACACTGGGCCCAGGGAGAGAACAGCCAGTGATAATGATTCATCTGCCTAAAAGCAGGCTGTTATCTGAACAGAGTTCATCTCGTGTCTACTAAATACTTTGCTTCAGTATTTATTAATTTAAACATAAGGCTTTGCTAAACTTCCCAGCAGTATCTTGATAGATTAGGTGAGAAACTCCTTTCAAGGGAATTTCACTGAGGTATAAATAGAATCAAAATCCAAATTCATTTTTCTGTCAAGTTAATTTTAAGAGACTATTACTGTTACAACAAAGGGACAGTAACAAGTATAGTTTCTAAAGGAAAAAAGGAAACAAGGTAGCAAGAACGAAGGCTGATCCTTTCACAGGCATGGTTAAGAGGTACTTTGGCTCTCAGGGCTGAGCCCATGGCAGCCTGGGAGCAGTGCCCACTACGGATGGAACTCATTGTTTTGTCTGAGAGAAGAAAAGAGGCGGCTACTGAATTACGATTAAGAGCAAGGCCTCCAACCAATATTCATTCCAGGTAGAGAGACCGGTCCCAGGTTTCCTGCACAATGACAGCACCCTGGAAAGGGAAAATCTGAGCTCTCAACACACCATTTGAAAAGCTACCATTTGGGTCATCGAGCTGCCTGCTCATCAACTGCAAGTGCTGTGGGTGGAGGAGACCTCTGAGTCCCTTGTTTGAGGCTGCAGTTTGGTTTACAGGTTTCACTCCTTCAAAGCACATGTCCTCCTCTTGATCTGACATGTATCCTGGGGGGCTGGGGACACCATCCAGCGTCACTATAAACTTGGGACTTGCAGGTTTATCTGGTTGTACAAGATCTCTGCCAGACAGATAGAAAATACCATAGAATTAGGGAAACAAACACAAAACGCTGAGCCTCCTACAGTGCTCTGCAGCAGAACTATCGCTCCCTTACTTGGTGGTGGTCTCTTCAGTAGGAAAAAAACCAAACAAATAAACTCAGGAGGACTTCCAGGTACGGCCCTGGTGGCTTCCGCCACGACACCACGGCCATGGCCAGTTGCTGTGGCGGCACAGCCAGCGACCCTCCAGGCTGCACTAAGGACAATCTCCCCTCCACCCTGAGCATCATTGTCCATTTGATCTTCACAGGGTCACATAGAAATAAACTGAAAAATCAGCATCTATGCTCAGAACACGTGGCCAGCAGTTCTATATTTACACTGATTTTATTATCTGTATGTTTGTTACTTTATAGAATATTTAGTCCATTTTCTAAGGGAGGAATCACCCCAATCTGATCTAACTGCAGAGATTTCCTGATTTTGATCACCTGGCTTTTAAATTTCATTTCCTGGATGTGCTTAAAGGAAAGAATCTTATTTACAGAGCTAAATCATACATGGACTTATTTGTAGGTTAACAGATTTCTGAACAAGAAAGATGAACTGTAATTTCTGAAAACTGAATTTGGCTTACTATTTATTCACGGCCTACCGACTGACTCAATAAAAGCACTCTACACTGGGGGCTGGGATGGGGAAGAGGGAAGCTGGGAACTCACATTAACCTGCACTATCTAATCAACACAAAAAAGCTACACAAGAAAAAGAAACCATCTACCGTGTCTGCATAAGGTGTCCTGAAAGTACCCGAAGGGTATCTGCAGTCTTCATCCCCGACTCTTGGTTTGGTGCCACTACTATTTCCTCAGACAGCTTTGGCTTCTTCAGAATAAATGATCTTGTGTCTGCATGGACCATGGATTCCATGTCATAGTAATCTGAGCCAAAGAAATTGGCCATAAATGTTTACTTTTGAATATACCTTGCATTCCCAACATCACACACGTGAGAAGAATGTCAATCTTTTATATATTTGTAATTTTTTCAAAGGAAAATCACAACGGTTCTACCCAGGAATAGCGCTGCAATTCTGTGCCAAACACCTTTTCAAGGAAGTATTCCTTTCCTCGGGCTAGGGCTTCTAATCAATACTCCCTGCCTACGGTACAGAAAGGTTCTTATGTGAAGCATCTAGTGGGATATGAACAATACAAACTTACTCTAAGTACAATAATATCTTCTAAAATTATAAAGAAAAATCCTCATATTCCCTCAAACTATGATATGAAGGCTGCTTAAAAATTTTTCTAAAATGTTTTGTTCATTTCCCACAGTACCACTGAGAGAGAACACGTCCTGATGAAAAGAATTCACCTGGCATAATTTCTGCCTGGTTGTACCAAGAAGACTGTATTGGAAAGGAATTTTAAGATGAATGGGCATTTAAAAAAAAAATACAGCAAAGAAAACACTGACCATCAGTGCAAATAACCACAGCTCATGCCATCTATAATATGCTTCTTAACCCTGACTACTTCATAAAATATGCCAAGAGCCCAGAGTGGAGATGGGTGACCTACTGCTATGCCATCAACTGACAGAAGTTAGTGAGTTGCACTTCTCTTAAGGTTAATAGGCAAATAAGAGACCAATATCTACAGGATGTCCATTCATGTTCATTCAACTGAACAAACCAAAAACCTGAGAACTGAACACTGTGCTAGGTACACAAAGAAGAAAAAATAGATGTACACACAATTTCAGAACAGCATACCCTAAAAGCTAATCCTAAAGGAGTAAGAACCAAGTTTTGGTAGAATACAGGAAACCTACTCGAGCTAGGAAATCCAGACAAAGCCTACAGACGATGGACATCTGAAGCAGATGTTAAAGGAAATGAACAGGCTAACCAGGGTGGGGAGCAAGGAGCTGGACAATAAACAGAGCGTGGCAGGCAGAGGAAACCGCACGGAAGAAGGCAGAGGCTTTCATGAGACACAAGGAATCTAAGACCTGCTGAGAAATGTGGTGTGGATGGAGGGCTGTGTGCAGGGAGGGCTGAGTGGCAGGGAAGGCTGACGCATAAAGGATCTTGTATGTGTCAATGAGTCTGGATTCTGATCTAGAAGTCATCAAGAATCAAGAGAGGTTTCTAAGAAGGGAAATGATACGATCAAACTGGTTTTTGGAAGAACAGGTAGTATGGAAGGCAGTCCTAGAGCTCAGTTACTAGGCTGTTGCCCAGGAGACACAGTGAGGCTCCGAATTAAAAGATTCTCAATCTTTGTCCTATTTCAGCCCACACATGAAGGAGAGAAGACACACTGCACACACCTCAGCAGCCCTGGCACCTCACAGTAGCTGCATGTTCAACTCCCATCCTGGGAACGAAGCAGAGCTGCCTTCCCCCACGAGGGCCGGAGAGGGTAAAGATGCAGATGGAGGACAGCGGAAGGAGAAACTGGATCCAGGAAACAGGGGACAGGAGAAAGAGCAGACTGAAAAGGGGGCAGGATAAATTTCAATTTTAGATTTATTTAGTTTGAAGTCTTTGTGGGGCTCTCAGACGTTTAGAAGTTGAAATAAGAGGCGAGAGAAATAAGAGCAGCAGCATTCCAACTGAAGGTCAAAGCAGCGCTGAATCAAAGCACACACATTCATCGCTGCCATCTTGCACGGGGAGCCTGAGCAGGAGACTCCCCTCCTCCATCAAAGGAGACCAACAGGCAACTCGCTGTTCTTCAGTGACTCCCTGGGGGCTCCCAGCTAGCAAAGGTAGAGTCTAGAACTTAGTCCAAGGCTGCTGCCCTTTTTCTCACCACCCAGCCCTTTCCGAGGCAAAGCAGTTCTACCAGTTTGCATCTTGGGAGAATATAAAAAGAGATGAAAATAATGCTAAGGGCAGGACACAGGATAAAATGAACATTTCGAGGGGTAGTACGGGAGGAGAGGAGGTGATAAAGGAGAATGACATGGAATTAGTAGAGGAACAGAGATCGTGAAGTCCTGGAAGCCAAACAAAGACTTAAGAAAACATGGGAACGATGTGTCACATACTACAGAGTTTAGAAAAGTGAGCACTGAAAACACAGCTTTTCATTCCACATAAGCCGCTAGTCACTTCTACAAGGTTCACGGTATCACCTGGGTCAAAGAGGAGCAGACAGATGCGAGAGTTAGTGACATCTTCTGGGTACAGACTACCGGCTGAACCCATGCATTTGGTTTCCTCCTAAAACCCCACTAAAATGTCAACAAAGGGTTAATTCATTGAAACATAAACTCACAAAGAAAACAACTGTAAAAGGAGACATCCACATTTTGAAAGTGAAAAACTAAGATCTTCAAAAGCTGAGTCTTAAGCCAATAATGAAACAATTCAATGTGGATCCCAAGATTCTCCAAAGGCTGGGTAACTGGCAGCACAGGGGACCTTGGGAAGAGGTGGAAGACAAGGCCAATACAGGTGTGTTCAAGGTCCATTCCAGAAGCAGTTATGTCTTCCTAAACTAGGAATTTGTTTTCTTCATTTCTGATCCCTATCACACCTGTTCCCCTACCTCTATATTCAAGTTTTTTGGAATAGCTGGAGACATGCCTCCCCGATGGTCAATATTGGAGTGGCCTATAAATGAAGTATCACCACTTTGATAGATTAGTGCTGCAAAAAAATAAGCTAAATGTATACTATTAAAATTTTTAAAAGCATTTAGATTTCCTGATAACCCTTGACTATTTTCTCCCTTGGAGAAGAGGGAAGCTTAAGACTCTTGGAAAGGTCAAAACAGAGAGTCTCTGGACCAAGGGATGCCAGCCACATTGAAAGAAGTACCATTCTGAAAACTGGGAGGGGGTGTTAAGCAAGCATCACATAGTAATTAAAGTTGAGGTGCCTCCCCCAGCCCCTTTTCCTCACTTAGCTCCCAGAACACTTGACAGCCAATCCACTACTTTGAAAGATCTTTCTTTGGAGAAGCTAACCAGTCCAAGAGGAAAAGCCTAAAGACGGTGACCTCACGGTGCCCCTAAATTAGAGAGACAAATGACTCTCCACTGCAGGATCTATATTCAGATGTGAAGTCAAAAGCCCTCCACCCTGACTAATGAACCCAGAATGCCAATCAGCTTTTAGAGTGTCCCACTCATAAATATAAGACAACCAAGGATCCCCAGACATCTGAGGAAAACCTGTCACAAAAGATAGCAATTGAAACAAACAACTTGGAAAAAATAAGACCAAGAAGGGAGGGGAAAAAATACCCAAAACTATCTTTAATATCCTCAGATATTAGATACAGATATTAGAAATAACAGAGAGTGTTGCATACATGAAACAAAGTCAGTATGTGAAAAACAAGTAAAAGGAATATGCAGAAACAAGAGGGCTCTCAGGAATAAAAACCATGACAGGAGGTAAGCAAAGAATGTAGTCAATCATAAGCCTCGTAGAACTAGATGCTTCAAACTGTACGTGCACCATGGGAAAAAAAGAAACATTAAAGGAAACAAAAAAGAATGTGCAAGTGCCAATGAAGTGGATACAACATACACAGAGCTTAGCTGCCAGACATTTTGAAAGAAAATACCCTTATGTGGAAAGCAGGATGGAATGTGGAGAGATGACAGGGCAAAATCAAGAATGGAGAGTATCTAAACACTTAGAAAGGAGAAGCCAGGAGAGAGGCAGAGACTAAAACTACAGGAGTGTGGGGGCACTCCAGTGTTCATCAACCGGGGAGGATCTGGCTTCTGGGTGGAAGGCAACCCTGAGAGGACAAGTTCCTCTTTCTGAGACAGAGCTAGATGGGGTAAGGGAATATACCTATTGACTGTGGGGGCCTGACCAAAGGGGAAGAAGAGCCACAGGGAGGGGTCAAGGCAACAGAGATTCCAACAATGGGCAGGTGCAGGGGAAATAGAAGGAAACAGAAAAAAGAAGGTTTCTGAACTGAAGATTGCAGGCGTCGAATGGCTCCCTTCATGTAGGCAGCATTTCCTGGGGACTGTACATGCATGTGGCAGGGGCTGGGCACTGGAGAATGCAGAGATAAACAAGGCACCTGGCCCTGTCCTGAGGTAGCCCCTGGCTTACGTGTCTATGCTGGGGGCGGGGGGGGGAACAGGCAAAAAATTAAGCTATGGGGACTCTAAGAACAACAAGTTCTCGCTGTGGCCCTGGTGAGGAGATTCTAAAGTGAAATAAAAGTGAGGATAAGGTTGAACAGGCTACAGGACAGTAAAGCAGTTCAGGACATTGGAAAAGTAGGGTAGAAAGGAGAGCAGGGTAAGGATTTGAGTTGTCCCTAGAGGGGAGTGACAGCCAGAAGATTCCAGGGACTCAGGTGAAACAGCACCAAAGCAAGGAAGTTTCTGAATGAGACGAAAAATACAAACACCATAAAACATGAAGAAAATGCAGATCTTGTCTCCTGGCCCTAAAATATTTTCACAATCTAAATATAGCATCTTAGGGCAGGATCTAAGATATACAAGATACATTAAATGAGGTGCAAGAAATGGAAATAGCAACTGAAAAATGCTAAATTACAATGAAAATTTAAGATTATTACCAACCTTGACCGATCTGTAGAGTTTCTGCCATTACTGGGTCAATTTGCAGTCGGGATAACAACTGCCTCTGCTGAGTTCCTAGAATAACAAATTTTAAAACTTTACTAAGCTTAAAAAACAAACAATACCAGCATGTATGTTTCCCAGAAATGAAGCCTGAAATAATCTTCCTGGGTTTTTAACTGGAAGTCTTAAAAATAATTGATTAGCTTCAACACTGCAGTTTAATAATACTTATAGACCAAAAGTCTGAAGACAAAAATCTGTACTCCGAGTTAAACCAAAAATGGCATTGTAGGACATTTCCTAGTTCTCCCTTTGTCTGGAAGCCAGTTTTCTTGGACTGGAGGTAAAGCCTGGGAATAAAGGTAAAGGCTGGAAAAACCAGGAGGAGGTGCTGCGTGGACCCAGAGCTTGAGCCATAACTGACAGGCAACAGCCAAGTGCAAGATCAAAATAAGAAACCTCTCCCTCCATGACCTGGGCTCTCACCATTACAACTCATGCCACACCCCTAGAATTGTAAAACAAAACACAGCAGAGTTATCTGATCAGAGAATTCCCAAAAGACAAACTGTAAGCTTAGACTGATACAAAGAAAACAATGAACAAGTATGACATTCAAGAGATCTAGAGTCCAGATCCTACATCAGCATGAAAACAATCCTCTGGATGGCTCAGTCAGTTAAGCGTCTGCCTTCGGCTCAGGTCATAATCCCAGGGTCTTGGGATCGAGCCCCGCATTGGGATCCCTGCTCAGAGGGAAGCCTGCTTCTCCCTCTCCCCTGCTGCTCCTTCTGCCTGTGCTCTATCACTCTCTGTCAAATAAATAAAATCTTTTTTTAAAAAATTATCTGAATCTCCTATAAGAAAAGATACTCAGCTAGAGTATTTATGATTTCTTTAAAAAGTTCTTAATTTCCTCAGTTACACTGCAAAATAAAACAAAGCAGTGACAAAGAACGGATTTTCTCGATCTTCAATGTGAAGACTGGGAGGATGTCACACTTCTCCAAACCTCCCCCCCCTCCACAGTGCTTAGGCGATAGTAAGTACTCACTTGCAGATTTATTTCTTTTAAGATTTTATTTATTTGAGAGAGAAGGAGAGAGAAAGAGAGAGAACACAAGCAGGGAGAAGGGGCAAAGGGAGACGAAGGAGACTCCCCGCTGAGCAGGGAACCCGATGTGGGACTGATCCCAGGACCCTGGGATCATGACCTGAGCTGAAGGCAGACACTTAATCGACTGAGCCACCCAGGCGCCCCTCACTTGCAGATTTAAAACAAGTGTTATCAAAAACAAAATTAAGTGTTATCAACAATGCATTAAAATAATTATTCACCATGATCAAGTGGCATTTATTCCAAGGATACAATGATGGTTCAATATCCGCAAATCAATCAACATGGCACACCAAATTAACAAAATAAAAGGCGAAGTAAGAATCATGATTCTCTCGATACATGCAGAAAAAGCGTTTGACAAAATTCAACATCCATTTATGATAAAAACTCTCAACAAAGTGGGTTTAGAGGGAACATACCTCAACATAATAAAGGCCATATATAACAAACCCACAGCTAACATCATACTCATAACATCGTAAGATCAGAACAAGACAAGGATGTTCACTCTCGCCACCTTTATTCAATATAGTACTGGATGTCCTAGCCACAGCAATCAGACAAGAAATAAAAGGCATCCAAATTGGAAAGAAAATTAAGAAATAGAAAAAAAAAAACAAACAGATGACATATTATATACACAAAACCCTAAAGACCCCACCAAAAAACTATTAGAAGAAATGAATTCAGTCAAGTTTCAGGACACGTAATTAAAATACAGAAATCTATTACGTTTCTATACACTAATAACAAAGCAGCAGAAAGAGGAATTAAGAAAACAATCCCACTGATAGCTACACCAAAAAGAACAAAATATCTAGAAATACATTTAACCAAGGAGGTGAAAGACCTGTACTCTGAAAACTATCAGATAAAAGAAACTGAAGAGGACACAAATGAATGGAAAGATACAACATGCTCATGGACTGGAAGAAATAATATTGTTAAAATGTGCATATTTACCAATTAACCTATGATAAAAAAGGCAAGAGGGGCGCCTGGCTGGCTAAGTAGGAAGAGCACACAACTCTTGATCTCCAGGTTATGGATTCAAGCCCCATGTTGGGTGTAAGGACTACTTAAAAAAATAAAAAAAAAAATGGCAAGGGGCACTTGGGTGGCTCAGTTGTTAAGCGTCTGCCTTCGGCTCAGGTCATGATCCCAGGGTGCTGGGATCGAGCCCCGCATCAGGCTCTCTGCTCCTCGGGAACCCTGCTCCCCCCCCCCCCCCCCCCCCCCTTGTGTTCCCTCTCTCGCTGTCTCTGTCAAAATGAATAAAATCTTAAAGAATACAATGGCAAGAATCTACAGCAGGGGAGAGTCTCTTCAATAAATGGTGCTGAGAATATGGACAGCTACATGAGAGAAAAAATTAAATTGGACCACTTTCTCATACCATATGCAAAAATGAACTCAATTAAATGTAAAGTGTAAGACCTGAAATCATAAAACTCAACAGAAATATAGGCAGTAAATTCTTGGCTATCCCTCTCTGCAACATTTCTTTGGATTTGTCTCTGTAGGCAAGAGCAACAAAAGGAAAGCAACTGGGTCTACATCAAACTAAAAAATCTTCTGCACAGTGAAGGAAACCATCAATAAAATAAAAAGGCAACTTAGTGAATGGAGATATTTCCAAATGATATATCCAGTAAGGGATTAATATCCAAAATATATAAAGAACTCATAAAACACCAAAAACCCCCCAATCTGATTAAAAAATGGGTGGGGGGGCGCCTGGGTGGCTCAGTTGGTTAAGTATCTGACTTTGGCTCAGGACAAGCTCTTCTTCAGGCCAAGCGCTTCTTCAGGCTCTGCACTCAGCAGGGAGTCTGCTGATCCCTCCCCCTCCTCCACCTTGTGCCAGGCACACACACTGTCAAAGAGATAAAATCTTTAAAAAAAAAAAAAAAAAAAAAAAGGCAGAGGACCTGAATACACATTTTTAAGATTTTATTTATTTGAGAGAGAGAGAGAGCAAGAGAGAGCGCACATGCGCAAGCAGGGGCAATAAGAGAGGAGGAAAAGCACTGGAGCAGGGGCGGGAGGAGGAAAGCATCTCAAGCAGACTCCATGCTGAGCACAGAGCCTGACTTGGTGCTTGACCCTAGGACCCTGAGATTGTGACCTGAGCCAAAACCAAGAGTCGGACACTTAACTGAGTCACCCAAGTGCACCACTGACTTTTTTTTAAAGAAGACATTGAGATGGCTAACACATGAAAAAATGTTCAATATTCATCAAAAAATGCAAATTAACGGTCCTGGGTGGCTCAGTCAATTAAGTAAGTCCTGATAACAAAGCAGCTCAGGTCATGATCTTGGAGTCCTGGGATTGAGACCTAGGTAAGGCTTCCTGCTCAACAGGAAGGCTCCCTTCCCCCTCTGGCTCTCCCCTAACTTGTGCTTGCTCTCTCTAATGAATACATAAAATATTTTTCAAAATGCAAATTAAAACCAAAATGAGGTATCACTTCACACCTGTCAGAAGGGCTAGTATCCAAAAGGCAAAAAATAACAAGTCTTGGCAAGGATGTGGAGAAAACGGAACCCTCATGCACTGTTGGTGGGAATGTAAGTTGGTGCAGCCACTGTGGAAAACAGTAAGGAGGTTCCTAAAAAAATTAAAAATAGAAATACTGGATCCTATGGTATTCAATAATTCCACTTCTGGGTATTTGCTCCAAGAAAATGAAAATACTAATTTGCAAAGATACATGCACCCTTATGTTTACTATGGTATTATTTACAATAACCAAGATACGGAAGCAATCTCAGTGTGCACTGACAGATGAATGGATAAAGATATGATACACACACATACATATACACCTACATATATACACACACAGGAGTATTACACAGCCATAAAAAAGAATGAAATCGTGCCATTTGCAACAACACAGATAGACTTAGAGGCAGGGTACTATGCTACCGTGAAAAAAGAGAAAATCAAATGCCCTGTTACTTCCACTTCTATTTTGAATCTAAAAAACAATACAAATGAACAAACACAAGACAGAAACAGACTCCTAAATACAGAGAACTAGTGGCTGCAGCAGAGAGAAGCAAATAGGTAAAGAGGATTAAGAGGAACAAACTTCCAGTTATAGTCAGAGATGTAAAGTACAGCATGGGTAATATAGTCAATGATATTTTAATAACTTTGTATGGTGACAAATAGCTAACTATACTTAATTGTGGTAAGAATTTCATAATGTGTATATAAATGTCAAATCACTATGCACACCTGAAACTAACATAATGTAGTACTGTCACCTACACTTCAATTAAAAATAAATAAACTTAAAAATTAAAAAAGTAGGGACGCCTCAGCACAGTCGGTTAAACGTCCAACTCTTGGTTTCAGCTCAAGTATTATCTTGGGGTCATGAGCTCAAGCCCCACATCAGGCTCTGCACTCAGCACAGAGTCTGCCTGGAATTCTCTCTCCCTCTCCTCGTGCTCTCTCACTCTCTAAAATAAATAAATCTTCAAAAAAATTTTATTTTTTTTAAAGATTTTATTTATTTATTTGACAGAGAGAGACACAGTGAGAGGGAACACAAGCATGGGGAGTGGTGGAGGGAAAAGCAGGCTTCCTGCCGAGCAGGTAGCCCGATGCGGGGCTTGATCCCAGGACCGCGGGACCATGACCTGAGCCGAAGGCAGACGCTTAACGACTGAGCCAGCCAGGCGCCCCTAAAAAAATTTTTAAAAAGTGGTACAGTGTAGAAAGGGATGTGACTGATAGGATTCCAAATACTGAAATATTAGTAGGATGCCTGAATACTAATTTTTAGTATATTTATTACTAATAGTTTCGTAAGGACAGCCTTTGCTCACTCAGTACATTAGTTGGCAAGCAACTGCCATGTTTCATTAAAAGGGGTTTTTCAATTTTCTTTTATTTTAAAGATTTTATTTTTAAGTAATCTCTACACTCAATGTGGGGCTCGAACATACGACCCCAAGATCTAGAGTCACATGCTTCACCGACTGAGCCAAGCAAGGTGTCCGGGGTTTTTCAATTTTAAACGCTCAATTCAAAATTCTATCAGCTATTTTCTTCTAAAATGTAAGATATATCACTCTTAAGTGGTGTGTCAAAGTTAATTCCTTCCAAAATTATCATGGTAAAAAAACACAGTAAATCCCAATGAGCTGACCTGAAATGCAGAGGTCATTTGGTCAAGTTGTACTCCTGTAAGACAGCTTGGGTAACTGACACATATTATGGTTACTGGAAGAAGCTCTTTCAATTCTAATACTACAACAGGTCTCTTTAACACAATGAATAATGAAAGAATTACACATTTTAAAATAATTTCACGAGACAGAACACGAAAGAGGACCATTCTCTCCCATTTCAAGTTTTGTTTCTCTATGCTCACCTCTCCCTTCAAAACATTTTATAGAGATCCACTAAAGAGAATTCTGCTTCTAGGCTTCTAAGTTAACCATATGGACTCCAGTTTTGTCATTAAAGATCCATGAGAAACTCAAGTTTTTTGACTTGCTGCCTCCATATGAGAACTAATCAAGTTACATAAAAAGACACAGATCCAAGGGTGAGTTAAGTAGAAGATATCCAATACTAAACATTTACCTTTCTCAATGTTTCTAAGGAAGCCAATTATTTTTACATCAGTAGTCCTTGACTGTGATTCAAAATCTACATCCTCTTGAAGATCTTCAAACTGTTTATTGCATTCAGATGTTGATGTTGAACATTCATTCATTTTAACCTCCAAAGATGAAATTTTTGCTTCATTCTGTGACACTCTAACATTTAGATCAAAAAGATTTGCTTCCACTGTCAAAATTGCTGCTTTCATTCCCTTAATTTCACTGATATCAGTTGATATTTTCCTTAAAAGATGGGAAATATTGTCTAGCTCATTCAGTGAACAAGAAGAACTTGTTACAGAACCTAAGTCAATTGGCCCAGGTGAGAAGAAAATCGGTAAAGATGGTGATGGAAACCTTGAAGACATTTTCATAAAATTCTCTCTCCCTCTTAAAATTTGGTAATTTTTCCTTCACAGCCCATTAAATTGTCTCATCAAAAATAAAAACAGAGATTAAGGCTGCTACTTTAAAAAGTATTAAGAGTGAATAACATTTTAAAACCAACTAAAAAGACAGGATTGTACATTTCTGGAGTCAGAACTCAAAGTAAATTTGAAAATGCTAAACAAACCAGACCAATGTTCTCTTTGCTCCAACTAAGAAGCCTTAATTAATATGAAGCCCCCTATATCCTGTAAGTCCTACTTAAAGCTCCTCTCCAAACAATGAACCCTATTATTGCTTAAGAAATAATTCTGGCTTCTGATTGGCTGAAAGCAGACATGTGACAAACAAAGAATTTTCTATTATTTACCTCATATGACAAGGAGCACTGAAGATCTGAAGTAAAAATCAGTATAATGACATTAAGTCCCTTATACCTGGATATGATGTGAATTTAATGGACTACTGTCCCTTCATCTATTAAACCGTAATTTTCGGGCTTCGAATTATTTTTAAATTTTTTTATCTAGTATCCTCAGTTTCATTTACCCTTGAAAATAATATAGGGTGATATTTGGCACTTTCTTTTTAGGGGGAGGGTAGGGAGGATAATTGGACCCACAATCACAGACAAATCTCCTTTAAAATATATATGGAAATAATGCAGTTCAGCTGCATGGATATGGTATGGTAGGAATTTACAGATAAAGAGAAATGAGGAATTGGCCTCGGTTCAATGATAGACTATTATTAGATAAGTGATTTTCTCCCACTGTGTGGGTTACCTTTTAATTTTCAGAGTATCCTTTGAAACACCAAATTTTTAATTTAGATAATGTCCAATTTATCTTTTTCTTTGGTTGCTTGTGCTTTTGGTGTCCTATCTGAGAAACCATTGCCTAATCCAAGCTCATTTAGGTTTACACCTATTTTTTCCCTAAGAGTTTTATAAAATTAGCTCTTACATGTAGCCCTTTTTGAGTTAATTTATGTAAGGTGAGGGTCCAACTTCATTCTTTGCATGTGGCTATCCAGCTGTCCAGTACTATTTGTTGAAAAGACTATTTATTCCCCACTGAACTGTCTTGGCATCCTTATTGAAAACCAACTTATCATAAATGTATTGGCTTATTTCCAGATACTCAATTTCATTTTACAGATCTGTCTGTACATCCTTACGTTAGTGCCAGTGAGTTGCTATAGCTCTGTAGTAAGTTTTGCAATTAGAAAATGTAAGTACTCTTAACTTTATTTTCCAGTAGTTTTGGCTATTCTAGGTCCTTTTCATTTCCATATGAATCTTAGGGTCAGCTTGCCAATTTCTGCAAAAAAGCCAGCAGGATTTCAACATAGATTGAGTTGAATTCATAAATGAATTTGGAGAGGATCACCATCTTAACAATATTAAAGTCTTCCAATCCATGAACATGAAAGATCTCTTTCTATGGCTTTAATTTAAGAAAGGTCTTTTTTACTTTGGTTTACTAGCCAAGCAACAAATAAGTTGCAAAATATAAGGATGTAAGATGGTGGACATGACCCCCAACAGTCCCTACAAAAGGATTCTTACAATGAATTGTAGCCTTTGGGTTCCCAGTTAAACAGATGTTTACAGTAACAGCAGAAAGTGCTGAAATTTATTTAAGAATCTTTATTCATTTCTCCACTGTATCTGTAAATTTAATCTAATTTTTAAAATCTTTAGATAGAAAATAATTTTCAAAATTTACAAGGCTTTGGATTCTTATAGAATTAAGAGCCCTAGCTGGGACAGATGATATCTACAGCATAAAGCATGAGAAGCAGCAGCAGCACATCCTCAGCCAAACGCCCCCTGAAAACGAGCTGCTTCACTAGAGGGCAGCAAACAACACATCAAAGAGAAAAGCAGGAAAGAGGTCTAACCAAAGATGAGTAACAAAGTGCCTTAAAAAAAACTCATTTGAGGCCTCTGTTATCACACCCACTGTGCCCAACCCAACTTTAGAATGCAAAATAAGTTCCCTCCATGGATTCCAATGGAAATATCTCAGCAGAAGACAATTACATATTTTAAGGAAATTGGAGTACAAAAAGGTTAAGGTCACCCAGTAAGTGGCATAGCCTGGATTAACACCTAAGCAGTCTGACTCCTTCAGTCCATACTCATAATCACGCCATTATACTTTTCCCCATAACATATTAAGTGAAATAAAACATGTCACAGAGAAATTCATGTGATGCAATTCCTATTTTATATGGACATATATGGTATGTGCATATAAATATAATGTAATTCTACTTTACACAGAAAGGATGTACACGTACACACATATGAAAAAAATGCCAAGGAGACTACAGATATACACCAAACTGTTTTTGTTTTAAAGATTTTATTTATTTATTTGAGAGACAGAGAAAGAGCACAAGTAGGCAGAGCGGCAGGCAGAGGGAGAGGGAGAAGCAGGCTCCCCACTGAGCAGAGAGCCCAATGTGGGGATTGATCCCAGGACCCTGGGATCATGACCTGAGCCGAAGGCAGACATTTAACCCACTGAGCCACCCAGGTGCCCCTACACCAAACTGTTTTAAGTATAGCGCTAATCTCTGAGGAAGGCAATGGGCAGAACAAAAGGGAGATTTTCATTTTGTCTGAATACAAAAAATCCTCTCTTTATTAAGACTCCTTCACAAAGGGCTTCCAGTCCAACAGGACACACTGAGCATATGCATTTATAGCTTCTTCTTCTGCAGAGTTCGTAAAAATGAAGTAAAGAACTTAAAAAGGACAATCTCCTAACACATACAACAGGGACTCCAAACTGGGTCTCTAACATTATCCACTGAGGGACAGGAAGAAAATAACCAGAAATTTTATATTAGAAATACTTATATCTCTATCCTCCTTAGAGTCCTATTTTTACACGTTCTAACATACATACCAATAATAGTGTGGATATATTTAAGTCAAATACATACAGAGTGTAGTAGCAAAAAATGATTCCAGTACACAAAAAATCATATAAGGAGATCACTGATTTAGAATTGTAGATTAGGAAGGGCATCATAGCAGATGAGTTTTCCATAACCTCTAGAAAACAGAAAATATATGGACAAATACTGACTGTGAGGCAGAGCAGAAAAGCCAAAATGAGACCCTAGGAAAGCTGCAAGTGAGATGCAAGGCAGAGTGACATATTCGTTAAGCCAAAAGGATTTAGGGATGCCTGGGTGGCTCAGTTCATTAGGCATCTGCCTTCTGCTCAGGTTATGATCCCAGGGTCCTGGGATCGAGCCCCATGTCAGGCTCCCTGCTCAGTGAAGAGTCTGCTTCTCCCTCTCCTTCTGCTCCTCCTCCTCGCTTGTGTTCTCTCTCTCTCAAATAAATAAATAAAATCTTAAAAAAAAAAAAAAAAGACAAAAGGATTCAATGAGCTCCTACTATATGTCAGGCACCGTTTTGGGCACTCAATCACAGCAATGAATAACACAAAAATCCCTGGACAGAGAACTTATATTCTGGTGGGAGGAGAAGGAGATGGGAGCTCAAAAAAAACCCAAAATATATGTAAAACAGAACATGTTTTGTGTTGATGACCCGAGTCTGGATAAAAATATCTAAACTATGAAAACATAAAATATGTATTAGATGGTAAGAAGTGCTATGAAAAAAATAAAGCTTTAGAAGACTGGGTTAAGGAGTGGGGGGTGCTGGGGAGGGCTTCACAGAGATGACTTCTGAGTGAGTTATGTGTACGTATGGAAAAAAATATACCAGGGAAAGGCTGAAAGCATCTCACACATGCTCTTCTTTGAATGCTCTGAAAGAGAAACACAGCAAGTATGTCCAGGGGATATCAAGGAGAAGGGAAGTGGAGGGAGGGAAAAGGTAATAATAGGTGACAAGATCAGGGAGGAATCTTACTTTTACTTGGAGTGTAATGGAGAGCCACCAATGGGTTCTGAGAAGGGGAGTAGCATGATCTCACTTACAGTTTAAAAGGATCACTTGCTACTGTGTGGAACAGACTGTAGGAGGGCAAGTGTGAAAGCAGACAGACCAGTAAGGACACTCTTCCAATAATCAAGGCAAGTCATGGATGATGGCTTAAATTAGGATGCTAGAGGCAGAGGTGATGAGGAAGAGTGAACAGGATTTGCTAAAGGTGGAAGGTAAAAGGAGAGAGAGAGGAAAGAAAAGAGAGAGGCAAGGAAGAATGGCCCTAAGTTTGAAAGAAAGAACAGGTTTAGGTTTCTGGCCTGATCAACTGGAAAAGTGGTGCTGTGCCATTAACTAAAATGAGTAAGGCTGTAGGAAAAATAGACTGGAAGAAAAGACTGTTAGTAGTTAGGCTTTAGATCAGTTTACTTATTACATATCCAAGAAGAAATGTAGAATAAGCAGTTGGGAGAATTCAGATGCAAAGTCTTGGCTGGAGATACACACTTCGTAGTTGACAATGTGGAGATATATAACCTGGATGAAAGGAGTAAAGGGCCATCCAACTGTGAGAAGTGAGGAGCAAAGAAGACTACAAAGGATGCGCAACAGAAAACAAGGGTTTGCAAATAAGACAGCCATGCATTTTTTAAAAATTCAAATGTTCTGGGGTGCCTGCCCGACTCAGTAAGTAGAGTATAAGACTCCTGATCGCAGGGTCATGAGTTCATGAGTTCAAGGCCCATTTTGGGCATGAAGCCTACTTAAAAAAAATTTTTTTTAAATGTTTTAAAAAGAAGGAACTCAGCAAATTATCTGGGGAGAATCTAGATAGCTACTGGGAATGTAACCACCTCCACAAAGCTCCTCTATAATTTCAAGGCCAACTGCAGCTCCTTGTCTGCCTAATTTAAAACAAAACCTGGGGGCGCCTGGGTGGCTCAGATGGTTAAGCGTCTGCCTTCGGCTCAGGTCATGATCCCAGGGTCCTGGGATCGAGTCCCGCATCGGGCTCCCTGCTAGGCGGGGAGCCTGCTTCTCCCTCTGCCTCTGCCCCTCTCTCTCTCTCTCTCTCTCTGAGTCTCATGAATAAATAAATAAAACATTTTAAAAAAATAAATAAATAAAAAAATAAAACAAAACCTGCCCACAGCAAAGCTCAGCCCACTTAATTCTAGGTAAGCCTCTTTACTGCCTTTTCTTAAACTAGGAACCCACATGTCTACACACATTTTTGAAAAGAGCCTGCAAATAAAAGGGAAAAACAAAAAACCAAACACTGACTCTGGAGAAAACCATCAATTAGGGTACAAAATATAATTCTTTAAAAAGAAAAAAAAAACAACCCTGTACTTATGTTCTTTGGACAAATCTGAAATGATACTGTATCCACAAAACAAGATACATAAATAGAGCAAGAAAAAGCTTGAGGAAATTTTAAAATACACTTGCCTTAAAAAACAAACAAAAACAGGGGGACTAAAGATAATAAAGTCAATAAAATATCCCAAAGTAGAATAAGATCAAGACAAAAATGACGAGAAAATCAAAGCAGGAAGTTTATCATCCAACTAACAGAATTTCCAAAAGAGAAAAAATTTTAAAGAAATAATTTAAATTTCCCAGACTTAAAAGCATGGATTTTCAAATCTAAAAAGTACACAAGTACACAAGTATCTAGCCCAAAAGTGACTAATTATAGCACCTATGTTTATCACAGTAAATTTCAGACATCAGGAACACACAGAAAATCCTAAAACCCTCCAGAGAAATAAATCCCTGGTATTCTATAATGGAGTAAGAATCAGATGGGCAACCAACTCCTCAGCATAAACATTAGAAGCTTCAAGATCATGAAGCCATGCCTTCAAAATTTTGAGAAAAATTCAACTTAGAATTCTGTACCTATCCGAAGTATCAATTAAAATTATAAGATTTCGGGGCGCCTGGGTGGCTCAGTTGGTTAAGTGACTGCCTTCAGCTCGGGTCATGATCCTGGAGTCCCTGGATCGAGTCCCGCATCGGGCTCCCTGCTCGGCGAGGAGCCTGCTTCTCCCTCTGGCCCTCCCCCCTCTCATGTACTCTCTCTCTCTCTCATTCTCGCTCTCTCAAATAAATAAATAAATCTTTAAAAAAAAAAAAATAAATAAATAAATAAAAATAAAATTATAAGATTTCTAAGTACTCAGAAAAATTTACGTCCCATACTTTTTCTTAAGTTTCCTCATGATGTGATGACAAAACGGGAGAATATACGGAGAAGACAGTGGGATCCAGAAAATGCAGAGCAAACTCAGGGAAGGAGTAAGTCCTGGAATGACAGTCTTGAAGGAGACCTAGAGAGCAACCAGTCAGATGAGCAAGAGAGGGCAGAGGCTCTAGAATGGAGGTACCTAAGAAAATAGTGGAACTCAAAGACGTAATAGCATAAAATGACAGATTTTTAGACTATAATAAAGATAGGCAACACAAGAAGCGTAACCTAAGGAAAACAAAAAATTGTTCAAGAACAGAAAAACAACTCTAAGGAACCCCTAGCAAAGAGCTGCAGACAAAATGTAAAGCTGGACCTCTAATGAATAGTCTTTTTTTTAAAAAAAGATTTTTATTTATTTAGAGAGAGTGAGAGTGCATGCTCACACTTGAGCAGGGTGAGGAGCAGAGGGAGATGAAGAGAAAATCTTAAGCAGGCTTCATGCCTAGCGTGGAGCCTGATGCAGGGCTTGATCTCATGACCCTTAGATTATGACCTGAGCGGAAATCCAGAGTCTGACGCTTAACCAACTGAGCCACCCAGGCACCCCTATTTATATAATCCTAATAATGTAAATACGCTGCTTATTGGTTCTCAACTTTTAAAGTCAACTTACAAAGCATAGTAGTCTTAACAAGGAAAACAAAACAAAATGTGTATCTGATCCTCTCCGGCAATATAAAAGTACAGAGTTTAGGGCGCCTGGGTGGCTCAGTTGGTTAAGCGTCTGACTCTTGATTTTGGCTCAGGTTACCATCTCAGGGTCATGAGATAGAGCCCCACTGTGCTGGGTGTGGAGCCCGTTTAAGATTCTCTCACTCCCTCTCCCTCCTCCCTCCCCCAACAAAAAAGTACAGAATTTAGAAGGTGTGGTATGAAAAGATGCATCAGAGTTTATAAAGGGACATAAATATCCTTAGGAAGATCAAAGTGTACTGAAATAGGGGTGCCTGGGTGGCTCAGCTGGTTGAGCGTCCAACTATTAATTTCACCTCAGGTCATAATCTCAGGGTCATGAGATTGAGCCCTATGTTGGACTCCAAGCTCAGTGCAGAGTCTGCTTGTCCCTCCCCCTGCTTGCTTTCTCTCTCTCTCTAAGATAAATAAATGGGGTGCCTGGGTGGCTCAGTTGTTAAGCGTCTGCCTTCAGCTCAGGTCATGATCCCAGGGCCCTGGGATCGAACCCCGCTTCAGGCTCCCTGCTCAGCGGGAAGCCTGTTTCTTCCTCTCCCACTCCCCCGCTTGTGTTCCCTCTCTTGCTCTCTCTCTCTCTCTCTCTGTCAAAAACTAAATCTTTAGAAAAATAAAATAAAATCTAAAAATAAATAAAAAGAACAAAGCATACTGAATTACAGTAATCACACAAAAAATATTTAGATGTATTACTTAAAATGACAAAAGTAAGCAATAAATGAACCAAAAACAGTGATTTTACTATATGGGCTTGAAAAGCAGGGAAAAGTTTTGAGTTAGATCCTGATATATTGTGGCAAAAAAACAAAAGATACCACCTATAGTTAGTGAATGAAAAAGTAGTGGTATAAAGCATATTATTGACATGGAGAAAATTAAAGATATAAACACAAGCATTTAAAAGTGGTAGCTGTCTGGGAAGAACCAATGTGGAGAAGAATGAAGCAAAGAACACTGCTTTTTATTTTTAAATTTTCTACGCTATTTGATTAGTTTCTAATCTATCAACAAACATTACAAAGATTTGCTTTTCCAAATTTTCTATGGGAAACATTATTTCATATGTAAAATATTTTATTTAAATGTTTTTTATACAACATATACAAAATAGGAAAACCAAAGGAAATCCACACCTAGACACATCGTAGTGAAACTGCAGAACATCAAAGACAAAGAGAAGATCTTGAAAGCAGCCAGAGAAAGGACAAATCACCTACAAAGGAACGACAGACAATTAGAATGACAGAAGTCCACTCAACAATAATGGAAGCCAGAAGACAACGGAATAATACATACAAGGTGTTGAGAATAACTGTTGTTATCCAGCAAAATTACTGCACAAGAACAAGGAAGGAAAAATCACAAAGATAAACAGACTCTTGGCAAATTTAGAGCAACAGACCCATTCTTAAAGAAACTGCCAAAAAATACACTTCAAAAATACTTCAAAACATTGGAAGATGATATCCCCTAATAACATTCAAGATTTGAGAACAAAAACTGATAAACACGTAGGTAAACATTGCCTGGGTAAAATAATAATGGTGCCCAACTTACGCATTTAAAAAATGACTAAAATGAAACACTGGAAACATAAGCCAGAAGGGTAAAGACTGGAACTACAGTTCATTTACTTTGGAAATGGGATCAGAACATTAACTTATGGAATATGCAATTAAATTTGCATGGTAAAATTTCAGTGCTAGCTACTGAATGAACAGAAATGGAGTGTTTAAACTAGTAAAAAAAAAAAAAAATGCAGAGCTGGGGCAATCAACAATAGTAACTAATGAATCTTAAAGGCAAACAGGGAGAAAAAAATGAAAGGCCAATACGAATCAAAAAAGAAGGGTGCCTGGGTGGCTCAGTCAGTTAGGCATCTCCCTTTGGCTCAGGTCATGATCCCAGGGTCCTGGGATCGAGCCCGCATCGGGCTCCCTGCTCAGCAGGGAGACTGCTTCTCCTGCTCCCTCTGCCTGCCACTCCCCCTGCTTGTGCTTTCTCTTTCTCTGTCAGATAAATAAAATCTTTGGCAAAAAAAAAAAAGAGAAAGAGAAAGAAAGAAAGAAAAGATGACAGAGCTATGAATGGCTTAAACTCTCCATTAACAGGCAAACTCAGATTGGGTTAAAAAAACAACAATCTAGGGGCACCTTGGGGGTTCAGTCAGTTAAGGGTCTGACTTGGTTTCGGCTCAGGTCATGATCAGAGGGTCCTGAGATCAAGCCCCACATCGGGTTTCACACTCAGCACAAAGTCTGCTTGTCCCTCTCCCTCTGCTACCCCCCCCACTCTCTCTCTCTGGAATAAAATCTTTACAAAACAAACAAAAACAACAATCTAGCTTTATAATATTTAAGAGATATATCTGCCTAAAGCATTAAAGAGAAGGTCAGAGAAGACTGACAACCAAGGCATGGAAAACAAATGATAGAAGTATAGAGAAATTAAGATAAATTTGTCATTGTAATGGACAATCTCAAGACCTTCTCTCATTAAGTCAAGCAAACCAAACACTCAGTAAGGTCAAGATTTGAACAACGTAACCACAGAGCTTTATCTACTCAATGCAAAATTCTCAATCCAACAATTTCCTTTCAAAATGCACATGGAAGATGTGCAAAATTAATGTCTTAAGTCTTAACAATTTTCAAAAAATATGTATTACACAAATCACACTGACACAATGCAATCAAGTCAAGAGTACATAATAAAAGACTAAAAGACAAATCCTCTGTATACTATAAATTACAAACATTTCCAAATAACTCATGGGTCAAAGATGAAGATCATAATAGGAATTAAAGATACTTAGATTGATAATGAAAACATTATATATCAAAATTTGTGATACACAACAGAAATGGCACCTCAAGAGAAATTTACAGCTTAAATGTTTACATTTGAAAAGACAAGCGGAGATAAATTAATAATTAAAAATACAGGTGGATATATTAAAAATAAGAGCAGAAACCAAAGAAATAGAAAACCAAGACATCAAAGGAGAATCGATAAAGCCAGAATTATTGTTAAGTCTTTGAACACATTAACAAAATAAACTTCTGGTGACAGACTAATCCAAGACAAAAAGAGAAATAACATGAATACTGTGAGGTGGTTAGGCTAGTAAAAATACAGAGACCAGAGAAATGAAAAAACACTAACTCATGCCAATATATGTATGCATATTTAGATTTTAGTCACAAAGCTGTAAAACAGTGAGTAAGCACAGTAATTAATCGCTGTTTGCAGAATGTCACTTTGCACTTGTGAATAAACCAATTCAGAAAGAGTAAGTCCTCATCAGATGTACTTGATTCCATTTCAAATTTCTGACCTCTTACTTTAAAACAAAACACAGAGAGAACCACACAAAACAAACAGTAGCTTAATGAATTTTATGAGGCAAAACATCCTTACAGTCAACATTCAGGTCCAGAAAATAAAACTGTGCCAACCACCCCAGAAACCTTTCCATATTTGCTCCATCTCGATCAGTCCTCTCCTAAAGTAACCATTTATGCCTTATAGTAACCTAAAATTTCTTTATGGCACACAAGTGTGTATCTCTAGACACTACAGTTTAACCTTGCACCTTGTTATTTTGTCTTTTAATCTAGAATTCTCAGGCTGTTTGACCTATATGGAGTCCCAGAGACTGTTCTTTGCCTGTTGCATATTCATGATGTGACAACCAACATATTCCTCGGGCCTCTGTACTTCCTGCAAGTTGACGGCTGGATCAGAGCCCTGATAACCCAGGTTCAAATTCTCTGGCAAGATTAAGGTAGTTTTGTTTTTTTTGGTGCAAAAATGGTGACTTTATTAAAGCATGGGGACAGGACCTATGGGCAGAAAGAGCTGCTGCCAAGACTAAGGTAGTTTTATTCTTTCATCTGGAGGCATGAAATGACTGTTTCGCTTTTTTTAGTAGCCATTAATCATCAGTGCCTAGATTAATTCACTGAGTTGAGGGGGGGGGGAACCCAACAAGCTATAATCCTATCATTCTGTTTTTACTTATTAGCTGGAATAATTTTTAAAAATGCTTTTTCTAGGGGTGCCTGGCTGGCTCAGTCTGAAGAATGCAACTCTTGATCTCAGGGTCATGAGTTCAAGCTCTACGTTGGGCATAGAGTTTACTTAAAAAAAAAGGGGGGGGGCGCCTGGGTGGCTCAGGCGTTAAGTGTCTGCCTTCGGCTCAGATCATGATCCCAGGGTCCTGGGATTGAGCCCCGGAGCCTGCTTCTCCCTCTCCCACCCCTCTGCTTGTGTTCCTTCTCTCGCTGTGTCTCCTTGTCAAATAAATAAATAAAATCTTAAAAAAAAAAAAAAAGCGCTTTCCTCATCAGCTATATTCAACTCTGGATATAGTACAAAAGCAGCAAGAGACAATATATACATGAATGAATACAATAAAACTACATTTACAAAAGCAGATGTTAACTCCTATACTATTTGGTTACACAGGGATACCATTCTTTAACAGAAAGCATAAATGCTCAATAATTTTATTTATCCAGTTTTCAAGACAATGAATTAGTATCTATTATACCTCTAGAAGGTGACCAATTAAAGATTCACTTTTAAAAAATACGAAATCATGGGGGTGCCTGGGTGGCTCAGTCGGTTAAGCATCTGCCTTCAGCTCAAGTCATGATCCCAGGTCCTGGGATCGAGTCCCACATCGGACTCCCTGCTCAGCGGGGAGTCTGCTTCTCCCTCTAGCCCTCCCTGCTGCTCATGCTCTAATAAATAAAATCTTTTAAAAAATATATGAAATCTTGGATTTAAACCTGTTTGATGGGCTTCAATACACTGCAATTCTCACCCTCACTGAAGCTCAAATGCTTTCCAGTTGCTCTTTACAAACTGGCCCACTTATGCTTTCTAGTTAGTACCTACTGGCTGTTTTGGAATTTTCCTGTTCTCAGGTCCATCATTTATTGGATTTGCACATAATGCTGACATGGCAAAATGCACAATACAAGGATTTTTTTTTTAAAGAGAGAATGAAGAGACAAACAGAATGGAATCATTAAGGCCTCATGAAACAAATAAATTTGAAATGAACCTGAAACAGTTTCAAGAACAGTTAAGGAGGAATGAAAAAATGCATGCCAGCATTAGAAAAGTATAAGTCAGAAATAACATGACGAGCATTCAGTTTTGGTGGGGTTTTCTAATTTAGCTCTCAATAGAAAAGAAAAAGATGGAAACTAGGACCTTTCTTGATAGGAAGAGGTCAGAGAGCAGTGGAAAATGACTGGGCAGGCCCAGAGACCAGACAGCCAAAACTGCCTAAAGGCCAAGCTAATGGCATCAATCCCAGACAATGCATGAGGTGGAAACATTATAATGCTCTCAAGAAGTCACATGATCAGAGCACACTTTAGACAGGCAAAGTGTACTAGAGATGGAGTTAGTGGGGGTTGAGAGAAAGGAGGCAGAAAGATCAGCTCGAGGCTAACTGCAGTTTGCCAGCAACAAAAGAATAAAGTAAGGCCACTGGGACAACTGGCCAGGTCAAAGAAAGGATGCTAAGAAGGGAGATTTAAAGATGCAATTCCCAGTTCAAGAGAACAGGGGTAGGATTAACAAAAAGAAGAAAAAATTCAAGTATCTATGTATCTCTAAGTAGAAACTTTCTTAGGACCAGCAAAATACTGGTAATTATTAAGGCCAGGTAACTGGGTTCATGGGAATTCATTGCACTATTCTTCCCACTTTTAAGAACATTAAAAATTTCTATAATAAAAAGACTTTTAAAGATTCTGAAATGTGTAGGCTTAGACTTTCCTCATGGTGCCTTCTCATCCTATTTTTGGGCCTAATGACCAGTTTTCTCATAGAACTAACATTTCATAAATACCCACTGGGAAATGTTTAAAGCCTCATGAAAAAGTGTAAGAGTGGAGAATGACGTATTATTTAAATTATTACCTTGGCTTTTTTCTATATTATCTCCCTTTGTTTCCTCTTCTTTAATGGGGGTACTTATTCTGGGGGTCCTGCTTTGCCCCTGGACCATTTCTGCCAGCAATTCTTCTTGAGAAGTTCGAGTTCTGGGAGCAACTGGAAGTGTCTGTTTCTGTGAGACTTTTTAAAAGGAAAAAAGATGGGAAATGCAGATGCAGTAATACATCAAAACTGAGCAGTGAATATGTCCTCTTAAACATAAATGCCTCCTTGAGTTTAGAACATATGAAAAATTTGAAACAGTTCACAGATAACACCTTTTTTCTTAGATACCTGCTTCATCTATACATTTTAAAGCACATGCCATAAATACACTGCCATATATAGGTATTCATTTTTAATCAAATGTAGTTTTTTTTTTAAGATTTTATTTATTTATTTGACAGAGAGAGAGCACAAGTAGGCAGAGCAGCAGGCAGAGGGAGAGGGAGAAGCAGGCTCCCCACTGAGCAGAGAGCCCGACATGGGGCTCGATCCCAGGACCCTGGGATCATGACCTGAGCTGAAGGCAGATGCTTAACGACTGAGCCACCCAGGCGCCCTAACCAAATGTAGTTTAAACTTTGCTTCATGATCATGTAACAACTTTAAATTATAATTTACATAATACAGGTTGAGAATGAACTTCAATGCTAGTTCTCAAAAATACTTGGGGAATCTCCCACTATTATAAAAACAGGGGGGCACCTGGGTGGCTGAGTTGGTTAAGCATCTGACTCAATTTTGGCTCAGGTCATGATGCCAGGGTCCTGGGATCGAGCCCTGCACAGGGCTCCTTGCTCAGCGGGGAGCCTGCTTCTCCCTCTCCCCACTACCCCTGCTCATGCTCTCTCTCTCTCAAATAAATAGTATCTTAAAAAAAAAAAAAAACAACAAACAAACTATTCAATTGTGGAAAGGCAAAGAAATGAAATGTAAATAGATTAGGTCTAGTTTTGGCCTTTGCCTGATAATCCTTATATATGCCAAAACCTGTTTATGTTCAAGGTTAAGTTAGAAAGGAGAAGCAAGAGGACAGATACCTATGAGGTTCAAAAGCTGATAACATAATTTACTTCCACTTTAGGAAGGGGGTCACAAAAAGAGATACAAAAGAATGAGAAAGCAGAAAAATGCTAAAAGAACAGTCATCAAATCCATAGCAAAGATAAAATAAAAATTTTTAGAGTGGGCAATCATCAGTTTTTATTAACCGAAAAGTTTTACACACTGGCTTCAGCACATGGGGCAGAGTACAGAATTATAGCAATATGGCATCCATGATTTAGTTTGATTTCAGAACAAGCTTTCTGTAAGGTCAGATTATACATGACTTATTTCTTTTGTTTTAAAAACATGCAATACCCTTATATTCTCTCATAAAATAATTTAGTACTTCCACTAGAACTGGGGAAGGGACATCACAAGTGAGTCAATTCTCTGTCTTATATTCCTTAATGGGTTCTACTGAAAGCAAAGAAGCCAATCTGCTCATGCACTAGCCAAATTTTTCTAACTCTGACCTCTTAATATCCAACTCTGCTCCCTTTTACAGATCATAAATTCCTATCAAATGCTGACTCCAATGCCATGAATATGAAAGTCCCACCTTTATCAAAACTCCCTACAAAAATTTTAATATATATTTCACACACACTAGAAAGAGGGAATAAAAGGCATTACACAGTTGCTCAAAGAACTAAATTACGCTGACAGCTAGAAGTTTCTCAAAGTGATCTCCTTTTAAAACCATTCTCTGAACCTCTTCTTGGTCCTGACATCTGGCAAGTGTCTTTACTATACCACAACTTGGGAAGCAATCAATTCTAGCTTCCTCAAGAGTTAAAGAAAACTCACTTAATGTAAACATAATACATTCAAATTACCTGTAGAATAGTTAGTTGTTTTTGTTACAGATTCTTGAGCTTCAGATATAGCCTTCAAAATTAGATTCTTGTTAGCTTGTTTAGAAGGTGGAAGTGAAGGTCTAAAAAAAGTTAAAAGTATTTTGATTAAATTTTAGATTTGAGTTCTTTACATGCTAGCTATCCATTAGGCCTTTGCTACAGCCTTCTCTTAGGTTTTGTACAGACTAGTTGTAGTTTTCAGGAAATGTCAACTAGATTGGAACCTTTTAACTTTTTAAATAATGAGTCTGGATCACCCCCTCCCCCCACCATATTCCAGTTTTTAGTATTCTCTGCAATCTTCTCCAATTTTAACAACTTCTCTTTCATTAATCTGTTTCTCAAAAACCAATAGAAAAGTCTTACATGCTATTAAAATTTTATTTTCAGGATATCCTCCTTCAAGAAACCCAGAAGATTCCATCAGGCAATTAATTAATTTACAGACAATGGTCAAGGTACCTCCGTTCAGGCTTTGCTGGCACTGACACACTGCTGGAGATGCTTCCTGTACGAGACCCACAGTCATCATCTTCCTCCTCCTCTTCTCCATCATGATTGAATTTTTTTACTTTAACAACTGAACTTACCACAGGCAACTTTCTCTTCCGAAAGTTTTCTTCCTGCAATCAGATAAATTTACGCTTACCTAGTCTCAGAGAAAAAATAAAGTTCTACAACACTATTTTTTTTCCCCAAGAAAAAGCCAATCATATTAAGAATTCACAAGCTATTTCCTGGTTTCTTATAAAAATAAATATTATCCTAATAGCCAATTGTTAGCTAAAACAAAAACTAGTGCTTTACATTCATTTATAAACAGCAGAATATAGCACCGGTGAGGAAACTCATAAAATGGAATTACTTAGTTGTTTCCTAGTAACTGCCATGGAAAATCTAAAACTGACCTAAAATTCCACCAAAATTATAAGGTAAGGTTATAGTTATCTCAAATGATGGCATCCCAGGAAGGTAAACAAGATGTAAAATATCTGTAGAAGCCAGTTGTGGAGAGGAAAATCTGGTGTAGTATGTTGAGTAGCATAGAAATCAGTTTAAAGTAAACCTGCAATATGTGTTTAGTTATTTCAGATATAGTCAGTTTTAAGAAATGCCAATTTTCAGCCTAAGAAGCCAGAATTTAAAAGCATATGCAGGGGCGCCCGGCTGGATCAGTTAGTAGAGCATGTGACTCTTGATCTCAGGGCTGTACGTTCAAGCCCCATGATGGGCATGCAGCCTACTTAAAAAAATAAAAGAATTTTAGAAATTAAAAAAATAATAATAATAAATAAATAAATATATATATACAAACCTCAATACTCATTTTTTCTGAGTTGTTTCTGAAAAAAGGACTGTAAGTCTCTTCTAAGCTGTTAAGCATTTCCGGTTCACACAAACGTCCTGTTTCATATACCCGGCTGTTCTGTATATCAGGTTGCTTGGCAGCATGAATACTGTTTGGCTGCTGCTGAAATTGCAACCTGTTTAAATGAGCACCACTATCTGCATTTCGACTTGCAGGTGGTCGATAAATTTCAATAGAAGGGCGAGAAGAACCATATGCAAGTGTCACTGTAGGTTTTTTCTGAGATAAAGGATTCTCCTGCACAAAATTGAGGTCTTCATCAATGAGATCATCTGGTTCTGGCTTAATATCAATCACATCTTCAGAGGGTGCTGGCTCCCTCAGAGGCTTCACAGTTGACATTAATCGGGTTGCAGCTCCATCATCATAAGTCTGTCTATTTTTAAAAACAACATACACACAAAATTTTAACCAACTAAGAGCAGTATCTTCAAATCTTCAAAGAATACTTAAATTTTAATGAAAAACTTTAGATACTCCCTTCACGTATTCCATTAAAAACTACTTTAAAATTACTTTCTTTTTTAAAACTTTGATTTACTATATTTGAGGTAAAAGATAATCATACATAGGTCTTATCATTATCTTGTTAAAAAAAAATTGCTCACAACCTCCTCAGTATTTCCAAAAATTTCTGAAAACAAAAATTTAAAGATCTAAAAACTAATGTCAAGGTCACAAACACATACCCATCTACCCACAGCAGGTCTACACAGGACTCTTACCTGACAGTAGTGGTTTTTTGCTCCTGTGAACTAGTAGAAACCCTGGAATCTCTTTTTTCAGGTCTAGTGCTAGCAACCGCAAGAGGTGGCACTGCAGCTTCATGCCTTCTCTCATCTCCCCGACTGAAACAGCTCTTGTTTGAAGACACATTATTATCAAAGATGTTAGTATCAGAAGACTTAAGACTGGAAGGGTCTGGAAAAAGAAACACATGGTCCTTTTAAGCTGTTTTTATTAACTCTGAACCTTTCCCTTCTTCATCACCAATTTAAAAGCAATGTGTTCTTCCACAACATTTTTAATGGCTGACTGTTAACTCCATACGTAGTTAATATAATAATTAATTCAATTTACTATTACTGAACTTTCAAATAATTTTCCATTATAAAATATTAAAACATCCTCGAGATGCCTGGGTAGCTCAGTCAGTTGAGCAACCGACTAGTGATTTCGGCTCAGGTCGTGATCTCATGGGCGGTGGGACTGAGCCCCATGTCAGGCTCTGTGCTTAGCACAGAGTCTGCTTGAGATCCTCTCTCTCCGTCTGTACTCCCTCCACATTCTTGTGCATGCGCTCTTTCTCTCTTTTTCAAATAAATAATCTTTAAAACTAAATAAATAAAATATTAAAACATCCTTGAAGCTAAAAACACTGCACACATTTACAATTATCTCCTTAGGATAAATTGCATAGTCTCCTTTCCCTTGTTTAAATTATCTTTATGTTAAATTCATTACTCTTGAATTCATAATTCATGAGCTTACTAAGAAAGTTCCAAGAAACTATTATTTTCAAATTTATGGAATTTTTTTTACCAAAGCAGTATAAATGGCTTTAGAAAGAAAACGTTAGGGGCGGGGCGCCTGGGTGGCTCAGTTGGTTAAGCAACTGCTTTCGGCTCAGGTCATGATCCTGGGAGTCCCTGGATCGAGTCCCGCATCAGGCTCCCTGCTCGGCGAGGAGCCTGCTTCTCCCTCTAACCCTCCCCCCTCTCATGTACTCTCTCTCTCTCTCTCTCATTCTCGCCCTCTCAAATAAATAATCTTTAAAAAAAAAAAAAAAAGAAAGAAAAGAAAACGTTAGGGGCACCCGGGTGCCTCAGTCGGTTAAGTGTCTGCTTTCGACTCAGGTCATGATCCCAGGGTCCTGGGATCGAGCCCCACATCGGGCTCCCTGCTCAGCGGGAAGTCTGTTTCTCCCTCTGCCCCTCTCCCTGCTCGTGATCTCTCTCTCTTGCAAATAAATACAATCTTAAAAGAAAATGCTATAGTAAATTCCAAACGTTTGAATGAATCTTACCAGTTGTAACAGAGCGAAGTTTATCTAACACACCATGAAGCCTAAAAGAAAAAAAACAAAAATATTAAAGCTTCCTTCAATCAAGATTTCAACTATCACTTGAAATTTGATGACATTATAGAATCTACCTTCAGATATAAATACTGATAAATGGCAATTAGTGGACAAAAAGTATCAAAGTTAAAGAAATGCCATTTTAAAAAGGCTTATATGAATACTGTAGAAGCCAATCAAAAATCATTATTTTTTCATCATTACTTTCAACATCTATCTTCTGTACAAATAAGGGCAAAGATATTATCTGACCACAGTCTTGATCTACAAAGAATGTAATTTTGTTTTATAAGGACTAAAGACTCCGTGTAGCATATGGTAAAAGATAAAATATCAGAAATATGTAATATAGCTTATTACTACAAAGCAGAGTTTAAGTTTATCTATTTATATGGTTTCTGGAACAACTTAATTCTGAGAGGTGAAAAAACCTGAAAAATAGTATCAAAACATATCACTTCATTACTAATGCTGTAAACAAGCACAGGTTACAACCTTGCTTATAATATAGCCTATTTTAGTAGTTATGTGCAAA
Organism: Phoca vitulina; assembly: GCF_004348235.1. NCBI lineage: Eukaryota > Metazoa > Chordata > Mammalia > Carnivora > Phocidae > Phoca > Phoca vitulina. The sequence continues at coordinate 57,111,100 of NW_022589710.1, read as the reverse complement.
GCAAATTTGCCTTACAATCCCTTCCAAGAGCCGTACCTCCTGAAAATACCAGAAATATCTCATTATAATGTTTCACCCAGAACCCAGTCACATGCTACTGTCCCCTTGGACACAATTATTGCAGGGCTCCAAACAATCATAATAGTCCATTTGAGACTGATGTCAATGAACACTTAACCAGGGAAATAAAGTGCCCAAACAGAGATACCGTAACTTGCATCAGTACATATTAAGGAATTTATGACAAGATGAGAAAATTGAATTAATTTGATTTTAAATTCAAATTCATTTAGTCCTTTATGTAAGAAATGTGTCCCAGGCATTCCATCAAGTTATCTAAGAAAGGATCTCTAGGTCAATCTTCCATAGTATATTAGTGGGACTCAAACCCAAAAAGTGATACAAAGGTTGAACCAAAAGTCAAGTCATAAAACATGTATATGAAACAAAACAAATACCTGGGGTGCAGAAGAGTTTAAAAAAAAAAAAAAAAAAGGTAATCATGATAACTTCCCCAGTCAAAAGTACCACAGTCTCTCTCTCTCTCTCTCTTTTTTGGGAAATTCTGGGGACTAAGTGTAATGAGTGGGTTAGGATACCCACTCTGCAGTAGTTGGCTGTACCAAAAAATTTGAGGATCAACCACTGCACTGAATGTCATATAAAACTGTATAATCTAACATAGAGAATTCTGTGTGGAATTTCAAGAAAACTTCACAAGACTTGCAAAGCATACAGTAGCCCACAGGGGCAAAAACACCTTCAAGATAAACTTTAGTTTAAAGGCAAGAAATTAACCAGTTTCATATCCCTCTTTAATGCCTCCTATTACCTCTCCCAGTCTCTTGCCATTCAAAGTAAGCAGGCCACTCTGCTCACTCAACTTTTGCTCCATTATCAACCTGTGTTGTAATTGGTGGTTCCCAGAGTGAGGGCGCTTATAGGAGTACTTCCTGATCTATTCTCAGTCACATCATTACCCTCCCGCCACCCTCACTCTACCTCAAACCTGCCTTCTTAAACTGAATCTTATGCCTTTAGTCACTATTCTAAACTAAAGACAATATTTGGTTTGAAAAAGAACACTGAAAATTATAACATGAATTTATATTTGAACATAAAATGGTCTTTTTAAAATTCCAAACTTCAGAAAGTTCCAAACTTTTAAAAATGATTTGAAATTTTGTCCAAAAACTTTGCCTCCTAAAGGTTAACTCATTAGAGAAAGCAATTTAGGAAGTCAACCCAGCCCCTAAAGTACATGTAAACTGGTTTTGGTTGGGGGAAAGGAATAAGATGCAAACATTTACAAAAAAACATAACAACTGCAGTTAAGATACACTAAGGACTTGTTATGGGCCAGGCACAGCTACAAGTACATTACACATATTATTTCATTTAATCCTTACAATAGGCCTATAAAGGGGATTTATTAATCCCATTTTACAAATGGAAAAACCAAGGCAAGAGGCAGATCCAGGATTCAACCTCAGGAGTCTGGCTCCAGAAGCTGTGCTCTCATGGCTCACTACCTCCCTCTCCACAGTGAATCTGACTCTCCTGTCAAGAACCTCTTTTCAGACAGAATACCTACTCTGACTTGTGCCAAACTTTGGTCTAAGGGGTAAAAATTCAGAAACATACCATACGGTGAATCGAATTGTGTTGTTCCCTAGAAACAGGGACAGGTCCTCTGTCATTTGGTCCTGACTTTTCTTGTTGGCCACCATCACCATAATGTAATCAGGAAGTTCTTCATCTAGTTAAAAGGAAAAGTATATAAAAACTTTATGTTTTCCTCAATATTGTCTTCTACTTAAAAGTCAATGTACTTGAAAATATAGATATAGCTCTAAAAATTAATATCTCAGCTCTACTAGAATTATGTTGGACAAGAAAGTATAGTTTTTCCCCTCTTCATTACATAGGTATTTCAATTACTAGAAGGATGGGAATTAGGAATATCTAACAAATACTTATAAAACTAGATATTGTGAATTACAGTATCAAACTTGAGAGTGTATTCATTGTCTTTTTATCTTTTTAATAATGCTCATCAATTTCAGAGAAGCTTCCAGAAAGCATATGGACATTCCTCAAGAATAGTAATTGAGTTTTGTCTAGTTTTGTGTTTATCTATGTTTCAAAATGATATTCATTTCTCAAGAGAACATCTTTATCCTCAGTAAAGGCAGATTTCTATTATCTCAGGGTAACCAATTTGCACCAACAGCAAATAAACTAAAACCACCCAAAAACTATCATTTAAAAAATGTATTTAAATAATTTCAACTTCATATGCTCCTAACACAATGATTATGAAGGTGAGGTCTAGGACCAAAAACACCACCACCACAGTAAAAAGGTAAGGAAGCAAAGGCATTTATCAAGAACTCTAATCCCCACCAAAAAAATTCCTTCAGATTTAATACCTTAAAGATTCGTATTTCTAAGTAGGCAGAAAGGTTCATTTCAGAAGTACTATCAGACAAAAAAAAGAAGTACTATAAGACATTTGTTTCAAGGAGAATTATCAAAAATCCAGTTCAAGAAAAGCACAAATATACTTAGCCCAATCTACAAATGGAGAGAGAGAAATCTAAATTTTTTACTGCTCTATTGGTATGAATATACAATTCATTCATTTTATGTCACTGGATATTTAGATCTCTTGCAATTTTACTAACAAAAAAAAAATGTTGCAAAAAATTTTAGTCTAGGTGGCAACCCTGCCTCTGGAGAGTTAGTGTCACCATACAGTGTTATTACAAAACTGATTATACTCCCTGTGCTGAACTTTTCATCTATGACTTATTTTATAACTAGGTATTTATACCTCTTAATTCCCTTTATCTAGTTCACCCATCCCTCACCTACCTCCCCTCTGGCAACCACCAATTTGTTCTGTGTATCTAAGAGTCAGGGTTGGTTTTAGTTTTTTTATTTTTTACTTAAGTTATCTCTACACCCAACGTGGGGCTTGAACTCACGACCCTGAGATCAAGAGTCACATGCTCTACTGACTCAACCAGCCAGGTGCCCATTTTGTTTTTTAGATTCCACATATAAGAAAATCATATGGTTTTGTCCTTCTGTGTGACTTATTTCACTTAGTGTAATACCCTCTAGGTTCATCCATGTTGTTGTAAATGGCAAGTTCCCATTGTTTTTAATGGCTGAATAATATTCCATTATAAACATATACACACGTATATATATCTCTTATCTTCTTTATACAGTCATCTATCAATGGACACTTGGGCTGCTTCCATTTCTTGGCTATTGTAAATAACGCTACAATATAACATAGAGAAGCATGTTATCTTTTCGAATCAGTGGTTTTGTTTACTTTGGGTAAATACCCAATAGTGGAATTACTGCATATAATACTTGTATTTTTAATTTTTTTTGAAGATTTTATTTATTTACTTGACAGAGAGACAGAATACAAGCAAGGGGAGCGCCAGGGAGAGGGAGAAGCAGGTTCCTGCTGAGGAGAGAGCCTGACGTGGGGCTCAATCCCAGGACCCTGGGATCATAACCTGAGCTGAAGGCAGATGCTGAACCGACTGAACTACCCAGGCACCCCTATTTTTAATTTTTTTGAGGAACTTCCATATTGTTTTCCATAGTGGCTGCACCAATTTGCATTCCCACCAACGGAATGAGGGTCCCTTTTTCTCTACATTCTTGCCAAGTTCTTGTCTCTTTGATTCCAGCCATTATGACAGGTGTAAAGTGATATATGTGGTTTTGATTTGCATTTCCCTGATGACTAGTGATGTTAGTATCTTTTCATGTGTCCGTTGGCCATCCGTATGTCTTCTTTGGAAAAATGTCTGTTCAGGTCCTCTGTCCATTTTTTAAATGGATTTTTTTCTGGGGGGGGGGGTTGTTAAGTTGTGTAAGTTTTTTATATATTTCGGATATGAACCCCTTATCAGATGTCTCATTCGCAGATATCTTCTCCCATTCAGTAGGCTGCCTTTTTGTTCTCTTGAAGAAATCTGAATATTTAATGAAATCATGCAATATGATGTGAGGGAATATAAGTGGGAACAAGAAGACAGTCATTTATTTTCTTTGCACAGTATCAAAAGGTTTCCACTGTTTCTGGCAATTACAGCAAATAAGCCTGGTAGCCTATTTATGCAAAGTGCACCTACCTCCTATGGACTACCATTGGTAACCCAGGAAAGGTCAACAAAAGATACAAAAGTAGGGACCCGAAAGGGTATGTGCACCCCGATGTTTATAGCAGCAACGTCCACAATAGCCAAACTGTGGAAAGAGCCAAGATGTCCATCAACAGATGAATGGATAAAGAAAATGTGGTATATATATACAATGGAATATTATGCAGCCATCAAAAGGAATGAGATCCTGCCATTTGCAACAACGTGGATGGAACTGGAGGGTATTATGCTGAGCGAAATAAGTCAAACAGAGAAAGACATGTATCATATGACCTCACTGATATGAGGAATTCTTAATCTCAGGAAACAAACTGAGGGTTGCTGGAGTGGGGGGTGGGGTGGGAGGGATGGGGTGACTGGGTGATGGACACTGGGGAGGGTATGTGCTCTGGTAAGCGCTGTGAATTGTGCAAGACTGTTGAATCTCAGATCTGTACCTCTGAAACAAATAATGCAATATACATTAAGAAAGAAAAAAAGAAGAAGAATGTAGCAGGAGGGGAAGAATGAAGGGGGGGAAATCGGAGGGGGAGAAGAACCATGAAAGACGATGGACTCTGAAAAACAAACTGAGGGCTGTAGAGGGGAGGGGGGTGGGAGGATGGGTTAGCCTGGTGATGGGTATTGAGGAGGGCACGTTCTGCATGGAGCGCTGGGTGTTATGCACAAACAATGAATCATGGAACACTATATCTAAAACTAATGATGTAATGTATAGGGATTAACATAACAATAAAAAAAATTTAAAAAAAAAGTTAGAATGCTTTGCCAGCCTTCACAGATTTTCTCCCTCACAATGTCAATGATGAAAATGTGCTTTCCTGGGCGCCTGGGTGGCTCAGTGGGTTAAGCGTCTGCCTTCAGCTCAGGTCATGATCCCAGGGTCCTGGGACCAAGTCCTGCATTGGGCTCCCTGCTCAGTGGGGAGCCTGCTTCTCCCTCTCCCTCTGCCTGCCGCTCCTCCTGCTGGTGCACGCCCTCTCTTTCTGTCAAATAAATAAATAAAATCAAGAAAAAAAGAAAGAAAGAGAGAAAGAGAAAGAGAAAGAAGAAAAGAAAGAAAAAAAAGAAAAAAAGAAAAAAAGAAAGAAAGAAAGAAAATGTGCTTTCCTGGCACTATTAGCTTGCATTTTCTAACATTCTAGGTGAGATCAGTGGCTGCTCCAGTACAGGGTCAAGGCAGGGAAAGGCGGAAAGGAAGGATAAAAAGGAGCCCCAGGAAACTTCTGGGAGTAATGAATACGTTCATTAGTCTAATTATCATGTGTATTTGTCAAGACTTACCGAATTGTACACTTCAAATACGCAGTTTAATATACCAATGTTAATATACTAATTATATCTCAACCAAGCCATTGGAAAATCATACACTGTTTCCTCAGTATACAAAACAGAAAATAAGAATCTGATGAAAAATTAACGTGTTCATGATACATTTCCACAGATTTCGGATTTCTCAAATTTATTTGAAATCTCTACTGGGGAAAAAAGTGAGTGTTTTGGAGGTTTATGCAAAGTTCAGGCTTCTAAAATGTGAATGAAATTGTCAACGATACTAAAAGAATTTTTTTAAATAAAAAACACCATGTGAATGAAGGACTGCTCTGAACCGTAATCGCCTTCCCACTGAAGTGCTCCATTTTAAATAAACACAAATGAGAAGTTACCACTCCTAAGAGTTGTTCGCCACCCCATGCCTTGAAAATAAATACTCAAATATTTGTTAAATACTATTACTTCCATAACCTTAAAGGTTTCCAGGACTTTCTTAGAGGGATTAGAAAGTCATCCTTTTCAGAAAGACAATGATTTATAAACATACAATCAGGTAGCTAACTGTAAACCTAAATTCGTAACGTATACTTTTATTTCAGAGTAACTGTAACCCGTTTTTCTACTTAATCAACACTTATTAAAAAAAAAAAAATCATACTCTCTGCTAGGCCACTGGGACATCACAAATACTAAGTCTCTGCCCTCAAGAAATGTCCAGTCAAGAAACAGACATTGGGGCGCCTGGGTGGCTCAGTCGTTAGGCGTCTGCCTTCGGCTCAGGTCATGATCACAGGGTCCTGGGATCGAGCCCCGCATCGGGCTCCCTGCTCCGCGGGAAGCCTGCTTCTCCCTCTCCCATTTCCCCTGCTTGTATTCCCTCTGTCGCTGTGTCTCTCTCTGTCAAATAAATAAATAAAATCTTTAAAAAAAAAAAAGAAACAGACACAAGTTGGGAAGCCATGCTAATGTGTCAATCACTGGAAGAGATTTCAGTGGATTCCAGAGGAGCACACAGGAGTGACTCCTATGCCTTTGCTGGTATCAAGGGCACAGAAGACCTGAGTTCTCTGGTCTTAAATCTGCTACTGACCAGCTCTGCTACTCCCAAGACTCCATTTTTTTTAGTGCTTTTTCTTTTAAAAAAAAGATTTTATTTATTTGACAGAGAGAGAGAAAGAGAGAGAGAGAGAGAGAGAGCGCGCACGCACACACACACACGAGGAGGGGGAGCGGCAGGCAGAGGGAGAGGGAGAAGCAGGCTTCCCACTGAGCAGGGAGCCGGATCCCAGAACCCTGGAATCATGACCTGAGCCGAAGGCAGATGCTTAACTGACTGAGCCACCCAGGCACCCCTCCATTTTTTTTAGTTGTAAAAGGAATACTACTACCTGCCATTCCCACTTAGCACTGTGTTCAGGAACAAATATAACTATATGAAAATATTCTGAAAATCAAACTATTTTTATTTTTTAAACTATTTATATTTTTACTATAATTCATTTCATATTGAACAACATTAAGCTTATAAACCAAGTTTTTAATAGACTCAAAATTCTTGGTTTGAGATTTTTGATAAATGATAGAAATCATCAGTAAGACTGAACTTAGACTCAATTAACACGTGTTTGTGCTTTCATGTGCTAGAACTAAGAAAGTTTACGCTAGAGGTTTTCTGTACATTTCTTTTTGAACCAAACAAGTTCCTGACACATAGCTGGTATCCATCAAGTGTTGAACAAATAAAATAATAAATCAATTCTGGCTCAGCTTCATCTTTACTTCTGAGCTTCAATTCTCTTATCTGTTAAAAGCTTAGAACAATCTTGACAAATAATTTATAAAAAGTGCCCAGCATGTGGTAAATTAGTAATTCTTTTTTTTTTTTTTAAGGATTTTATTTATTTAACAGAGAGATAGAGAGCACAAGTAGGCAGAGCAGCAGGCAGAGGGAGAGGGAGAAGCAGGCTCTCTGCCGAGCAGGGAGCCTGACGTGGGGCTCGATCCCACGACCCTGGGATCATGACCCGAGCGGAAGGCAGCGGCTTAACCGACTGAGCCACCCAGGCACCCCAAATTAGTAATTCTCAAACCGTTGGGTCTCAGGTTCGCTTTATGCTCTGATGACCCAGGGCGGGTCAGTCAGTTAAGCTTCCAACTCTTAATTTCAGCTCAGGTCATGATTGAGTTAGCCACCTTCTTCATGGAACATTATTTTTATCTCCTAACACTGACAAACTAGACATACACTTGGATATTTGGCAGACATATTCTTTTTTTTTTTTTTTTTTTTAAAGATTTTATTTATTTATTTGAGAGAGAGAATGAGAGAGAGAGAGAGAGCACATGAGAGCGGGGAGGGTCAGAGGGAGAAGCAGACTCCCTGCTGAGCAGGGAGCCTGATGCGGAACTCGATCCCGGGACTCCAGGATCATGACCTGAGCCGAAGGCAGTCGCCCAACCAACTGAGCCACCCAGGCACCCTGGCAGACATATTCTTGAAAGTGAACAGAGGAAAAGAACTGATACACTTTGTTACCAACGACAAAAAAGAACTTTTATGTGAACTATCTATTGGTAATTACCATGCTAGAAAAACTGAGAATTTAAAAATCTTATTTAAAATAACACACTTATCACGTTAATAAACCCATTTATATGACATAATTAACATTTTATAAAAAATAAATTTTCCAAAAAAATAACATAAAACTAGTTATATTTAAATATCTGGTTTTTAAAAAGACAGCTGGATTCAATTTCCACTTTTGCATTTAACCTGTTAGGATATGTTGCTCTAATTGAAGAATATGACGAAAATCCGGCCTCACAAATACACAGTTGGAAAAGAAAGTATAGCTGACCCTTGAACATGGGTTTGAACTGCCTGGGTCCAATTATACCTGGATTTTTTTTGATACATGTATCAAAAACGCATGTTCTCTTCCTTATGACTTTTGTGATATTTTCTTTTCTCTAGCTTACTTTCTATAAAAACAAAGTATAGAATACATATAATATACAAAATATGTGTTAACGGACTGGTTATGTTAACAGTAAGACTTCTGATCAACAGTAGGCTATTAGTAGGTAAATCTGGAGAGAGTCAAAAGTTATACTCATCTTTTCAACTGTGCCAGGGAGGGGAGTGTCCAGCAGCCCTACCCCTAAGTTGTTCAAGGGTCAACTGTATTTTTTTTTTTTTTTTAAGATTTTTTTTATTTATTTATTTGAGAGAGAATGAGAGAAAGCAAGCACATGAGAGGGGGGAGGGTCAGAGGGAGAAGCAGACTCCCTGCCGAGCAGGGAGCCCGATGCGGGACTCGATCCAGGGACTCCAGGATCATGACCTGAGCCGAAGGCAGTCGCTTAACCAACTGAGCCACCCAGGCGCCCAAGGGTCAACTGTATTTTAAAAGCCTTTTCAGATAATGTGGACATTCTTCTGTGATACTACATCAAAACTCAACAAGTGGTAGTTTCTTAAAGGTAGGCAGCAATATGGAAACTAAAACTCTATCAATCACCTTTTTGTACCTTGTTACATGAAAATCCACTGATCCATCCTCTACTTTTAATGAATCTTTTTCCCTTGTATAATTTTGTAACATCATGCATTGATCATTTGAAAAACTACTGGTTCAGGGAGCTATACAAATCACTGACATGTTGATACAATTCATTACAAGATACAAAAGAATCATTTGTTACTATCATCAGAACTTCTTTTAAGTACTGGGAAGCTTTCAAGTTCATGAAGGCAGAAACAAACTTCTCAAAATTCTATTTTCACCTGACAGCTCAACTTTTGTCGTTGGTAACAAAGTGTATCAGTTCTTTTCCTCTGTTCACTTTCAAGAAAATGTCTGCCAAATATCCAAGTGTGTGTCTAGTTTGTCAGTGTTAGGAGATAAAAATAATGTTCCATGAAAAAGGTGGCTAACTCAATCACACAAATCCTTGCCCTTTAGACAAACCAACCTGTTTTAATACACAGAAGTACTTCATGAGTAATTCCTATTTTCTCACATCACACATTTAAAAGACGTAGTAGGCAAGAGCCAAGATTTAAAAAAAATATTTTTACTGCTTCACTAATTAAGTGAAACTGGCTTTTTAAAAAAATTCCCAGGAGAGGGGTGATAGGATTTCTCACAGAGTTTGCAGTGAGATCTCCAGATTAAGGTCCCACCAGTTTAACTCACCATTGCTTTTGCACAATCCAAATGGCAAGTACCCCTTCAGTATCAATGAGATAATAGTTTTGACTTCAGAGACCCTTGGCATCTCTCACACCTTGAGAACCATGTCGTAAATTACTTTTCCAGGAGGCACCAGCTTTGGAGCCAAACAGACCCAAATCTCAATCCATAAAGCATTGCTCAAGTAAGCACTCAAAGCCTCAGTTTCCTTGCTTGTACAAGTAGGAGTATTACCACTTACCTTCCAGTGTTCTCCTGGATATTATCATGACCTAACGCATAGACAATGGTTAAGCACAGTGCCTGATCCAAAGTAAACACTCAAATTATAAATCATAAAAGCATAAAGAAAAAGAGAAAACATTACTGTGGGTGCTAAGAGGAAAAGAGACAGGAAAAAAGAAAGATTTGAAAATAAAACTCACTGAACCGCAGCAGAGGCAACTGCCAGAAAACATTCATATGCAAAATAAGTTCTGAAACAAGATCAAGAGGAAAGCAAAGAGAATAGGAAAAACAGAATCAAATCAAATAAACATGGAGAATAAGACAGAGCTTCAACAGAGGAGGCTAAACAATCTTAAAAGCACCATATTAAAAGGCGGTTTTTTTTGGGGGGGGCAAGGTTGCATATAGAGCTTTCAAGAAAAGACAGTAAGAATAAGAAACCGCAAAGAATCAGATTTGAAAGTAAAAAGGGGTTTCTCCAAAGTCGAAAGTACGAAGGAAAAAAAAAATGCATTCACTAAAATTCAATTAGCAGCAAAGTCTAAATTCTATTACGCTGACAACAACAAAAAACTTACCAACATAAGCTCCTAATTCTTGCAATTTCCCCTTAATGGCACTCTGAGGGAAGAAGAGAAAGACAAACGTGCGTGTGAGAAAAGGCGGAAAAACACCCGGCTCCATAACGCAGAGGCAACTTGGCAGCTGCGCGCACCTCCCGCCCCCTCGGCGCCCAGGTCCCAGGTGGGGGCGGGGAGGCGCCCGGGCCCCTCCCCCGTCCCCGCGGGCCCCCCCAGCCGCCGCCGAGCCCGTCTCTCGCCCGGCGCTCCACGCCTCCTTCCGCTCCCGGCGGCTTTCTGCAGCCGCGGCCCCGCTCGCCCGCCGAGCTCTCTGAGGCCCGTCGGCCCGAGGCGGCCCAGGCCGAGGAGGAGTCGTTCGCCGACCCGCAGCTCGCCGAGAGCCCCCGGCGGCGAGTAGGCCGCGGCGTCCAGGCCGGGCCCACAGTCCCCGTTACTCCTGACAACCGCGCGCCCGCCCGCTGAGGCCCGGCTTCCCGCCCCCGCCCGACGCGGGCCTTACCCGGATCTTGCGGCTGATCTCGGTGCCGATTTCCATGGCTCCCGACGGGCGGCGAGCTCAGCACTGCGCGGCGCTTCGCTTACCCAGAGCCCCGCGCCGGCTCCCGGCCCCGCAACCCCGCCGCCGCAGCCGCCAGCTACCAGCTCCCGGCCGCGCGATCTGCGTGACCCGCCCCCACCGGCCCGGCGCGCCAGGGAGAGCAGAGTCGAGCGCGCCTGCGCCTGCGCCTGCGCGCACCCGGGCCCGCGGAGTCTGTATTCGGGCGGCCTCTGCTGGCGGCTAGGAGAGCAGCGGCCGGAGAATGCCTTCGGTTTCTCTCCGCCGCTCCCGGCACCTGGAGAGCTCTCCCCTTTCCTCGCCCCCACTTACTCATTTTACGCTCTTTGGAAAATAAAGATGAATTAAATGCAGCGGAAAGATCCCTGGCTTTGGTATGATATCTGAGTTAGACTCCAGCTTTCACTGGCTTTTAATGTGATAATGGTTTAGATGATTTAAACCTTTAAGTCCTTAGTTTTCCTACTTGTAAAATAGACTGCCTCCTAGCGGTTGCATTATAATTACACTTGGAGGGAACCGACCATCCCGCGCAGGAGAACCAATCAATCACAGTCCTCTTTTTTTCTTTTTTTAAAAGATTTTATTTGGGGCGCCTAGGTGGCTCAGTCGTTCAGCGTCTGCCTTCCGCTCGGTCATGATCCCGGCATCCTGGGATCGAGCCTGGGTTGGGCTCCCTGCACAGCAGGAAGCCTGCTTCTCCCTCTCCCACTCTCCCTGCTTGTGTTCCTTTTCTCTCTCTTTTTCTGTCAAATAAATAAAATCTTATAAAATATTTTAAAAATAAAATAAAAGATTTTATATATTTATTTATTTGAGAGAGAGCGGGGGGAGGGGCAGAAAGAGAGGGAGAGAGAGAATCTCAAGCCAACTCCATTGAGCAGGCGTGGAGCTTGAGTCCACCACCCAGACATCACCACCTGAGAGGAAATCAAGAGCTGAATGCCCAACCAACTGAGCCACCCAAGCACCCCAATCACAGTCCTTTCTAATGATTCCACAAGTACTGCTTCCCTTGGGTCGGGTTCTGCCTTCCTTCCCCCCTCCCCCACTCGGTGGCCCTTCCCCAAGATTTACAGTCACTCTCCTGCTCCTTCCTTTCTGAAACCCTTCCTTTAGAGAACTCTATTATTCTTAGGATTTCAGCTGTCATCTCTATGCTGAGAATAACCGAATTTTCTGTCAGCCCTGACTTTCCCCCTAAACTCCACTCCCAAATTCCAGATGACTTCAGGCATTTGTATTTCCCCCAAATTCAGCACATCAAAATTTACGTCTTCATTATCTTTCCCGTCCCCCACTCAGATTGGTTTCTATTCCTGATGTCCCTGTTTCTATCAATAACAGCTTACTTCTCCCTGTCCATGATCATAAAATCTAGGAATAAGCAGAGAGAGGGCTCCCTTCTCCCCCATATCCACTAAATCTGGAAGTGGTCCCTATTAGCTATCCATTGCTTAATAACAAATGACCACACACTAAACTTAGCAGCTTAAAACACACACATTTATCATCTCATGGTTTTCATGAGTCAGGAATCTGAGCACAGCTTAACTGAGTCCTCTGGTCAGGCTCTCACAAGGCTGTTGTTGGGGTGTCAGTCACAGGCCGTGTTCTCATTTGGAGGCTTGAGAGAGGAAAACTCCACTTTTAAGCTCACTGGTGTTGTTAGCAAAATTAATTCCCTTGCAACTTTATGAGGGAGGGCCCCAGCTTTTTCCTAGCTGTTTGTCTTGAGGCCACCCTCAGGCCATAGAGGTTGCCCACAGTTCCTTGCCATGCGCTTCTTCAACATGGCTACTTAACTTAAGTCCACCAAGACAGTCTCTCAGCTCAGGGAAGGCCCAGTTCCTCTTCTTCTCGGGGCTCTCACTCTGTTGGGTAACTTAGGGCCACCCAGGGCCTGACCCCAGAATCAAGGGATTTATGGGCTCATCACATCTGCAAAATCCGCCCCCCCCCCTTTATTTTTGCCATATTCATTAACTAAAAGCAAGTCACAGGTGCTGCCCACTGTCAGGGTGAGGGGGTTATACAGGGGGTAAACAGCAGGGCAGGAATCATGGGGCCACCTAGGGTCTGTTTGCCACATGGCCCTTTATCTTATGTAATCATTTTTTTCCTTCTGAATTCCTATAGCATCTATGTGGGAGCTACTAGTATGACACTTAATATACCCTCTGCAATATTAATTGTGTATGTGTCCTCTCTAACAAAATTACAAACTCTTGTAGTTCTCCATTTCTCCAAAATTTCTTTCAGGATGCTGGACACATAGGAAGCACTTATGAAATATTTGTAGGATAAAATAAATGACCTAAATTAACAAAAGCATTCCTCATGGATTAATCCAACCATCCTGCCCTCATCCAACATTGATGAGAAGCAGCAGAGCAAAGTGAGAACAAGGACACTGGAGCCAGACTGTCTGGGTTTGAATCCCAGCCCTGCTACTCCCTCCTAAACCTTAGGCAAGTTGCTTAGCCTTTCTGTGCCTCAGTTTCCTCACCTGTGACATTCGTATGATAGCAGTTTCTCCTTCATAGGGTTATGAGGATGAAATAAATTAAAATTTGGGAAGCATTTTAAACTGTGTTTGGCTCACAGCAGCACTGTTTGTTGATTAAAAATTAAATGCCTTCTCAGAGCCAGACACTGTGCTGGGAGCCAGAGCACAAAGATGAGCAAGACGGAGTCCCTTTCATGACACTCACAATCCAAAAGATAGTATGTTATTTCTATTTATCCACCATTTCAGAACTAAGAATGAAAACACTTTTGTATCCATTACCGATTCCAAAATCCTTAGTCAATATTAGTTAATACTGAAAGAACATTTTACAGAGAATAGAAAATGTTTTCATTAAAATGTATTTGGAATAGGGAAACTTTTATTAAAATGTATTCAAGGGGTGCCTGGGTGGCTCAGTCAGTTAAGCGTCTGCCTTCATTTGGCTCAGCTCATGATCCCAGAGTCTGAGGATTGAGTCCTCAGAACCCTCGGCAGGGAGACTGCTTCTCCCTCTCCCTCTGCCCTCCCCTCCCCTCCACCCCCGCTTGTGCTCTCTCTCTCAAATAAATAAATCCTTAAAAAATGTATTCAAGAAAGGGTTAACTGTCAGAACAATACTTTTAAAAGCTGCTTAAGAATGCACACTTTTATAATAATAAAGAAAAGGAGATGAAAAGAAACGCGTTTACTTAAAAAAAAAAAAAGTGGGGGGAGCACCTGGTTGGCTCAGGCAGTAGAACATGTGATTCTTGATCTCTGGGTTGTAAGTTCAAGCCCCACATTGGACCTAGAGCTCACTTAAAATTAAAAATTAAAAAAAAAAAAAGAATTCACTCCCTCTGCCCCCTCCTCATGCTCTCTCTTCCAGCTTGTGCTCTCTTTCCTTATCTCTCTCTCTCAAATAAATAGATAAAATCTTAAAAAAAAAAAAAAGTCTTAAAAAAAAAAAGAACCCACACATTTAGACCTCAGGAGGAGTTACAGTGTCACAGGGTACAACCCACTAAACCGATGGTGTTCAGTGATCCAACACTGTTCAAGGTGCTTCCCTGGAAGATGCAGCTTCATAAACCATATCACATCCAGAGGAAGATGATCATGACGATGACCAGAGAGAAACCATTAAAGGAACAAAGGGTATTTACCTTGAAAAAGATTAAGCTAGACCAAGAGAATTCTTTTCTGGCATGGAAGGGCTCTCCAGTTCAGGATGAATGACCTATTTTGCTGTAGGGGATAGAATGAGGACTAAGTTTCAATAAACCACAATGCAGGCTAAGAGGGTTCTGGGTTGTCTTTTAAAGAGAGAAGATGACAAAACGAGTGTTAGTTTTGAAGTCAGAGAGGCCTGAGCCCAACTCCATGGTGCCCTGAGTCCTCTAACACTGGCCTCTTCCTACCTCCAGCCTGCTCTCAGGGCAGCATTCCAGCTGGACGTTGGGCATGTGCTCATCCTTTGCAAGCCTGTATATGTGTGTGTGTGGGGGGGTGGGCAGGAGGGAGGGAGGTAGGGTTTGGGGGTGGTTTCCTTCAGCCTGGAATGCTTTTCTCTTCTTTTCCTTGAGTTCTTTGTGAGCTTTTTTGTTTGTCCTTCCAGGCTCAGCTAGAAGCTAATCACAGTGATAAACCAGACATGACTATCCCCCTTAAAATATATTCTCATTAATATATTCCCCTACTACAATATATATGCATATATATAGTACTGGAGTGCGTGTATGTGTGTGCGCACGCGCACGCTCCTAAGTCTTTGAGGACAGAGCCATACATCTTATTTGTCTTTCTGGCTCTTCCTACCCCTTCCCTCTGGGAATCATTATCTCTATGTGGTGGGAGGAGAGGGTCAGTCATTCAGTTTAGATTCTTGCAGAAGATGATAATTTACATAGTGAGCTATAGTAGGTACTCTCCAAGCTATCAGAGCAGATTTCTTTTTTAAGATTTTATTTTTTTAAGTAATCTCCACACCCAATGCAGGGCTCAATCTCACAACCCCGAGATGGGGTCACATGCTCCACCAACTGAGCCAGCCAGGCGCGCCCTGAATTTCTTAACTCCTAAGAAAATATTAGTCAGTGCACCACCAAAACCACAATTTCCTTTCCTTTTTATTGATTATCTTTTTAAATTCAGGACTTTCTTTTTTAAATTTTATTTATTTTTTAAAGATATTATTTTAAACTAATCTCTACACCCAACATGGGGCTCGAACTTAACAACCCCGAGATAAAGAGTCTCATGCTCTACCAACGACTGAGACAGGGGCCCCTTAAATCTTAATTATTTTATTAAGAATTATCTTCATGTGGATAAGTATTTATACTATGCCACTTTCTGGGTAACAAGAGGAGGTAAAGATACAGATATGTAATGGCTTATTTATCTACAGAGTATCTCTAAATAGATACAGAAGGTTATGGTAAACACTGGTTACTGGCAAGAGGAGAGCTGGGTATCTAGCAGGCAGGGTGAGAAGGAGATTTTCACTGACAGCTTTTTATACTTTTTGGGGTTGAACCATACAAATTATTTCTCTTCATTCAAACTTAACCAATAATAATTTCAAGTCTGATGCTTTGAAGGGGCTGCTCATGTGGCTTATCACGGGGGAGTTACTGTCATATTAACATGGTTGAGAGAAAATAGAGTTTAAGTACTTGGTCAGCAAATGACACTGATGCAGTGAGGGGGAGGAAGTTCAAATCTGTTGTCTAATATCGCTTGGGTTTTATGATCATTTTCTATTTTTAAAATTCTTTTATTTTCTTCCCGATTCAATTAACACGTTTTTATTTAGTACTTACTCTCTGCCAGTAGTTGTCCTAGGAATTCTAGGAGATATAAAAGAAGCCTTCATGAAATAGTTTTTAAAGCTCTTGCCAAGTGTGGAGATCACTGTGGAATGGGGTGTCTTGGAAGCAGAGAGCCTTGAATTGAGGCTTGGAGAGCAAGGCAAGACTCAGAAAAATGAAAGGGGGCGGGCGGGCAGGAGGTGCTATGGGCCAGGAGAAATAGCTTGACTGGGGCATTCAGAGGGAAGAGAGAAATTGAGAATGGCCAAAGAGGCTAGAGCAACTTAGAAAGGCCCTAAAGGACAGGCAGAAAAGCTAGCCTTGGGGGTCCCTTGGGAGTGATAGACCCAAGAGAGAGAGGTAAGCTTGGTATTTGCATGTAAAGGAGAGAGAACTGAGAAACCAGATGCAAGACCACCCTTGTTGCAATAATCCGGATGTAAAATGATGAAGGTTTGGTTTAGAATTGCGGGAAGGGGGTAGGAGGCAGAGAGGAAAGAAAGAAATCCTGAGAGATTGCAAAGGAGGAAATACCAGGTCTTGATGGTAGGCTGGAGATGAGAAAGGGAGAAGGGTCTCACATAATTTCAATTTTTCTAGCTCGGGAGACCAGAAAAGGGACTCATTTTCATGTCTCTTTTTTTTCCTCACACACAATTTGACCCCCTCATGGTGTACTGTTGAAATATCAGTTACAAACAGAATTAATTTAATTTTTCTATCAGAAACACATGTAGTCTAACTTGCTTTTAGCTCCATCACCTGCCTTGAATCTTGGCCGGCTTTGTTCTCCCAGAGCGCTCATACCTCTATGATGTATGTGTGGTGTGTAGGTGTGTGCATCTTCCACTAGACCAGAAGTCCTCTGTGTCCAGGAGCCATGACATAGGCATAGTAAGTACGGCTAATTGTTGATGAAAATGAGAGTTGAATAAAATCTAACACCAAAAAGCTTTCCAGAAACCGTTTTTTTAAAAACCATTTAAATTAAAATTTGCCAAATAAAAGCTTCCCTGCTCCAATCACTCAAACCACATGCCAGGTAAAGATCAAATAACCCTATTGTGATGGTGTTAGGGTCACACAGTTTTATTCCTCCGCTTAAGTGCTGTAATTCAGTTACAATAATGCGGCTTAAAAATACAATACCGTGTAATAATAAACACTGCTAATGGGGTCTAGGGTTAAATGAAACACTTCACATGTATTTTACACAAGTTACTGGACAGCGATTATTATTATTCTCACTTTAGAAGAGAGGAAGCAGGCACAGAGAGGTTACGAAATTTGCACAAGTTTACCCAGCTATAAAGTGTTGGCGCTGAGATTTGAACCTAGACAACTTGACCATGGAGTCCCCATCCCTAATAGCTCTACTCTGTTGCATATTTATTCAGCTCTTTCGGAGACCGAGATGTTATTTGAGGCATATCAACCTTTTTGGGGGGAGAAGGGGACTTTCTCACCCAGTACTTTAAAGTGTTTTTCCTTTTTTATGGGGTATATCTTTAGACGTAAGCATGGAAGTAAGAAATAGAATATTTGAATTGTTTTCAGAAATGTACAACAGTAAAGGAATAACTCCAGCAATAATAGCATTTTACGGACCCTTTACCTGGAACCGAAATAATATCCCCCCCCCTCATTTTTATTAAAAGCCTTGCTTTATTTGGAAACTCTTAAAATAAGCGGTCATATGATTAAAAAAAAAGCAGCGGCGCGCCCCCTCCCCGGCGGCCGGGCGCAGCTGTCCGCACCTCCCCCGCGCCCCGCCGCCCGCATTCCAACTCTCTGAGGTCACGGGCCGCCGCCGCCGCCGCCTCCCCGGATCCGCCCCGCCCGCCCGCCCGGCCCAGGGGGAGGGACGCCCGGCCCGGCCGCTCCGCTGCTCCGGCCGCGCGTCCCGTGCCCCGTCTGTTCGTCCGTCCGTCCGTCCGTCCTCCTGCCACTCCAGCCCCCGCCCGGTTCCTTTGTGCGGCGCTCCCAGCCGGCCGGTCCCACCTCCGGGCCTTTCCCGTGACCGCCGCCGCCACCGCCGCCGGACTGTGCCCGGGGGAATGGTCTGCCGGCCGAGGTTTGGGAGACAGGAAGTGAGGCGCGCGAACCCCATGAGCGCGCCGCGGCGCGGGCTGGCGTGCGGGCGCGGCTGTGGCTGCTGCGCGGCGGGACCCCGGGAGGCGGGCCGCTGAGCGGGGCGCGCGGCCCCGAGGATGCGGGAGCGGGAGCAGGTGAGGGCGCGGGGCCCCGGCCGAAGGGCGGGCGCTGGGGCCGAGCGGTGGGGTGTGTCCGCCAGCGGGGACCCCGGAGCGCGACGGCGAGCCTTGGAGTCCCTCCCGGACGATGGGTCCCGGCTTCCAGACCCGTGGCAGGAGCGTTAACAAAGAGAAAAGTCTTCCCTTTCCAGGTTCTCCGTGATCTAGTTGAGTTCATTTCTAAAAGGGGTCTTGAACTTCTATTCTGAACTCCTTGGCTGATTGTTGCGGCGTAATTCTGGATCAGGGTTTTAACAGTCTTAGGCATATTTTTGCCTCTCGGTATATTAAATGAGAAATGTGCCAGATAACTGGCGAGAAGGCGAGTAGGGAAGGATTGTTTGGTGATGACTTGTTTTTGGAGTAAAGAGTGTTTACTCTGGAAAAAAGAATTCTTGGGTCTGCAAATTCCGACTTGTGATTTCTGCAAATCCTGATTAGATTGGCCGCTCTTGGCATGCACGTCTTTTCTTTTATGCTATGCTGAGAAAGCCTTATAATAATAGCGTATATTCACAAACATATTCAAAACACTGTGTGCTCTGACAACCGCTGTATGCCTAATTAGTTGCTGACAGATTTTTTTTTTAACTTTGGGATATGACAGTAATTTTACTCTGATAATAGTTGTTTTGTTTCTAGGGTATTTTATTCTCGAGTATTTACGCATATTGGCCATGAGAAATATGTTTGATTTAATACTATAGATCTATATATTACTCTAAAGATGTCATATATTCTGTGATTACAGTATCAGTGGCAGAATTACATGTGGGGAGGATCTTGGCAGCAAGGGGGGAAACGACAGGACTCAGAGTTACAGTGTATTTGAGAAAGTTTTGAAAGGGAATGTGGAAACATTAAAATGAATTCACAAATATCTGAGACTGCCTTTTGACAAGTGGAACAGAACTTAACATGTGTCCCTTATTACATAACAGGATGGTTTTGTAGAGAAAGTATTTACTAGTTTTTTTCCTTCACAAGCAAATTATGAATTATCTCTTTAGTAGATAAGTTATAATTTCAGATCTTTCAAATTATTGCATATTTTTTTTAAAAGATTTTATTTATTTGACAGAGAGAGAGCACAAGTAGGCAGAGCGGCAGGCAGAGGGAGAGGGAGAAGCAGGCTTCCCACTGAGCAGGGAGCCTACCTGGGGCTCTATCCCAGGACCCTCCAATCATGATCTGAGCAGAAGTTAGACGCTTAACTGACTGAGCAGCCCAGGCTACGCTATGGCATATTATTTTACACTGAGCCACCCAGGAGCCGCTATTCCATATTATTTTACATCTGAAACAGACCCCCCAAAAAAGCAACTTATATTTCTACTCCATTTGAACATTAATAACTTTGACATGATTTGCTAGTGAAAACTGTATATAACAGAAAATTAAAAGGTGTAAATCATTGATAATTTTCTAAATTATTAAACAGTATTAACACAGTAGGTTTTATATAAATAAGCAAAAAGCAAGCTATTCTTGTGGATGGATCTTGGGGAAAAATGCACCCTGACATCCACATTCACCCCTCAATCTTTTCTGTTACATTATAAAATCTACCTAAGTAAAGAGAACACATTGGCTTTTCTTTATCTCTGATGCAGTAAAACATTTCAAATCCCAGGAACAACTGAAAATTTTACTCTGCTTAATCAGAGCTTAAGTTAATAATTAAGTTATATAGTATAATACCTACTGCCTTCAAGGCCTAGGTCTATCTTTGTAATGAAGAGTCTACCATATTTGAACACTCAATGCAAATACTCATCTTTCCTCTGCATAAATGCAGTATCTTGTCTCTTCATCACACTACTTAATCTGTCCCGTTTTTTGTTAACCATAATTTGTATGTAAAATTGAAATCCACCACCTCATCTCATGAAAGGTATTTAATAGTATATGCGGTGTGGTATGTTACATACATATAATCTTTTAACATTTGTATTATACAAACACTGATAGCTTATCATCTCATGAAAGGTATTTAATAGTATATGCGGTGTGGTATGTTACATACAT
The DNA here is from genome assembly GCF_004348235.1 of Phoca vitulina. Taxonomy (NCBI): domain Eukaryota; kingdom Metazoa; phylum Chordata; class Mammalia; order Carnivora; family Phocidae; genus Phoca; species Phoca vitulina. Next base: position 57,090,481 of record NW_022589710.1, on the reverse strand, counting down.
ATAATCTTTTAACATTTGTATTATACAAACACTGATAGCTTATCAGGCAATTTTCTGGTCAAAAGCTTATTTAAAGTTCTCATTTCTTGATTTGTTTTTTTCATTTTGCCTCAACTAGTTTATACACTGACATAGCAAAGGGCATTGAAAACTGCAGGTGGAGACCATATCTTTTTATAATATTTATATTACCCCCCCTTAGTATGGTGCTTTTACTTATAGAAGGTACTCAGCAAAAAACAGTGCTTTAAGTAGTCCTGGTTTTTTCCTTTGGCCTCTAGTCCTTGTTTTTAACTTTTATTTTTCTGGCTACCTGGGCATAACCAGAACTCCAAAGGCAAAAAAACCAAAACACAAACAACAAAAGCAAGAACACAAACAGAGAAAACCGTGGTGCGGTCCTTACTAGAGATACAGCCATGTATATAATTATAGCATGCATGTAATCTCCTTAAGGGCAGCGACGGCTTAGGGTTCGTCTTAGATTTCTCACACTGCCCACTACGCTGCCTTGTACTCAGAGACGCAGTACACTTTTGTGGAGTGGAATTACTTAATGTTAACTCTGGCAAAGCCTAGTGAAATAGCTACTCTCTATTCTCTAGTTCTGCCATACTCCAGCCCTGTGTGCCCATCACCTCTGAAACCGAGACGCAGTCAGGAAAACGGAAAAGAGCAGAAGACTGGGAATGAGGAACCTGGGATCCATTCCCAGCTCAGCCCATCCCCGTGTGAAGCTGAGAAAGTCGCTCCTTTCGAGGCCTGGGTTCTGTGTCTCCCAGATGAGAGGACTGGGGGCGGACTCTGCCCCTCCGCGCGGTTCCCCGCCCAAGTTCAGGGTAGCCAGCCACAGCCACGGCCGAGCCTCGCTGAACGACTCGTCTTCTGGGGCAGCCTCTGCTCAGAAAAAAACAAAAACAAACCCCCAAAGGGTAGGAACCCTCCCGGGATTTTGTTGACTCGTTTAGGGGGAAAAAACCCAGGCAGTGTAAAAACCCCCAGCCGCCGCTCACGCTGTTTGCTCCAGCCCAGGAGTTACCAGGTGTGTTTAAAAACGTCGTAAATCACGTATGGGGGGTGGAGGTGTCCTGAGGCTCCAAACGGAACCAAACGGACCCCGCCCAGACCCCTCCACCTCCTGTGGGTCTCGAGCTGGGTTCTTTAAACGTTCCCTCCGGGGGCAGCGGGAGCCAGTCCTTCGTTAGCTCGTCCGTCTGGAAACGCGGCGGCGGGCGGAGAGTTCCGGGACTTCTGAGGCTGCGCGTTGGCCGGGCAACGCCGCCGGCTTTTCGGCGGGGAGGACGCGGTGGGGGGAGTCGGAGCCGGAGTTCTCCGCTGCTCCCCCTGCTTCGGGGGCTTGCTGAGCCGGGTCCGCCCCTCGTTAGTCCAGGATGGCGTTCAAGACTTCTTCCGCCTCGGCTTCTGGGCCGCGGCCCTGCTCCGGTGAAGGCCCACCGCCTCTCAGGCGTCCCCACCTGTTGGGAAGCCGGGGCCACGGTTTTCAGAACTTCCCTGCGTCTGGTGGTAATCGGGTAACAAGCATTGGTAGGGTCTTTATGACTTGTCAATCAATTTGGTGACGTAAATGTTTGTAAAGCAGAAACGGCCCTACCAGTGCTTGCTAAGCGTTTCACCTCGCTTGAACCTCACAGTTGCCATATGTTACCGGGGATTATTCCTCCCCTTTGGGTTCAGGGTTCATTTGTCTAATGGGGTTTAGACTTTCACCGAGGGCCTTTGGAGGTGTTTTGCTGTTATCTCCCATAAGGGCTAAAGAACCCCGACACTTGGCGTCTTAGGGAGCCGAAAAAATTAACTATAAAAAACAAAACTTTAACGTAGAGCCATACTAATGCTAGCTACTAAATTTGGCGGTACGGTAGTGCCAGCCGCTGTCTGGTTTAATCCCGAAGATAGCCGTAGGTGGTTATCGCTGTTTGTAGGGTTCAATGAGGGGTGGAGTCTGACCCAGGGGCTAAGGCAGTGCGACGATAAACTTCCTCACTGCCTCCCAGATCCTGTTCAGGCCTTCTTTTTCCAGGAGACCCGGAAAGCTTATTCTTTGGATACAGCTTTCATGATTTTTATTTTTATTTTTTAAGATTTTATTTATTTATTTGACAGAGAGAGACACAGCGAGAGAGGGAACACAAGCAGGGGGAGTGGGAGAGGGAGAAGCAGGCCTCCCGCGGAGCAGGAAGCCCGATGCGGGGCTCAATCCCAGGACCCTGGGATCATGACCTGAGTCGGAGGCAGACGCTTAACCATCTGAGCCACCCAGGCGCCCCCAAGATTTTTATTTTTTTAAAAAACTCAGAGGCGGCCGGGGAGGGGGATAAAAATAAAAACTCCGTTCAGAAGTTGCTGTTGCCCCTGTAATTGGTATTCCTCTTTCCTCAGCACTGGCGTGGATGCTCCCTTCACCCGGCCTTTGGGGACTCAGTTGCGTTTTGATGGCGGCAGCCGCGGCTGGGTGAGCGGCCGGAGACTGTGCAGTACTCCTCCCGTCGGGAGAGGATCGCTTTCTCCCGCCATCACCACCTCCGCGTTGGTGGCGGGGCCTTTCCCTCTTTAACCTCTCCGCCACGCTCGAAGGGACGAGAAGATGCCACTGCCATTTGGATTGAAACTAAAACGCACCCGGCGCTACACGGTGTCCAGCAAGAGCTGCCTGGTTGCCCGCATCCAGCTGCTCAATAACGGATTTGTGGAGTTCACACTGTCCGTGGAGAGCACTGGCCAGGAGAGCCTGGAAGCTGTGGCCCAAAGACTGGAGCTGCGGGAGGTGAGCCACCCCCCTGCCCCACCCCCCCCAAAAAAGGCTGCAGGCTTCTCTAGCCTCGCTTTGTGCCTTCTTCCTTCCCAGACATTTTAATGCATGCTGGCTCTGTGTTCTCCAAGTATGTCGCTGGCCATGATGTCCAAGTCTGCAAGCCCCCCTCCCTGTGAAGAAGGAATAGATACAGAGCAAGAGGTCTTTCTTTGGGTGTGCCCCATAAGATCACTAATAGTGCTGAGTTTTGAAAATGCTTATATTTATTCCCATAAAATGTAATCCAAAATCAAATAGTAATGCGTTTAGGATTGTCCGCAAGTTCCTTTTTCCTTTTCTTTTTTAAGATTTTTTTTATTTATTTGAGAGAGAGAGAGAGAGAGAGAGTGTGCATGAACAGGGGGGAGGGGCAGAGGGAGAGGGAGAAGCTGACTCCCTGCTGAGCAGGGAGCATGATCCCTGGCTTGATCCCAGGATCCTGAGATCATGACCTGAGCTGCAGGCAGACGCTTAACCAAATGAACCACCCAGGAGCCCCCCAAGTTCCCCTTTTCTAATAGAATCCCAAATGCGTCATCCTGACCTAGTACAGTTTACTGATTTCATTCATTCATTCAACATTCCTTGACTGTTTTGCACAGGCCACACCAAGATTGTAAAGACATATTGTCTGAGTTTGAATTCTGGTTTCTTCACCAACTGGTTGTTTAACCTTGGATGAGTTATGTGACTCTCTGGGATCTAGTTCCCTCATCTGAACCATGGGGATAACAGTGGTGCCTAATGCTCGAGAGTGGTTGTGTGATTTAAAGTGCATGTAAAGCCAACCCCCCCCCCCCTTTTTTTAACTTTGTCCTTTTTTTTTTTTTTAAGTTTTTTTTTAGTAATCTCTATACTCATTGTAAGGCTTGAACCCACAACCCCAAGATCAAGTGTCACATGCTCTTCCGACTGAGCCAGCTAGGTGCCCCAATGCTAAAGCTGTAACAACAGTCTGTTACAGTTATCATAGGGAGGTTTGCCCTGGAAAACCCCTAATCTCGTCTGTAGGAAGTTGTAGAGTCCTCAGGGATCCACATAATGTCTTAAATTTAAAATGCTATGTAAGGCCTGTGAAGAAAAGGGCTCTAATTAAATGTAAGACCCTTCCTGTCTTTGGCTGCTTGGTTCTGGGGTAAGAGAAAGATGGAGAAACTGGTTATTCCCTGTAAATGCCCAGGTTATATTCCTAACTGGAAATCCCATTGTTGTAGTTCATAAAAAGTTAGGAATAGATAAACTGTGCCCCCGGTGACTATTCAGAATCATTTGATTATTTGATATTAAAGACCTGTTAGGTGCCAAGGACATATGTAGTAGGAGCTCATGCTAGTGTTGACACCAACCAGTAAGAAAATAGGCTGATCCATGCTATGATAGGGAAAGTAGAGGGTGCTATGGACAATAGGGAGAGGCAGCAGAGGGGAAAGGGATGGTGCAGGGTGGACTTGCTGAAGGCTGGAAAGACTGTTCCACCAAAGGAACTGCAGGCCAAAGACATGAGGCAGGTGTTCTACCTGGAGCCTCAGGTGGGGAGAGGAAAGGCTGAGAACAGGGCCACATAATGCTGGGTTTTTGTTAAAGGCTTTGAGTTTGTCATGAAAGTAGTAGGTAAGTTAGTGAAGGATTTTATTTTATTTTATTTTTAAATTTTATTTATTATTTTATTTTATTTATTATTTTATTTATTTTTAAGTAATCTTCACACCCAACATGGGGCTTGAACTCACAACCCTGATATCAAGAGTCTTATGCTCTTCCGACTCAGCCACCCAAGTGCCCTATTAGTGAAGGATTTTATTTATTTTTTATTTATTTATTTTCTTTATTTTTAAAAAATATTTTATTTATTTATTTGACAGAGAGAGACACAGCGAGAGAGGCAACACAAGCACGGGGAGTGGGAGAGGGAGAAGCAGGCTTCCCGCAGAGCAGGGAGCCCGATGCGGGGCTTGATCCCAGGACCCTGGGATCATGACCTGAGCTGAAGGCAGACGCTTAACGACTGAACCACCCAGGTGCCCCTATTTTTTATTTTTTTAAAAAGGATTTTATTTATTTATTTGACAGAGAGCAAGCACAAGCAGGGGGAGTGGCAGACAGAGGGAGAGGGAGAAGCAGGCTCCCCCTGATTGTGGGGCTCGATCCCAGGACCCTGAGAGCATGACCTGAGCCGAAGGCAGACGCTTAACCAACTGAGCCACCCAGGTTCCCCTAGTGAAGGATTTTATTTGTTTATTTATTTTTAAAGATTTTACTTATTTATTTGACAGAGAGAGAGAGACAGGGAGAGAGGGAACACAAGCAGGGGGAGTGGGAGAAGGAGAAGCAGACTTCCCACTGAGCAAGGAGCCCGATGCGGGGCTCGATCCCAGGACCCCGAGAGCATGACCTGAGCCGAAGGCAGACGCTTAACAACTGAGCCACCCAGGCACCCCTCCCCTAGTGAAGGATTTTAAACAGGGGGTTTGGTGTGATTGTTTTTGTGAAGAGTGGGCCTTCTGGAGAACGAGTAGAAAGGCGTAGTTGTGGTGCAGATGATAGTCACTTGGATCTGGATGGGGATGGAGAGAAGTGGCTGGAATCTGGAAATATTCAGGACCTACCTGCCAAGTGTGGAGAAGGGCTAGCCAGAGGGTCCAGGTTGATACTCAGGTTTCAGTAAATGGTGGAGCTTGTAACTGGGAGAGGAAGCATAAAAGGAAGAGCAGGTTTGAGGGGGATAGGGAGAGGTGTGTGGTGAGATCAGTTCTGGAAGTGCTCAGTTAGGGATGTGGGTTGGAGATGTTGCGCAGGCAGAGGCATGTCCAGGCTTGGAGCTCAGCTCGGGGTCAGGATTTGGGAATCATCAGTCTACATCAGTTCATCAAAGCTGGGAGAGGGCATGAGGCTGTCTAGGAGAGAGAGAGAAGACGTAGCCGACTCCTGGGGTTGAATAGAGGAGGCCGAGCCTTAGGAAGGAGCTAGAATGGAGCACCAAGAAGGAGAAAGGAAACTTTTTCTAAATTCACCATATTTGAGCTGTGAAGAGTGACTTTTAAAAATGGAGGAACATTATCCCCACAGGAAAATATTGCTATTCATTATAGCAACAGCGTCTCAGAGCTGTTGAAATTCTCTGCATATCATTCATTCTGAGTTTCATAACACGTTTTCAAGAGAGGTTGTGAAAGCCTTTGTAGAATTTAAGGGGAATTGGGAAACTCTCTCTCCAGTTTGGAAGGTATATGTTACAGAGCTTGGATGGAGGTGATGAGACAAGAGGGTGTCAGCTGGGCACAACCACTCCCACGGGGCAGGGTAACCTTGATGGAATCAGCACAGTTTAGAGCAAGGGGTTCAGCTTAAAAACCTATTGTCGGGATGCCTGGGTGGCTCAGTTGGTTAAGCATCTGCCTTCGGCTCAGGTCATGATCCCAGAGTCCTGGGATCGAGCCCCACATCCAGCTCCCTGCTCAGTGGGGAGTCTGCTTCTCCCTCTCCCGGCCGCTCTGCCTACTTGTGCGTGCGCTCTTCTCTGTCTTTCTGTCAAATAAATAAATAAAAAATCTTAAAAACAAACATACAAACCCAAAAACCTATTGTCTTTGGGAGTAAGACATGCGTTACCCCAGCTGACTGAGAAGGTTATATAAAAGCAGGATGCCAGTTTCATAATTTACAATGAGATATGGAACCACCAAGAGCCCTAAGTATGTGTGTTCTCTGGCCAGGCCATGTTCCCCTGTAGGCAGGCCACATGGGAGCCAGTGCAAACTAGAAATTGCTTGGTGAGCATGGAACCAGAGAATGAAACTGCCCTGAAAACCTTCCCTATCTTCATAAGGGGAATGGTGCTGCCTCCGGAACCAGACAGGTTCCTTTGAGTCCGGGTATCCTTTCTGGGCAATGCTTAGGTGGGCACTGCCTTTATTTGCCTCTTGAGAAGACTCTTTAATAGAGTGGTTAAGACATTTGCAAGTTGAATCAGAAAAACTTGAGTTTGGACCCCAGTGCTGCCATTTGTTAGTTATGTGACCTATTAGTTATGTGATCCAGTCCAAGTGATACACCACATTGTCACATAATTCATAAATCAACTGTCCTGTCCACTTTATGCACATCTCTCCTTCATTTATAACAGTTCACATAGATGGAGATTTTTTATCTGCAAGAAGACAACACGAGACTGAAAAAGGAACTTTTACAATAAAAACATTTTTTAAAAAGTGATTTTGTCCAATTACATTTGGAATTGGAATTTTTCAAGTCTACTGTTTTTCATCTGTGGATTGGGGATAACGGTAGATAATAGTAGTATCTACTTGATGGTGGCTGTGGGGATTCAGTATTAGATGAAAAACATTTAGCAGAGGGCTTGGTATGTGAGAAACTCTCAGCAAGGGTGTCTCTTCATTACTGTTGTAATTCGTGACTCCCATTTCCATGTTGCGGTAACTGACCAACTTCTCTTCAGATTAATTCTTTTGTAAATATCTTGTATTCTCTTACTAAGTGGAAAAAGCAGTGTTTATTCATAAAATGTTCTTATAGTAAAAACAAGTATAGTGGCCACTGGTAATCACACTTTTTACGTTACTAAACTTAAAATTTTAGTGTACCATTTTAATTTAGCAGTCATATTTGAATCTCTTTTTCACGGCACTGGAAATTAATTTGTACAGTGTCACTGCCGTCTTGCCCTCCCCCTCAAAAAACAACAGAACTTCAGTAGGTTTTTACTTCTCTATTAGCCTGTTTCTTCCCTCTTGCTGTCAACCTATGATTAAAAACAAAAAAAAGTTTTATGAAATTTTGGATTAAGTTTTTTTTTTTCTTTAGGGTATGTCTTTCTCAAGGATTCTTTTTATTTTTATTTTATTTTATTTTATTTTTTTAAAGATTTTATTTATTTATTTGACAGAGAGAGAGACAGCGAGAGCAGGAACACAAGCAGGGGGAGTGGGAGAGGGAGAAGCAGGCTTCCCGCCGAACAGGGAGCCCGATGTGGGACTCGATCCCAGGACCCTGGGATCATGACCTGAGCCGAAGGCAGACGCTTAACGACTGAGCCACCCAGGCGCCCTATTTTTATTTTTTTTAAAGTAGGCTCCACGCCCAGCATGGAGACCAATGCGGGGCTTGGACTCATGACCCCAAGATCAAGACCTGAGCTGAGATCAAGAGTCGGACACTTAACCAATTGAGTTCCCCAAGCATTCTTTTTAAATCTTATATTACTTTTGATAATCATATTTTTATCATGTTGTCATGGGTTCTAATTAGATTCATTGCAAATTATTATTTCTTGTACAGGGTACCTTCCTTTATCATAAAGTCTTTATTCACCTTAATTCGCATGTGGTTGGTGGGATTTTTAAATGTCCAGTTAGGAAATGGAACTTAAAACACCCTGGAAGCTTTTTTTTTTTTTTTTTTTAAAGTACTCTCTATGCCCAACATGGGGCTCAAACTGAGGACCTGAGATCAAGAGTCACATACTACCCTAGTGAACGAACCAGCCAGGTGCCCCAACCCTGGAGGCCTTTAAAAAAAAAAAAAAAAAAAAAACCACAAATTTTATTTATTAGGTAATCCCTATCCCCAACATGGGGCTTGAACTCATGACCCTGAGATCAAGAGTCACATGCTCTACCAACTGAGCCAGCCAGGAGCCCCTTCTGAAATTCTTTTGAAGATGACTTTTTCATGTTTTTGCTGTGATACATTATGTGTTAGTTTTATAACACTCAGCTATTTCTGAGTGTTTTGTGTGTGTATAGGCGAAGGGAGATCCTCACTGACTACAATATGGTGCACATACATAACTACAGTTTTAAAGTTGAGATCAATACTAAGCCATCAGGTGAAAAATCAAGCAAAATTTGCAAGTTCTTCCTGTGGCCTTTCATTTTAAGATTATAATTAGGCTTTGATATTTGGTTGCTCTGCGGTGGTTTATCACAGATCTTCAGAAAAAAAATTTAATTGTATTTGAAGTGTATCACACATAAGTCAAATTTTTATTCTTTAGACTGTAAGCTCTATCAGAGTAGGACTGTTACGTCACCGGTGTCTGTAATAGTGGCTTGTACCTTACAGAACGATGTTGCTGAATAAATGTCTACTTAGTTTAAAAATTAAGGGTCTTGTTTTGAATTTACATTGATAAGCATAGGCAGTAGTTCAGTTAAGTCAGCCTTTATTGGCTATATGATTTTATTTCCTGGAAAGAGTTGAACATTTACAAACCTTTGAACACAGGTAGAAAAGTACCTTTTTCTTGAGAATTTTATTTCTTTTTCACTTTGTGGCTTCTTCTGAAACACTTAGAAAATAATCAGGCTTTAGGGACTCCCTGAGGTAAGATTGCTATATCAAGGCAATGTCAGCTACTTTTGAACAGATTGTTCCCGTAATGCTTTCTGGCTGATGGGGACACTTTTTGGCTAAGGGATTTGTTGGTATAGAGAGGGATCAAGCATATAATGCAAACCATTACTCTCAAGCACAACTTTAGAAAGTGTTCTTGGCCATCAGAGTGTTTTATTTTAAATTAGTGTCTTAGGTATTCCAAATATCCACTGACCTTATCTTGACTGTTATCTGAGTAGACCTCAAGAATTTCATGCGTATTTCCTTCTGCACTAGCTGTTTTCAGTTGGACTCTAAAAATAACTGAAATATGTGTAAGGTAAAAAAGTATAACACCTGCAAACTTTTCAACCTTTTGGGTTGAATATTTATTTATTCAGGTATATAGGTTATAAATCAGATAAAATTGATGTATAGACAAGTATCAATAAATATCTTTAGTTAGATCTATTGGACCATCTGAAGCAAATGTAAATTTTAGATTGGCCTCTCTACCTAGATAAAGAAAACTTTCCAAAGTAAAAAACTGATTAAAATGAGCAAGGATTTTTCTTGATTTTTAGGTTTTCTGTTACTTTTTTTTTTTTTTTAAGATTATTTTAAAGAGAATGTGAGTTAGTGGGGGGGTGGCAGAGGGAGAAAGAGAATCTCAGGGACCCTGAGATCATGACCCAGGCTGAAATCAAGTCTCTTGCTTAATAGACTGAGCCACTCAAGTGCCCCAGATTTTCTGTTACTTTTTTCATTTGGTCTAGATAATTAAGAACTAGCCATATAGGGGTGCCTGGCTGGCTCAGTTGGAAGAACATGCGACTCTTGATTTTGGGGTCGTGGGTTTGAGCCCCATGTTGGGTGTAGAGATTACTAAAAAAATAAATAAAATAAAATTAAAAACCCAGCTATATAAATAAGTAGAGGAATTATAAATGCAAACATGTAAATGTTACGCATTTTAATATAAGTAACATCACACAAGTTATTACAGAATTTCAACTATCACTTAATTTCTAATAAATTTAAGGGCTAATAGTGGGAGATGTTTTTCTCCCAGTATTGGATTTTCCACTTCAGAGACGTTAGGGAGGTCCTTGAGTCTCTCTCACCAACAATCTGCCACAGTCGTGTAGTCTCATCACCATATGGAATTAAGCATGAATTTATTCATGTGCGGAGGTTTGTGAGTTACAAAATGGTGGGCGTAGGGAACTGATGGTGTTTTGGGGATCTCACTAAGTTCTGTCATTGCCTTTGATGTATAAAGTTTCAGATTTCATTCCTTATAATACTAAAAGTTTTAGTGGCTTTCTGCTGCCCTCCTTCTGGGTGGATGAACATTATTGTGCTGGAAGCTTAATATGCCTTATCGCATTTAATCCTCACGTGGAATTAGGCATTACTTTCCCATTTTAAAATGTGGAAACAGAAGTTCTGAAAAATTGGGTGATTTGCTCCGCTAATCTGGATGATCACACAGCTAATAAGCAGAAGAGTCGGAATTTGAGTTTGTATCTGTCAGACTAATGCTTGACCTTTGACTTTTAAAGTTATAGAGATCATGGCCCCTTTAGAATCTGACAAAAATGCAGAATTTTGCATAGAATTTCAGGTGGTTCATGGATGCCCCCTCTGCCAATTCATTTATGAGCCAGGCTGTGGGCCTAGAAGACTCTTATAGATGAGGCAGTCTTTCCCCTGCTCTCAGCTTAACCTTTCTTTTCTTTTTTTTTTTTTTTAAAGATTTTATTTATTTGACAAAGATAGAGAGAGAACCGACTGAGCCACCTAGGCGCCCCTCAGCTTAACCATTCTCCTCTGATCTTTCTTTCTCCAGATAAAGGTGCTGGTAGGATAGAATATTTGTGAACAATTCAAGACCTTCGTATCTTTGGGAGAATAATTTGCCTCTTAAGTATATTCCTCCCCACCTGCACCCGCAAATGTCCTTTTTGAATGGTCTTTATCTTCAGATCTCAGGAAAGGACATTTGAGGTATTCGTTTCCTCACTGGGACATCTTACTCTTTTTTTTTTTTTTTTGAAGGTTTTATTTTTAGGTAATCTCTACACCGAACATGGGGCTTGAACTTACAACCCCAAGATCAAGAGTCACATGCTCTACCAACTGAGCAGCCAGGTGCTCCAGGGACATCTTGCTCTTGAGGGAAAAGCTCCTTTCAAGGAGGAAAGGGAGGAGGTTGTGAGTGGGAGTTTCTTCATTACACCTCTGATCCACGTCAGTCTTCCTTACCAGACAGCACCTTTGTGCCCACCTAAGCAATGGTGTGTGACAATTTTTCAATGAACGAATGGATGACTCATTTATGTATTAGCCAAATTCACTGGCCAGTTGTTGAGCCCTATATTTCATTCTTCTTGTCAGAAACACACCCTGCATTGTGGTTATTATTTTTTTTTTCTGTTAACAAGCCCTTTGCTCATATCACCTTTTTTTTTTTTAAAGTAGCTCTATGCCCAGTGTGGAGCCCAACGCGGGGTTTGAACTCCTGACCCTGAGATCAAGACCTGAGCTGAGGTCATGAGTCGGACGCTTAACCAACTGAGCCACCCAGGCCCTCCTCATACCACTTTCTTAACAGTATGCTGGTTTAGCAAATACCTTCCTGTTTGGTTCTCCACAGTTTGTTCATACATAAATGTCACTTATATTTATTTTTTAATGCACTGACAGAATATTCAGAGGCAATTTAAATTCTCAAGACTTAGCTTAAGATGCTGATTTCACTAGAAGAAACTATGCATGTCACAAATCCTATATGAGAAGTATCAACATGTATTAGGGATAACTTTTCCATGCAGGGTTTGTGTACCTTTCTGTAGTAGATTGCCCAAATGAGATCACTAAAAGGTATGCAGGGTTTAGATTTATAAATAGGACAGCATAATTACGTTATTTTGAATGAGCTTTAACTGAGCAGGCTAAGAAAATATACCAAGTGATTTCATGCTGCCTGGTAGTGGCTCATTTTCTTTGTGAATATAAAAACAATTTGCCTTTGTTCAGTATGTTCCAATTGTGTAGCTGGCTCAGGCTTTGACTTGACAAATTCATTTTGATGTCAAGTGAATTTTCAGCCAATTGAACTTTGTACCATTAGATTCAACTGTAGTTGGTAAAGCGAGGTTATGTGGGCAACAAGGTGGAGTTTTGGTGCCACATGAACTTGGGTTCAAATCCCTGCACACTACCTGTATGAACCAAGAAAACCAACTTAACTTCTCTGCATTTTGTTTCTTCCATGTGTGAGATGGTAGCACATGATAGTAAGAATGATGGCTGTTTACTGGGTACTAACTAGATGCCAGCACTGTACTAGGTGCTTTACCTATGTTTAGTTTATTCCTGAGTGTAATGGACTTCCTTCCTTCTCCCACCATCTCAGTGATGGAGTGGACCAAAGATGGACAGCATCCAGACCAAGGGGAGGTCCTGATGCAGAACATTTGTTAACTGGCAACTCTGGGAGTTTCTTTTTTTTTAAGATTTTATTTATTTATTTGAGAGAGACAGACACAGCGAGAGAGGGAACACAAGCAGGGGGAGCGGGAGAGGGAGAAGCAGGCTCCCCGCCGAGCAGGAGCCCAATGCGGGCTCCATCCCAGGATGGATCATGACCTGAGCTGAAGGCAGACGCTTAACGACTGAGCCACCCAGGCGCCCCAACAACTGTTTTTTAATGTAGAGTTATTTTTCTCTAGTCATTTCCATTTTTCCTTTTCATCATATAAATTCGCATTAGTTGAAATAATTTACCGAGGAAAAAATGGATTGGAGAAATATGACTTGAGGTGTTAATATGTTAAGTCATATCAGCCAATTAAGTTCAGAGCTACCCCTCTGAGAGTTAAGATATCCATTATAACATCCTTTCTCTTCCTCCCAGAGTTTGGTGTGAATTATCTAGAAAATAACCTTAATTCTCATTCACTCCTATTTTGCACCAAAGGTAATATTTAGAGAAGTACATATTTGACTTGTCTTTAGTTTTATGACTGGTACCTGTTTTGAAGTCAAATTTGTTTGAATGACAATGTAAGGAAAAGAACACATAAATTCTATATTACAGTATGATAACATAAAAATGAATCATGTTTAATAATGACTGCATCTAAAATTATACAGTATTTGTATAATATGTCACCTACTACTAGAATGCAGACTTCACTGTACACTACTCTAGTCTTAGTCCCTGGCTGGGGCAAGTAGCAGTGACAGCCCCCAACTAGAATTCAGGTCTTCGCTCCCGGTTTAGCATTTTCCCCTCAACACCACACTGCTTTTCCACTGAGCCATTTTCATTTTCCTAAAGAAAAGCAATCCGTGTTGGTATTTTCTTTTTTTTTTTTTAAGATTTTATTTATTTATTTATTTGAGAGAGAGTGAGAGCACAAGCAGGGGGAGTGACAGAGGGAGCAGCCGAGGGAGGGAGAGAGAGAGAAGCAGGCTCCCCGCTGAGCAGGGAGCCCAGTGCAAGGCTAGATCCCAGGACCCCGGGATCATGGCCTGGGCCAAAGGCAGATGCTTAACCAGCTGAGCCACCCAGGAGCCCTAAGTGTTGGTATTTTCTAATTATTTTAAAAGAAAATAGGGGTGCCTGGGTGGCTCAGGTGGTTAAGCATCTGCCTTCAGCTCAGGTCGTGATCCCAGGTGGGATCGAGCCCCACATCGGGCTCCTTGCTCAGCGGGGAGCCTGCTTCTCCCTCTCCCACTCCCCCTGCTTGTGCTCTCACTCGCTCTCTCTCTCTGGCAAATAAATAAATAAAATCTTAAAAAAAAAAAAAGGAAATAACTTATTTAAAAGTTTTTAAAAATTATTTCTAATAATTTATTTTAAAAGGGAAGAAAGAAAAAGAACAGAAAAGTTACCAAAAATGAAACCTGGTTAGTGAAGGAAATAGTTAAGTATAGAATTTCTTATACTAAAGAAGGTGTAATATGAAATTTTATGCCATTTAGGGGAGGACTTGAAAACTGTGATAATAGGAGCTAATATTACTTGAACACTTATTTTGTGTGAGACACTTTTTTAAGTGCTTTGAATATTTTTGCTTATTTTGGTCCCCAGCAATCCTTTGAGGGAGGCACTATTACACTCGTGTCCACTTCACAGATGGGTAACACAGGTGTGAAGGAACTTTGCTCATGCTTCCAGGGCAGAAAGCACAACCGGAGTAGTTCTTGCTCCGCTTTGATCAGCAGCTTTCTTCCCAGTGTGTAACTCTGGGCAGGTGACGGGTGGCCTGCCCTGGAGTTGGTGCCTCTAAGGACAGCTCGGCGCAGTGCAACCTCCCAAATCTGGTGGAGATTGTTTTAAGTACTCTTGAGATATTTGTTATCGTTTATTTTAATTACTACAATTTATTATTTTGCTTAAAATATGTTTTTGAAGTTGCATGAGGCACAGAAAGATAAGCGTGAGAACAAACATAAATCATAATTAGGCCAGCAAGACACCGTGGGGAATGCCTGAAGTGCTGAGGGCAGAGCTGTTTGATAGGGAACCTTCCATGAGCCTGTTGCCTGGCAGAGCTGGAAGTATCGGGCTGATGAAATGGATCCCAGGGGAATTCTCTGCTGAGAGATTTTCCAAAGCAGTAGCTCCTTGCACTGCTGTTGTTTGAACTTGGGGGTTTCTAGAGTCTGAATCTGCATCCAGACAAGAAAAGGTGGTAGAACCAGTGGGCCCATTGCAGTGCTTGCTGCATTCCCGGATGGAGCTGAATCACTGTGATTTAGCCACCATGCATGCAGGGGTGTTTCCAGCTGTTCACAGCATTTCACACCACCCAAGCGTTTCCACTCAGCTGTTTGTGAATTCCGAGCATGAAGACAGGGCCACTGTAAATTGTTACTCCATTTTACTCCATTTTCACTCTTCTGCAAGTCATGATTATCTTTACTGTCTGTCCATTGAGACTTTTATATTTCTTGAATATAGAATAATTGGATATGGGATAAATTGAATAGAGGATAACTCCTATTATCCTTAATAGCAAATACATATTTATTTCCAGATCATTCTCTTCTACAATAACAAAAGTATCTTATTTTATGCATATTAAATAGCACTTCTCAGAATAAAATGTAACTGGCATTATGGTATTTATTTATTTATTTTTAAAGATTTTTTATTTATTTATTTGACAGAGAGACACAGCAAGAGAGGGAACACAAGCAGGGGGAGTGGGAGAGGGAGAAGCAGGCTTCCCGCGGAGCAGGGAGCCCGATGTGGGGCTCGATTCCAGGACCCCGGGATCATGACCTGACCCGAAGGCAGACGCTTAACCATCTGAGCCACCCAGGCGCCCTGTACACTGAATATTTTTAAATTGTTTAAATACCATAATGCCAGGGGCGCCTGGGTGGCTCAGTCGTTAAGCGTCTGCCTTCGGGTCAGGTCATGATCCCGGGGTCCTGGAATCGAGCCCCACATCGGGCTCCCTGCTCCGCGGGAAGCCTGCTTCTCCCTCTCCCACTCCCCCTGCTTGTGTTCCCTCTCTTGCTGTGTCTCTCTGTCAAATAAATAAATAAAATCTTAAAAAAAAAAAAAAATATTGAGTGTATATTTCTGAGTTGCGCACCATTACTTAGTTAGGTACCCTTTGTGCCTTGGTCCTCAATGAAGAACATAGTTTAAAAGGAAATCCACTAAATCCTTAAGTGTGGCCTTTGTTAAGGGGAATCTTATAAATAAAAAAGGGAAAAAATCATTTTCTATATTAAAAAAGGAAACAGTTTTGCTCTTGGAGCATTTGTGTATATGGAAGAAGTATTTGCTGTAACTAGAAAATCACCTTGTAAAATATGTGGAAAAAACAGTTATTTCATGTATGATGAAAGCATGAGTTTTGAATTTCGATTAATGAAGAAAACAAGTATAGTTTTTAAGAACTCTTTGGAGTTTATTCATGTGTATCTGTTTAGGATTTTAACCACAAGAAAAATTTTCTTGATTTTATAATCTTCAGATCTTTCATGGTAATACTAATTTAAGAACAGTGGAACTGTTGTATTTTTATTTTTTTTAAGGTAGTGGAAAATAGTTGGGTAATATTCTTTCAGGCAATAGAAATGAACATTGATTTGATTCTTCATTAAAATGTATTTAGGCCCATAATCATTTATAGTTCTAAAATTGAATTCCCGGGGCACCTGGGTGGCTCAGTCGGTTAAGTGTCTGCTTTCAGCTCAGGTCATGAGGTCCTGGGATCGAGCCCCACGTTGGGCTCCCAGCTCAGCAGGGAATCTGCTTCTCCCTCTCCCTCTGCCTCTCCCCCCTCTGCTCATGCTCTCTCTCTCTTAAATAAATAAATAAATAAAATCTTAAAAAAAAGAAGACAGTTCATTTTTCTTAGAAAGTACAGTATATTTTTTTAAAGTTTGTTTACTTTTTGTAAACTGCACCCAACGTGGGGCTCAAACTCAGGACCCTGAGATCAAGAGTCGCATGCTCTTCTGACTGAGCCAGCCAGGTGTCCCACAATATAACATATTTTTTGAAGAATGAGCTTACTGTGTTTGGGGATCACTGTATTCTTCGTAGCATCTTATTGTCCAGGATAGTAAATAGAAAATATATGAGAGCTCACCTATGTAAGTAGTGATTCCATTTCACGCCTTGGACTTTCTTTCAATATATCCCTGAAATTAGCTTATCATTTGACTCTTTCCCTAGAAGTTAAATGCTGTAACAACAACAAAGATCTGGCCATTTGAGGAGTTCAGTTACATGGACTTCAGTTTAATAAAAGTTTGAGTGTAATGAGAAGACCAAAATGTACTTTTGATTGTTGTTTTCTTAGTCCTCATATGTGCTAGGGTATAGTGATGAAATAAAATAGATAAAACGTTATTTGACCAAGGACAGAAGAAAATGGATCAAAATTAAACAGACAAGGGAGAAAACACTGTCTGCTTAAGGCACCATGACCACCATACTCTCTGTCAAAAGGAAGAGGTACAATGCTTCATTGATGGCACATTCGGTGTAGAGGTAAGCTTCGGGCTTGAATTAGGTTAATACTTGTTAACTACCCTTGTTAGATGATCTCTGCCTCGGATAGGCTTTATCTAGATCTATCTTCTCTCATCACTTTCCTGATGAAAAGTCTTCTGACTTCTGCCTAGTCTAAGAAAAGCATCAGGATAAAATTATAGTTGCAATTTTATATGGGATTAACTTTTATCAAACTCAGTGCATCAGTGGCTTAAAAAACCTTCCAGCTAAATCGTGTGTCCCTTTGCTCTGCTTTAAAAATAGTACAACTAAAAGACTCTTAAAATAATTAGACAAGAAATGACTGGGAGATTAGGAAAGGGTTTACATTCTGACAAGATGTGGACCTGCTTGTAATAGCTTGTGTCTCTTTAGATGACTGTGATTTGGGGGACACCTTTTACCCAAGCTCAAAAATTTGTAAACTGTCTTTCCCTCTGAACATATCAAATCACCTTGTTCTCTGGGTAAATATTAGTTCATTTAAAGGAAGTCAGCCATATTGTGTCTGAAAAGAAGGGAAGTTTTGTAAGTGTAACTTTTGCTTTTACTGTAGTTTACACAGCAGGCACAAGTCTGTGTATCATTTTAGGGGAGTAGCTGTGAAAACTTTTAAATAGCTATGAAGAAAGTATTGAATAACTTTATGAAAACTACTGACATGTTCAGAACAAGATAGGAAAGAAAGGGTGAGGGTAAAAGTATCTGACAGTGGAGAAGTTTCACAGAAATCTTTTCGGTGGTAATTGAGCATTGATCTAGAAGATACTAGAAGATTCAGTGGTTTAGAGACTTTTACTGGAACGAGTTTCCCACAGGTCAGGTCAGCTTGCTGTGTCACCAGTGAGAGTAGACAGAGCTGTGGAGAAAGAGAAGCCACGTGGAAGTAAAGTTTCTTATCTGAGAAAGGTACTGGGAAGTTAGATAAGGAGCGGTGGGAGGCATGAACCAAAAGCCAGTAATTAAAGACTGGTGTATGGGGGAAATTTTTATTACAATTAAACCAAGCCTATAAATAAGACAGTGCATGCATAACCCAGAAGATTTGGACTCAAAAGAAGACACATGATTCTGGGAAAGTATCCTAGACCAAGAAACAATTGGTTAATAATAGTTGAGATTTAAGGCACATGGAGCTTGTCTGTACCAAGGTTTTTATATTTCTTTCTTTTAAGAAAAGGTCCTGGTGTATCTTAACTTTAAATAAAGAAGAAGGGGGCCTGGGTGGCTCAGTTGGTTAAGTGTCTGCCTTTGGCTCAGGTCATGATCTCATGGTTGTTGGATTGAGCCCTGCTTCTGGTCTGTCCCTCTCCCTCTGCCCCTCCCCCCCCACTCGTACTTGCACTCTCTCTCTCTCAAATAAAGAAATCTTTTACAAAAGAAGATAAATATAAAAAAAATTAAAAAGATAAAGAAAGAAATTTGACTATTACTTCGTCATATTTTCAAGGAAGAAGCATGCTTGACTCAAGTTTTGTGCTATTTTCTCAGTCACACCTGGAGAGATCCTATCTGGTGAATTAACGTACTCAGAGCAAATATAACAAGAGTGCTTTTAACTTATCAGCACGGTGATAACTTACAAAGTTCACCACAACTTTCTTAAGAAGGCAGGGTACATGTTATTTTCCCTATGAAGAAGCAGACTCAGGCAGCGACTAACTCAGGAGCGGGCGAGGGGCGGAGCCAGGACTAGGAGGTGGAGCCTTGTGACGTCAGTCTAGCGCTCTTGGCGTTACACGGCGCTAGAGGCTGCTATTGGAATTGCAGGCATAGCCCCTTAGAGAAAATCTAAGTAAGAGCGGGTACCAAAACAGCAAAAGTTGAAATCTCCGTCATGGCTTTGGAAAATGTGGTTGAACTTAAAAGTGAAGAAATGAAACCGCAATCAATTGGCTAAAGTACTGTGAAGTTGTATATACAATAAGTTATTTTTCTAATCACTTTTGGGAAATGAAGCAATCTTCATAACTTTGCCTAAAAACCAAGACTTACTCTTTTGTCCAAACAACTTTTTTTTTTAAGACTTATCTATTTATTTGAGAGAGAGAGGGAGAGAGAGCGAGAGCATGAGCGGGGAGCCAGAGGGGGTGTGGTGGCAAAGAGAATCCTCAAGCAGACCCTGCTGAGCGCGGGGACTGGCGGACTGGCGCAGGGCTCCGTCCTGAGACCCTGAGATCGTTACCTGAGCCGAAATGGAAAGAGTCAGCTGCCCAGCCGACTGAGCCACCCAGGCGCCCCCCAAACAACTATTTTTAATGCCAGTCTTTGGAAGGATTTATAAACTCGATTCCTCTTAAAAGAACAACCGTGGTTGTGGTTAAATACATGACTAATGTTTACAAGTTATTTGTTCCTTTGAGAAATAATTCCAGACTACAGTACTTTTATAATTCTTTATAACTTCTCTTTAAAGGATTTTTTGTTAGTATGTATATGCTCTCTCTTGCTGGAGAAAATATTACCCATCATCCTGCTGCTGCCAACATGCTATTTAATAAGCCCCTTTTTCCTTTAATTTGTCATCTTTTAACCTACTTTGAATTGGATAACCAACTCACTTAACTCATTAAAAATATGCATGGAATAAGAAAAAAAAGCTCATAAAGAAGACAAATTTCTTTTTTATTGGGACATTTATTATAACTTTGACTCCGACATATATTTTTCATTACACAAACACATTTTTGCCTATTCTGTGTTATTCAGTTATGTTCAGAGAATTGGTATTTCCAGATATTGTCTAACTGTACAAAATCTTGACCTAAGTATAGGTATTGGGAAATAGGAAATATTAACTCCTGGCTAGATCCATCTATTTCTGGCTCATTTTTTTCCTTAGACTTTTTCAAATGAAATGAATTTGATATATTTAAATATTTAAAAAGTAAGGTTTTAAAATTCTGTACTTGATTTTAATTGAGCATATCTGATCTTTAAAAAAAGACTTTTTTGAACTGAAATTCACATAACAAAATTCACCACTTTAAACAATTCAGTGACATTTATACATTCACAGCACCACCTCTACCTAGTTCAAACCATTTTCATTACCCTAAAAGGAAACCCTATACCTCTTAAGCAGTGAATTCCCTCCCCCTCTACCAACCACTAGTTAACTTTCTATCACTGTGGATTTATCTATTCTGGGTATTTCATTTAAATGGAATCATATAGTGGGACGCCTGGCGGGCTCAGTCAGTAGAGCATGCGACTCTTGATCTTAGGTTCATGAGTTCAAGCCCGATGTTGGGCATAGTTTACTTAAAAAAAAACAAATACAAAAACAGGGCTACATCTTTAAAAATAAATAAATAAATGGAATCATACAATGTGACCTTATATGCCTGGTTTCTTTCACTTAACATAATGTTTTTGAGGTTTATCCATATTTTAGCATGCATCTACTTCATTTTTTATGGCTGAATAATATTCCACTGTATGTCTGTTGCACAATTTATTTATCCTTTCATCTACTGGCGGACATTGGGTTGTTTCCATCTTTTGGCTATTGCATATATTCCTGGTCTGAATATCCATGTACCTGTTTTCATTTCTTTTGGGTATATATCTAGAAGTGAGATTGCTGGGTCATATGATGATGATGATTGTATGTTTAACTTTTGAGGAACTGCCAAACTGTTTTCCATAGTGGCTGAACCGTTTTATATTCCCACTAGCAATGTATAAGGGTTCCAATTTCTCCACATTCTCACCAGCACCTTTTATTTTTTAAATTATAGCCAGCCTAATGGGCATGGAATAGTATCTTATTGTGGTTCTGAACTGCATCTCCCAGTGACTAAGAATGTTGAGCATCTTTTCATGTGCTTATTGGCCATTTGCATATGTTCTTTGGAAAAGTATTTTCAAGTCCTTTGTCTGTTTTTTAGTTGAGTTGTCTGCCTTTTTATTGTGTAAGAGTTATTCATATATCCAGATACTAGACCCTTAATCAAATATATGATTTGCCAATATTTTCTCCCATTCTATAGTTGTCTTTTTACTTTCTCGATGTGCTCCTTTGATACACACAGTTTTAAATTTTGATAAAGTCAAATTTATCTGTTTTTTCCTTTTTTGCTCATACTTCTGGTGTCATCTAAGAATCCATTTCCAAATTCAAGGTCATGAAGATTTACCTCTGTTTTCTTCTAAAGAATTTTACAGTTTAGTTCTTATATTTAGGTTGTTGATTCAGTTTGATTAATTTTTATATACTGTGTGAAGTAGGGTCTAACTTCATTGTTTTGCATGGTGTTTGTTTGTTTTTGAGAGAGAGAATACGTACATGTGAGTGGGGAAGGGACAGAGAGAGGGGGAGAGATTCCTAAGCAGGCTCCATTCCCAGCATGGAGCTCGATGCAGGGCTTGACCCCATCACCCCAAGACCATGACCTGAGCCTAAATCCAGAGTTGGCTGCTCAACTGACTGAGCCACCCAGGCATCCCTTTTCTTTTGCATGTTGATCTTCAGTTGTCTTAGAACCATTTGTTGAAGGGTGCCTGGGTGGCTCAGTCGTTAAGCGTCTGCCTTTGGCTCAGGTCATGATCCCAGGGTCCTGGGATTGAGCCCCTCATCGGGCTCCCTGCTCCATGGGAAGCCTGCTTCTCCCCCTTCCACTTCCCCTGCTTGTGTTCCCTCTCTCGCTGTCTCCCTCTCTCTGACAAATAAATAAATAAAATCTTTAAAAAAAAAGAAAAAGGGGCACCTGGGTGGCTCAGTTGGTTAAGCGACTGCCTTCGGCTCAGGTCATGATCCTGGAGTCCCGGGATCGAGTCCCACATCGGGCTCCCTGCTCAGCAGGGGCTCTGCTTCTCCCTCTGCCCTCTTCCCTCTTGTGCTCTCTGTCTCTCATTCTCTCTCTCTCAAATAAATAAATAAAATCTTTAAAAAAAATAAATAAATAAAATAAAAAAATTAAAAAAAGAACCATTTGTTGAAGAGACTATTCTTTCTCCACTGAATGGTCTTGGCATTCTTGCTGAAAATCTGTTGACCATAGATGCACAGTTTTATTTCTGGACTCAATTTTATAACATTTATCTATGTGTCTCTCTTACACCAGTACCTCACTATTTTGATTAAGGTAGCTTTGTGGTAAGTTTTAAAAACAGAAAATATGAGTCCTCCAGCTTTGTTCTTTTTCATTATTGTTTTGGCTACTTGAGGCCCCTTGCAATTCCATATGAACTCGAGAATTGGCTTTCTCTGAATAAAGGATAGGGATTGCATTTGAATCCGTAGATCACTTTGGATAGTATTGCCATCTTACAATATTAAGTGTTCCAGTTTATGAACACTGGAAGTCTTTTCATTTAATTTCTTTCAGCAGTGAAGGGGCACTTGGCTGGCTCAGTCAGGAGAACATACGATTCTTGATCTCAGGGTCATGAGCTCAAGCCTCACGTTGGATATGGAGCCTACTTAAAAAACAATAGCAATAATTTCTTTCAGCCATGTTTTGTATTGTTCAAGATACAAATTTTTCACCTCATTTTATTTATTCCTAGATTTTTTATTGTTTTGGATGCTATTATAAATGAAATTGTTTTTTGAATTCCTTTTTAAATTTTCCATTCCTGGTGTGTAGAATCCATACTGATCTGTGCATGTTGATCTTGTACCCTACAACTTTGCTGAGTTTATTAGCTCTAGTCTTTCTTTGGGGACGGGGGGCTTTTTGGGATTTTTTTAAATGTATAAGATCATGTTTTGTGTGCATAGAAGTAGTTTTACTTACTCCTTTTTCAGTTCAGATGTCTTTATTTCATTTTCTTACCTAATTGCTCTGGCTAGAATTTCCAGTACAGTGTTGAAACAGTGGTGAACATGGTCATACTTGTCTTGCTCCTGATCTTAGGGGGAAAGCTTTCCATCTTTCACTCTTGAGTATGATAGCTGTGGGTTCTTCATAAATGCTTTTGATGATGAGAAGTTCTTTTGTATTCCTAGTTTTCTGAGTATTTTTACCAAGAGAGGGTTTTGAATTTTGTCAAATGCTTTTTTTGTGTCAATTCAGAAAATTATGAATTTTCCCTTCATATTAACAATATGTTACATTGATTCTTTTGTATGTTGAACTACTCTTGCATTTCTGGGATAAATCCCACTTGATCATGGTGTATGATCCTTTTGATATGCTGTTGGATTCAGTTTGTGTCTATTGCATCTATATTTATAAAAGATATTATTCTATAGTTTTCTAATGGTGTCTTTTGTCTGGTTTGGGTATCAGGATAATGCTGGCCTATAGATGAGGTAGGAAGTATTCTCTCCTCTTCTTTGATTCCTGCTCCCCCCACTTTGTTTTTTGGATGGGCTTTAAATTATTTTGGAAAGTTAATTATCCAGATGCTCAAGATTGTTATCTAAGACAAAGCCCCCAAAATGGACTTGTAGAGAAAATTTTACGCCAGATGAGAATTTATTTTATTTTATCTTTTTTTTTCTTAAGATTTTATTTATTTATTTGACAGAGAGAGACACAGTGAGAGAGGGAACACAAGCAAGGGAGTGGGAGAGGGAGAAGCAGGCTTCCCGCTGAGCAGAGAGTCCGATGCAGGGCAGGACCCTGGGATTGTGACCTGAGCCGAATGCAGACGCTTAACGACTGAGCCACCCAGGCACCCCGCCTGATGAGAATTTAATCACAACATTTTGTTGCTCAAACTCTATCCATCTTAGAAACAAACTATATTATAGTCATAAAATCTCATGCAATCAGATGTTGTTATTTCATTATGTATGTCTAGAAATTCTAAGGAAGCATTGAATCTAAGGATTATAGTGTTATGAGATTTTAGTTACCCATGTGTATGTAAACATTTCGAGTGGCAATTTTATTTATTTATTTACTTATTTACTTATTTATTGATTGATTATTTTAAAAAAGTATTTATTTGAGAGAGAGTGAAAGCAAGAAAGATCACAGAGGGAGAGGGAGATGCAGACTCACCACTGAGCAGAGAGCCTGATGTGGGGCTCGATCCCAGGACCCTGGGACCATGACCTGAGCCAAAGGCAGACACTTAACTGACTGAGCCACCCAGGCACCCCTCTAGAGGCAGTTTTAGAAATATAATACCTCCTTAGAAGTATTTAACAAGTTATAAACTTGATTTTGGCTAGGCTTAACTACTTCATAAGATAGAACTTGAACACAGGGGCAAGTACCAAAGCAAATACTTTAGTACATATAATCAGTTAATGTTCAAATGTCAAAAACCTTAGACTCTCCTAAAAATATAATAGCTGATCAGCAAATAATTTGCTATATCTATTATTTTAAGCCATTTACACAACTAGATAAAGTCCTTGCTACTCCTTTATAAGATACATAATTCATAAAAAACTAATGGTGTAATTTTACAAATGTATTTCCCTTTCTCTTTGATTTTCTGTCTATATGTGACATGAGTAATAAATGCATTGCTAAAATAAACTTAGAATATTTTAAGAATTAGTTTCTTTTTTTTTTTAAGATTTTATTTATTTATTTGAGAGAGAGAATGTGAGAGAGAGAGAGAGCACAAGAGGGGGGAGCGGGAGAGGGAGAAGCAGACTCCCCGCTGAGCAGGGAGCCGGATGTGGGACTCAATCCCAGGACTCCAGGATCATGACCCTAGCCGAAGGCAGTCACTCAACCAACTGAGCCACCCAGGCGCCCAAGAATTAGTTTCTTTTAGAATGTGCCTTTTTTAGAATGCTAGCAGATTATTCAGGTTTTTTTCTTTTAATTATCTCACGATCCATTTCACAAGGTACAACAACAAATTATACAGTAAACCTATAGTGTTTTTTGTTTTTGTTTTTTTTTAAGATTTTATTTATTTATTTGACAGAGACAGAGTGAGAGAAGGAACACAAGCAGGGGGAGTGGGAGAGGGAGAAGCAGGCTTCCCGTGGAGCAGGGAGCCCGATGCGGGGCTTGATCCCAGGACCCTGGGACCATGACCTGAGCCGAAGGCAGACACTTAACGACTGAGCCACCCAGGCGCCCCTGTTTTGTTTTTTAAGTAGGCTCCATGCCCAATGTGGGGCTTGAACTCATGGCCCTGAGATCAAGAGCCACATGCTCTACCAACTGAACCAGCCAGGTGCCCCTGTAGTAAACCTATAGTTTTATAACTATTTAGATATTTGTGTTTGTAGCATTGAAGTCCAACTATATTTTAGGGGAAAATTAATATATACAAAGAGTATTTTTAAGACCTTTTAATTTTGGTTAAAAGTGACATACTGTGGGGCTCCTTCCTGGGTGGCTCAGTCGTTGGGCGTCTGCCTTCAGCTCAGGTCATGATCCCAGGGTCCTGGGATTGAGCCCCGCATCGGGCTCCCTGCTCTGTGGGAGGCCTGCTTCTTCCTCTCCCATTCCCCCTGCTTGTGTTCCCTTTCTCGCTGTGTCTCTCTCTGTCAAAAAAAAAAAAAAAGTGACATACTGTCATGACCCAAATAGTTTTAGATCCTAAGGGATGCCCAGCTTTCTGGCTTATGGCAAAAAATAAGTATTTGTAGAATCAAGTTCATAGCAGTAGTATGTGTTATAGACCAAACATTGTACATTCAATCCAATTCTAAGATGAAAAACAAAACATAAATACAATTAACAAAATGTGTTGTAATAAGTCCATATATATGGAAGTAATTAAAAATTATTATTATTATTGTTTTTAAAGATTTTATTTATTTATTTGACAGACAGAGACACAGCTAGAGAGGGAACACAAGCAGGGGGAGTGGGAGAGGGAGAAGCAGGCCTCCCACAGAGCAGGGAGCCTGATGCGGGGCTCGATCCCAGGACCCCGGGATCATGACCTGAGCCGAACGCAGACGCTTAACGCCTAAGCCACCCAGGCGCCCCTAGAAAATTATTTTTGAGTTGGGTGTATAATTTATTTTGCTGATGTTTAGTAGAGTGGGCAAACTAATCTTTTAAAAATAACAATGATTTTCAGGGCACCTGGATGGCTCAATTGGTTAAATGTCTGACTCTTGATTTCAGCTCAGGTTGTGATCTCAGGGTTGTGAGATGAGTCCTGTGTTGGCTCTGCGCTCAGCGGGGAGTCTGGTGGAGATTTTCTCTCTCCCTCTCCCTCTAATCCTCTGCCCTCCCTCTCTCTCTCTCTCTCTCTAAAATAAATAAATAAATCTTTTTAGGGGCACCTGGATGGCTCAGTCGGTTAAGCATCTGCCTTTAGCTCAGGTCATGATCCTCAGGGTCCTGGGATTGAGCCCGGAGTTGGGCTCCCTACTCAGCAGGGAGCCTGCTTCTCCCTCTCCTCCCCATTCATGCTCTCTCTTGCTGTCTCTGTCTCTCTCTCTCAAATAAATAAATAAAAATCTAAAAAAAAATACAGTGGTTTTCTAGTGGTAAAGTGCATTCATTTAAGTTTTGCATTGAGTTCCCATGATGGAGGTGTGAAGGAGGTATTACTAACACTTATTATTACCTTCTTTTACATTTGAGAAAATGGAATTGGTCTGATTGACTTTTCCACTTCCCAGTTAGCAAGTGACAGAAATTAAACCCAGGACTTCAGACTTTAAGCATCAGTTTCTTTGTTAAATGGGATTTTTCGTACGTTGCAGCTCAAAAGAAAGAAGGAATTAGTACCTGTTTTCTATAAACGTGATAGATACTCTATCCTTACACGTAACATGTAATTCATTTTATAAACATAATTATAACTTCAGAAAATAATTCACAATAAGACTCAGACTTGTTGCTATATTGAAGTGTGTTTGGATTTTAAAAAATGTGATTTCTATGCAGCTTTTTGAGGATAGGTTGTTCATACACCATCTCTGGTATAACGCTAGAGGGGCAGTGTCGGGTAGTGCAATGGTTTTCACCCATGAACGGGCACAGGAATTACTTGGGAGTTGAATAGCTCTGTAGAGCTCAAGAAGCTCTCCAGGTAATTCTGGTAGAAGTGGTCCAGGGACAATCCTTAGACAAACACTGGCTTTAGTGTTTCACACACACACACATGATACCCGTTTCATAAGATGGTTGTGGTGATTTAATATATGATATTGTTGTCATTCTTGGGACAGAACCTGGTACATAATAAATGTTCAGAATATTTCATTTGTATGTGATGGCTTGGGTGGCAAATAAGAAGCAAGAGAATATTCGTTTTTTCAACAAAATTTACTGAATTCCAGCACTATTCTGGCTGTTTGGTTATAAAGGGTAAATGGACACATTCCTCACTTTTGTTGAGTTTATTTGATTAATAGACTCATTCTAAAGGTATAGTTCTTCCCTTGTAACAAAATTGTAAGATGAAATGAATATTAAAGGTATGTTTGTATAATTACTTTTTCCCTGTAAATTAAAAATTCATTTTTTATTTGAATGAGGATTACAGATTAAAATTATAGCCTGAATATTATTATTTCTCATTTTATTGTTGCTCTAAAGCTATATTTTCCAATACAGTGCCACTAGATGCTTGCAGCTATTTAATTCAAGTCAATTAAAATTAAATAACATTAAATATTTAGTTCCTCAGCTGCACTAACCACATTCCAGGCGCTCGATAGTCACAGGCAGCTGGTGGCTGCTGTATTGGAGACAGAATATTTCCATCATCGTAGAAAGTTCTGTTCATCTGTGTTGCTCTAGGGTCCAGAACAAAGCAGGGAATTTTTCCAGTTGCCTTGATCTGTAAACTGATTTTGAGGTAAATATTAGCAGTGGCCCGAGGCTGTCATTTCAGTGCTTAAGTGCATTAATAACCTTTCAGGTTGACCAAGCCCAGAGCTAGTATCAATTTCCCCGAACAGTTTCATTAACCAGCGAGTGAGATCTAAATGCTAATATCTGGACATTTTTTTAAACCTTCAAGTGATATACTTATCCTGTTGCTTTATGTAGAGCTTTTTGTGTATGTGTGTATGTGTGAGAATTTACCTCCGTGATGTTATGATTGCATTAAATTTGTATCTAATAAACTTTTGGGGGCAAAGAAGAGTTGCAGTTGTACCTATATTTCTAGAATTTACAATATTTACATGAAATAATTTATGTATAGAAGCCAAATTCAAGAGTAGTGAAAAGTTGGATTAATCAGTATTCTAGATAAAACCCCAATTATACTTATGAAATATCAATTATGATACATTTAGTATTTTGATAATTTTAAAACTAAACATTTGTTCAGTATATGTTTTGTGTTGTTGCTGTTAAAACTCTGTAAGATGGTGTAGCACCTGCTACATTCTGATGTCTAGGCCATGAATGCATTTTTCTGTGCAGCATTCAAGAAACAGTTTGCAAGAGTAGTTGACTTTTCACCTCTTTTTCCTGCAGAGAGAGAGAGAGAGAGAGAGAGGTCTTGCCTCTTTTCTTCAGGTTTGGTATTATCCCTTTTTGAGAAGAGAAACAATAGGAGACTGCTGTCACTTGGTCCCAGGTCGTGGATCAGAGCAATTAGAAGAACAGAAATTCTCTTGTACATTTCTGCCGCCTTCAGTGATTTTTCCCTCTTTCCAGATCACTTACTTCAGCCTCTGGTACCACAACAAGCAAAATCAGCGCCGGTGGGTAGATTTGGAAAAACCTCTCAAGAAGCAGCTGGATAAATATGCATTGGAACCGACCGTCTATTTTGGAGTGGTGTTTTATGTGCCTTCAGTTTCACAGCTGCAGCAGGAGATTACCAGGTGAGAAATAACACACTCTTTGTTTTTAGGAAATAATCTGATGAGATGAAAGAAGGGACACTAAGGTTAGAGTCAGGAGATCAGACTAAACTGGCCCTCCTGCGCACATATGCAGCCACATTATTACGTGGAGGTTGTGGTATGTGGTATGTCAGAGTGTTTTACCGCGTGTTGCATGAGTTATGGTTTCACTAGGCACAAAGGAGCGATTAAAGGGGGAGGTGATGTTTTTCTCTGGGCTGTGAACTCTTCTTGTAGTGATGTCCTCTTCAAATTTTTTGTTGATTTGTTTCTGATCTTTGTAACACTGAAATGAGAGAGGAGATTTTAAAAAGTCGCAGATTCTGTGTTCATTCCTCAGGGAAATGTGCAGAAGGGTTCTTCCAGTTCTCTGGCTCTAGGAGCTATATATTCTGTAGATAGGTGGGAGGGTGAATGTGTCTAGGGTAGAGGAGGCCACTAAGTGCACTTAGAAGGGAAGAAAGGGAAGACCAGATTAAGGAGTGGGATAGAGGAACTATATGTTTGTTTGGTTTTTTTCTTGAAGACAAAACACAGAACTAGGAATAAAATTTGGATCCGGGAGTCTGCCTTTCAAGTTCTCTCAAATCCACCATTACCTTATCTTTTGAACCCTATTTAACATTACTTTTCAGCCAAGCTGGACTACTTCCAGTGCCCTGAACATGCCGCACGCCTTTTCATCTTTGGGTCCTAGATCTTTCTTATTTATGTACTGGAATCCTGCTCTTCCTCTGAATTTTAGTTCAGAAGGCGCCTCCTCCTTGAAGTTTCTGTGATCCCTAGGCTGGAATGACCTTTGCCTTCTCCAGACTGCCCTACAGTTTGCTTGTACTTGTGTTAAGATGGAAGCTGTTATAGCCTTTCCTTATAGTTATTTGTGTACAGATCCTGTCTTTTTCTTGGATTTTAAACCTCTGTTTTCCTTAGCTTTACCTTTCGCACAATATCTAACACAATGCCCTGTAGATAGTAAGAACCTAGTACTGCCCTGTGTTTGTGTAATACTCTTTTTGAGTACTGAGTTGGCCAGTTAATTATTGGAAGAAGATAGAAAACCAAAGAAGCAAGAATCAGGTAGTAGGGATAAATATGCCCTGACTATAAAACTGATCTGGGATAAAAATATTGAAGAGTGAAGTAGAACCCGGGAGGAAAAATAGTAACTGATCACTGACTCATTTATTTAAACATTCATTGAAGATATAACAGGATGATGTAAGAACATTTGTTACTGTGGGAGATGAATATACAAGTGAATAGGCTTTAATCCTACCCTGGAGGAGTTACTCAGAGTCTGGTGGAACTGACAGCCCATGTAAATAAACAATTACAGTATATTATGATGATAAATGCTTTCATTAAAACACTAGATTCCTAGGGGTGGGGCGCGGGGAATAAGAACAGGGAAGGAAAAGAAGTTGACTTTTCACTTGACTTTAGGAGTTTTCTAGTTAGAGGGGGTAGCTTGTGCAGAGTGGGGGGAGAATGAAAGTCACTGATGTTTTCCGGAAATTTCAGATATTACCTGGAGAGGGGAGAGAAGATTTGAAAAATAGGAATGTCCTAGTCATAGTCGTGGTACAAAGGGAAAGACATTTTCGAATTTTAACAGAATGGAAAGATGACATTTGTATTTTACCAACTTCACCCATCATGGAAGGCAGCTTAGAGGTGGCAAGGCTATATATATACTCAGGAGAGCAGTTAGGAATGTATATGCCATAATCTAGACATTAATCTGGAATGTGGACCTGAACAAAGGCATTAGCTGTAGGAAGGAGAGGGAGACAGGCCTAGTAGATGCAGTCAGTAGGAGTGCACATCGATGAGGTGTAAGAGAACCTGTTAGAGAAGTTGTACCAGTAAGGATTAAGTTTGGCTACGTATAACCAAAAACCCTAAATATCTTTCATTTCTTAAAGGAAGTCCAGAGGTCAGCCATGCTCCACAAAGTCTTCAGGGACCCATGCTCTTTCTTTCTTTCTTTTTTTTTTTTTTAAATTTTTTTATTGTTATGTTAATCCCCATACATTACATCATTAGTTTTAGATATAGTGTTCCATGATTCATTGTTTGTGCATAACACCCAGTGCTCCATGCAGAACGTGCCCTCCTCAATACCCATCACCAGGCTAACCCATCCTCCCAACCCCCTCCCCTCTAGAACCCTCAGTTTGTTTTTCAGAGTCCATTGTCTCTCATGGTTCTTCTCCCCCTCCGATTTCCCCCCCTTCATTCTTCCCCTCCTGCTACATTCTTCTTCTTCTTTTTTTCTTTCTTAACATATATTGCATTATTTGTTTCAGAGGTACAGATCTGAGATTCAACAGTCTTTCACAATTCACAGCGCTTACCAGAACACATACCCTCCCCAGTGCCCATGCTCTTTCTTACTGTTCTACTCTGCTCAGCATGTTCTTTCCATGTGTAAGGGAATCTCATTGTCAAAGAATTCTAGAGGTCTCGCTATCACATTCGTATTCCAGGCAGCAAAAGGGTAAAATGGGTTCTACTCTCAGCAAGGTCACATTCCTTTAAGAGGCCTTTCTCAGTTTCTCAGTCACACTAGCCACATTTTAAGTACTCAGTAGCCGCATGTGGCTAATGGCTACCATATTGGACAAGACAGATAGACATCACTTTTATCACTGCAGAAAGTTCTGTTAGACAACACTGCTCTAAACCTAACCGTTCACAGGAAGAATTGGAGACTAGATGAACATGTTAAATGACCCTACAAGAGTGCCATCAGACAAATCCAGAATGTGGGGACTTCTACATGACCCATCACACCATTTTGAATACAAGTAACATGAAAATAAAGAAGAGGAATTTTTCTTTTTAAAATTAAGAGAGAAATGTCAATCGAATGTACTCTGTGGAACTTGTTTAGACCCTGATTTTTTTTTTTTTTAACTGTAAAAATACATTTTTGAGGGGCTCCTGGCTGGCTCAGTCGGTAGAGCATGTGACTCTTGTTCTTCGGGTTGTAAGTTCAAGCCCCATGTTGGTTGTAGAGATTACTTAAAATCTTTTTAAAAAAATACATTTTTGAAGCAATCACAACAATTGTGCATGGACCAGGTATTGGGTAGCATTAGGGCATTATTGCTCATTTTGTTGGGTATGTTAAAAATGTGTGTGTGTGTTTGTTCTTTTAAAGCTTACCTTTTAGGGATATATACTAAAATATTTGTAGTGCTGTACTATGATATCTGGGATTTGATGTAAAGCCCTTGGGTGGGGAAGGAGAGAGGGTGGAAGAAACAGGGCGTGGGTCAAGTTGATGTTTGAGGCTGCATGATAAGGATGTGTGGGTTCACTGGACTTGTTCTCTATCTGTTTCAAAAGTTCCATAATAAAATTTAAAAATGCTAATACCTCCACATTAGCCTTCTAATACTAGCCTAAGAAAAACAAATGAAGGAAAAAGACTATATCTCTTTATATATTATTTGAAATTTCTGTTGGGCAAAATGGGACAACCTAATTTATTATAATTATTTAATGTAATATTTCTTGTGTAAAAATATTTTATATTAGAAAGTTGATAAGTTGGTAAGATTTAGATAAAACTTACCCATTTAGTTTTAATCAGCATTTGGCTTTGGGCAAATTTATGGAATTTTTGTTTAGAATTAAGATGTGCAATTTCTTGAATTCAGAACTGTTTGTAAGGAGTAAAAGTTTGCATGTTACATTTTATTGCTGCGTTGTTTTTTAATTATTCTTTTTGTAATAAACATTGAAAAAACATATTTGTAAACTATCCTTAGCCTCACCAACATATTATAATTTAGCAAAAAGTGGTTAAAAAAAAGTGATAATACCTTTGAAGTAAAATTTCTTGGCCCTTTCCTTTTAAGTAAATATATATATATATATACACACACACATATGGATACGCACATACATGTATATAAACATATATACATACATATGCATGTGTATATATATACACACACCCTGCTTGCTTCCACTAAAGGACTTTAGGGACAATACAATGAAAGATAATAATAAAAGCAACCGCTTCCCTTTCTTACTCTATGTCAGGCACTGTGCCAAGCACTTTATACTTAATCATTCATTTAATCCTCACAACAAATCCTACAAAGTAGGTATTATTGTCCAGTTTGTAGTTGAGGAAGCCAAGACACCGAAAGACTGAAAGGCTAACTCTCTTGCCCAAGGTCACACTGCCAGTCTGTAGTGGAGCTGGGATTTAAACTCAAGAGGCTGACTCCTGAGTCCTTGTTCTCAACCATTGTATTCATATGGACTCTAGGATAAAAAAACTAAAGAGATAGGATAAAAATACTGAAAAGTCCTTTTTTTTTTTTTTTTTTAAAGATTTTATTTATTTATTTGACAGAGAGAGACACAGTGAGAGAGGGAACACAAGCAGGGGGAGGGGGAGAGGGAGAAGCAGGCTTCCCGCCGAGCAGGGAGCCCGATGCGGGGCTTGATCCCAGGACCCTGGGATCATGACCCGAGCTGAAGGCAGACGCTTAACGACTGAGCCACCGAGGCGCCCCAATACTGAAAAGTCCGTAACTGGAGATCTGTGACAGTTAAACACATGCACTTTGCAGTCATTCTGACCTGGGTTCACACTCCGGCTCAGGCTCCCTTTGTGGCTTTGAGCATATTACTTCCTGTCTGAGCTTCAGTGCCTCTTCAGTACAAGTGGCTGCTGTTACATGGTGGAGCCAGTGGTTAAGAGGGTAACGAGAGGGGAAGCAATGTGCCTGTGCCTGGATTCTAGCTCTGAGCTTCATGGCAGTCAAGGCAAAAGAAGGAATACTCTGAGTCCCATCAACCATTATCT
Source organism: Phoca vitulina (assembly GCF_004348235.1). Taxonomy (NCBI): domain Eukaryota; kingdom Metazoa; phylum Chordata; class Mammalia; order Carnivora; family Phocidae; genus Phoca; species Phoca vitulina. The sequence goes on along the minus strand of NW_022589710.1, from coordinate 57,056,775 downwards.
GATAAAAAGCATATCCGTTTGCAAACATGACAGATTTTCTTGGTGTATCATTTAAAAGGAAATTTTCAGGTGGGATTTATGTAAAAGACATTGAACAGGCAATGAACAATTTAGAGCAACTGTGGAGGAATCAACTCTTACAATAAAAAATTGTAATACAAAGCAAAAAAACAAAACAAAACAAAACTACATTTCTGTGGAAGACTAAGTTAATTTGGTCCAGGCATGTTGCTTTCCAGTGATTCGGTTTAAGGAAAGAACCTAGAATATATTTCGAGTGGCGTATGTGGATGGCATGTTCAAGAGATAGACTTCTCTCAATACGACCTTCTTTAAATAGGCTTCTGAAAGGAGCTGCCTCGTAGAAGGTGTGACGTTTTCTTCTTTCACTAGATCCCAGAGCTACCAGCATCCTGCTTCTCAGCTGAGGGAAATCTATCGGTTCCACTACTAGCAGGCGGAAGGGCATCAGTTGGATCTAAATTCTCATCTGAATGGATGGTGTTTTGGTCAGGTTTTTGGGTAATGAAGAACGGAGACCTCAGAGCTAGCTAAAATAAAAGAGGATGATGTTAGGAAACCTATGAAATGATGAAAGGGATGGGCTCCAAGGGGAATTCAAATACGAACGGTGACTAGGTTGTACTTCACAGATGCCAAACCTGGGAGAGAACCTGGATTCAGGATGGCTGTATCGACGATGCAGGCAGAGAGGTGGTGGATCTTCATCCGACATTGTATCCCCAGCATCTAGCACAATGCTTGATGCATAGCAGGCCCTAGTAATTATAGGTTAAATGAATGAATAAAAGGAAGGCAGCATTAAGTCACTGTAGAGCTTTGTCAGAATGGAGTAGATACGGATGAAACACTGCTGACTGCTCAATATGTTCCACCTTGTGAAGGGGTGATCGCACCCCTCTTTTACTGGTGATCATTTAAAGCCACAGATTATGATTTGCCCAAGTTCATTCAACATGCTACATTGGGGAGCTGGAATTTAACTAGATCTGCTTGACTAAAGCTTGTGCTGGTAACTCATGCCCTAGATGTTGAAAGTGTAAACAGAAGTAAACCCACATTACAAGAATATTAAGAAAGCATCATAGCAGCTGTTCTTTTGGAGAGTTCATCAAAAAATATTTTAATATAAGCCTGGTTTGAAATATCAGGAAGCGTTTTCTCTTGGCTTTACTTTCTAGGGCTAGGGAACTTCCATCAGAACAAGTAATTTCTACCAAAGTCTTGTATTACCGGGTTACTAGTCAGAGTTTTTAAAGTAAAGATTAGCCATGGATTCTTTATTTCTCCAACTGAAGAGAACAAAACGTAGGAACTGTCTTACAGGGCATTAGAAAGGTGACCAGTTGTAGTTGTCTTCTAGGTGGTTGTAGCTTTGAAATAACTACAGCTAGGGATAAGGGACTCAACAAATTCATTACATTGTGTGTGTGTGTGTGTGTGTGTGTGTGTGTGTGTGCGCACACACGTGCCCATGTATGTGTGTGGAAGCATAGATATGGTCAAGGGCATTCTTGTCATTTTTTGAAGCCATCTGGGGTTAAGGTTTTCTTTGACTAGTTTATGCTCCTCTACCGAATTACTGTAAAATGCATTGTGTCTCCATTGGAGGTAATATTAATATTGACTTTTTAAAATTGACATTTTTTTGTAGGTATCAGTATTATCTGCAGCTGAAGAAAGATATCTTGGAAGGAAACATTCCTTGTACATTAGAACAAGCAATTCAGCTAGCAGGCTTAGCTGTTCAAGGTAAATAATGGCAATCGATAATGTAATACATATATGAGATTAAGATGTGTGTTATAACAAGGGTGCCTGGCTGCCTCAGTTGGTGGAGCATGCGACTCTTGATCTCAGATCTCTTGAGCCCCATGTTGTATGTGGACATTACTTAAAAAAATAAAGATCTTTAAAAAAAAACGTGTTTTGGGGCACCAGGGTGACTCAGTCCTTTTAAATGTCTGCTTTCGGTTCAGGTCATGACCCTGGAGTCCTGGGAGATCGAGCCCCTCATCTGGCTCCCTGCTCAGCGGAGAGTCTGCTTTTCCCTGTCCCTCTGCCCCACCCCACCCCACCGCTCATGCACTCTCACTCTCTCCCCCCCCCCCCCCTCTCTGTCTCTCTCAAATGGATAAATAAAATCTTAAAAAAAATGTGTTATAACAAAAACAGCAAGGGATTCTTAAAGTTAGTTTCTATAACAGTGTTTATGTGTTAGTGAAATTAGTTTTCTGTAGGAAAAAATGAATTTGGATTACTTCCGTGAAATAAGAGACTTCGAAAGGTTAAGCATGTTAGCATATGTCAATAGAGCAAACAGACCGAAATTAGAGAAAACACACGCACACGCACACACACACAACATTTGATAATATGTATTCCTCTAGTTCAAGGACTTGATCTATAGCTAACTAATATTTTAGGAAGAAAGATCAAACAATGAGGTTGATAAAGTTATGTTTACTTACACTTTCTTTTCCTTTAATGATTTATTTATTTATTTTTGTGGAGAGAGGGGTGGGGAGGGGCAGAGGGAGAGAATCCTCAAGCACACTGCCTGCTGAGTGTGCAGCCTGATGCAGGGCTCGATCCCAGGGCCCCGAGATCATCACCCGGCCTAAAATCAAGAGTTGGGCACTTAACTGACTGAGCCACACAGGTGCCCTTATGTTCACTTATACTCTGAGCATACACCATTTATTTGGTTTCTTATGCACTTGTCCTGGATTATAGAGCATTGTCAATCATAACAGATAAAGTTTTGCATTTCACAAGTAATTTTTGAATTACTTGGTTGTGTTATTTTTCATGTCCAGTCAATATGTATTTACATGTATGTGTATACTTTGGGAAGACTTCTGATGGGGCATTATTTCAAATGATAACTGGCATTTAATCTTGGAAATTGAAACTTAATCAGAAGAATCATTGGCTTTAAGAGCTTTTCATAAGGTCTTTGCTGAACTGTCATTTTTTTTTAAACAACGAAAAATCTCTAAACAAATACATTTTGCTATAACATCTTCAAGTGATCTGATTCCATTCCCTAGAGGTGATCACTGCTATAAACAGTTTGGTTTCTTCCTGACATCTTCCTGTGCATAAGTAAGAACATGTGATTATAGAGTATGTTTTGTTTCATTGTTAATTATTAGAAATGAAATCATAATACATATAGTTTGTAACTTATTTTTTCACTTTGTCAGTAGACATTTTTCCAAGTCAAGACACACGAATCTATCTAATTAATATTTTTAAAAAGACTTTTTAAAATACACACTTTAGGGTGCCTGGGTGGCTCAGTTGGTTAAGCGACTGCCTTCGGCTCAGGTCATGATCCTGGAGTCCCAGGATCGAGTCCCGCATCGGGCTCCCTGCTCAGTGGGGAGTCTGCTTCTCCCTCTGGCCCTCCCCCTCTCATGTGCTCTCTCTCTCAAATGGATAAATAAAAATCTAAAACAAAAACAAAACAAAACAAACAAAAAAAACACTTTAAAAAAAATACACACTTTATAGCTGTAAGGCACATTTGACTTCTAAATCATAAGCATACCATCTATATACTGCATATTGAATTTAGTTGTGCATGTTTTCCTGTGCCAATTAAATATAATTGACGTGAATATTTGTCATTTTGTATAGCTGATTTTGGTGACTTTGATCAGTATGAGTCCCAGGACTTTCTTCAGAAATATGCCTTGTTTCCTGTGGTAAGAACTTCTTTTGACATTGGGCTTTTTATAAATAGTTTATTTCCATATCTTTAATATCGCCTGAAATGAAGTCCATATGGTAGACTTACTAGGCTGGAAGAGTGTTAAAAAAATCAATTGCCTCTTATAAACAACTCAAGTGTAAATGCTTCCCTCGTTGTAGTCTCACTGGTCTTTGTAAACCCACAGAAAAGGAAGGGTGTGCAGTCCCTGGGCTGCAGCCAGAGAGATTTGTTTTGTGTTTGGGTCTGAGTCTAAGAGAGGGATTCACTTCCAACTTCTGAGCAACCACACAGAGGTTTTGCTTTTACCCGAAGGCTCAAAACCTCACAGTTACATGGGAGTGAGTTTGGCTTCTCAGTAGCAGTGTAAAAAGTAGAGGGCAAAAGGACAGCGCTGTCTGCATTTTAAAGTCACTACGGATGTGATTGACAGGAAAACCGCATTGGAACAACGAAGAGAGCTGGTACGATGCTCTTCTGAGTGTCTACACAGCCAGCCGGGCAGTGCCCAAGATGTGCTGGGCTCGGAACTGGCTGATGGTAACTGGCGTTACCGACCTGACATAACTCAGCTGGAACTTTCTCTGGGATGAACTGAGAAGGCAGGGCAGGTGTTTTGGGTCCTGAGCAGAAGCTACTTCATTCCTTAGCAAGATCATGATCACATACTTAAACAAATCTCCCACATACCGATACTAGTCCGCATTTTGCCCGAGAGTGCTAAGAGCCACTAACAGTCAGTGGCTTGTTTCCATACTTACTGCAGTGTGTTTTCTTCAGGGGTGGTTACAAGATGAAAAAGTATTGGAAGAAGCAACCCAGAAAGTGGCCTTACTGCATCAGAAATACAGGTAACACTAAGAGAGAAGAAATGGCAAGAGTATGGAAGCAAAGCCGGTTTGACTGTGAACCGTGTATGGACACAGTGACACTTGCGCTTTACCGCTGCCGTCGCTGGGACTGCGACTGCGGGTCGCCAGCAGCGTGGCGCACTCATGGTGCTCCAGGGGCTGCTCTGGGCACTTCCCCTATCAGCTCACTGAGTAGCCATGTTTACCAGTGAGGAAGCGGAGAGAAGTGGAAGCCGCCGGTTGGGGAAGGGCGCCACTTCTCCACTCCTCTCTTAAAGGTTTTGGTGGTAACGTACGTAGGCCGTGTGGGTTAATGCAAGAGCAGGGAGACTTGTTTTCTCTGACGGTGCAGCACGTATAGGGCCCCCCCCCCCCCCATCGGTACACCTTTGGACGCTGCATCTCTGTCTTCTGGGGGAGTCTGTGCCAAGAGCCCCACGTGGTGCTTATTGCCCTGACCCCTGCTTCTGGGTCGGTGATGACTTTCTTTGGTAGTGCATCTGATGTGTCATCTGTAAGAAAAATCCTCCCCCAGAGAATGCTGGGTCTTCCTCTAAACCAAGTACCACACAGTTCCAAGTACTTTTGATGTCATTACGTTCTTATAACCACTCTTTAAGGTAAATGATATTCTCTTCTTACAGATTGGAAAAACCAAGCTCAAAAGGACTAAATCACTTGTCCACAGTTACCTGTGGTAGAGCTGGGATTTGAGCCCAGGTCTATCTGATTATATCCTTAAATAAATAAAATCTTTAAAAAAAAAAAAAGTTCAGTACTACTATTCTGTATGAGGCTGGATGCTGTGGCACGAAGATAAATAGAACACTTCCCTGCCATCAAAGAATGTATTCCCTGCTTTGGAGTCTAAAGGGCAGGCAGGACAACCCATTGGGATAGTAATTGTAAACTAACAATGTGAGATGAGTGCAGTGGGGGAGGTGTGCATAGAATATGGTGGGTCTGCACAGAGCAGGGGCATCTGACTTACACTCAGAGCAATCACAGGACAACATAGGCCGACTCTTCGAGGATGTTAGGGATTGATCAGGTGCACGGGTGAATGACAGGTGTGCCAAGAAGAGGGATGAGCATGCGCAGAGGCCCAGAGGCATGAGGGAACATCATGGCTTGGTTGCAGTGTGGGCTGCCTTGTGGCTTTGGGGGAGCAGCAGAGGATGAGGCCAGGGAGGCGAGTCTCCATGCAGTTGAGCACCTTCTTTACCCGCACGGCCTTCCTACCCATCCTCGTAATTTACAGTCTTTTAACCCTTATTTCCTGCACCGGTCATTTGACATTTAGCACACGATGCTTAGTAATGCCTGATATTTTAGATAATGAGTGGTTACTGAACGGTTTAGAAAGAATTCCAGCTTTCAGTGAAGATTTTTTAGGGAGTTTTATTCCCCGTGTCCCTCTTGCCTGCCTGAAGTACAGGGAGAGGATCCTTATGACTAACCCTCAGGGTTTATAGCACAGTGCTGTGCGCGTAGTTGGTTTTCAGTCGATGTCGATGGGTTGGTATAACGAATTTCAGATGCTTCAGAACTTGAAATGTTTGTAAATGTCTAATGCCATATTGATATGTAGCTTTTTAGAATAGCCTTTTGTTCTTTTTTTCCCTTTTTGGTTTGGTGATCAATCTCCCATCTCTTGGGTTGCAGAAGGCTCACCGCTCCTGATGCGGAAATGCTGTACATGCAGGAGGTAGAGAGAATGGATGGCTACGGAGAAGAGAGCTACCCTGCGAAGGTGAGCATGGCGCAGAGGCCGGGGTTCTCCAAATTAATGTCAGGAGCCCTGAGAGGACAGCGGGGAGGCCCAGGGATACCCTGCTGTGAAGAGGCGGGAGATGTGCGGAAGCTGGAAACTTGAAAGCGGAGATCCTGTGACCAAAATTTCACAGTAAAACATTCCTGTTTTGCAGTTTGTTCTTTGAAATGCTCTTGAAGTCTAGTTCCTTAAGGAGCCCAACGCTTCCTATTTTCATACTTATTGACAAGGTGATTCCTTGATACTGTTCAGACTTTGCCCTCCAGTGTAGATCTTCTGAGCATCTTTTGTCTGGGAAACCAGCCCAGGGAGCTGGGTGTGGTTGTCACACCTTTCACGCACCTACTGCCGGACTGCTGCTTTCTGTGCTTTCTCCTTCCAGGACAGCCAAGGCGGTGACATATCCATTGGAGCATGTCTTGAAGGGATCTTTGTGAAACACAAGAATGGAAGGCCTCCTGTGATATTTAGGTACTTTTCTTACATCCTCCTGTGCACTTCCGGTGGCTCCTCCTGGTGACAGTTTTTAGTACCTATACTAGTAATATGGCCCACAAATCTCTCCCAGGGTCTCAGTAGGAAATGGAAGGATACCCTTCCTAGAATAAAATAACCCCCGACTACAGTGGTTCTTTCATGAGCCACTTTCTTTAAAACCAAATGTGTGGAAAATAATGCTTGTAATGATGGCTTGCTTATGAAATGCTTAAAAGTGTGTGACCTTTTTCTTGCCATATGGAGGCCATTCTTTGTTTTGATGTGAGTTTTTAATTTCAGCTCTAGCTTCTAGGACTGTCTCTTTGTTGAAAATCTGGGCCTTTCTCTGACTCTAGTTATGTACCAAAATTCCTAAAATCCCAAAGTCTAAGCAAATTTCTTTTTCTCTTTTCTTATCTTTTTTCTCTTCTCTTCTCTTCTTTTCCTTTCTTTCTTTTTGGTTAAGCAAAGTTCAGATACTTTTGTATAATGTTCATTTTTTTTTCCTGATTGTAAAAATGTGATACTAGTCATTTGTGGAAATCTTAGAATGTATGTAGTGAGAAAGAGAAAAAAGGAGGATCTATAGCAATATGCTAATAGTGGCCAACCCCAAACAATGAAATTTCAGGTGGTTTAAATTTCTGGGTTCCAAATTATATCTTAAAGATAGCAAATTGGACGATGTTGCTCAATCCCCGCCTTTTCATTCCTTAAAGTCCATACCCTAGAAAATCCAAAGTGTCATTTCATAGAAATATTTCCAATTTTACTCTGAGAGTCTATTTACTTTGATTCTATTCTTGATGAAAAATTAAAAGTTTATATTGTTTTTGTAGAGCAGTAAAACATACCATTTTTCGTTCTGGGTTCCTTTGTATTTACCATGTGCTTGTGCTGAGTGCTTTCTGTATGCTTTCTCATGTGATCTTCACAACTCTGAGCAGACGCTATGACCACCCTTTTCCACATGGGGTCACTGAGACTTGGAAAATTAAGTGATTTGCTTCAGGTCACCCAGTTACTAACTGGCATAACCAAGAACTCCAATTCTCCACTTCAAGTAGCTCTTAACCACTGTGTTAAATAGCTTCTTTTATGAAAAGGAATTTAATTCCCCACTCCTCAAGCCCTCTAAAAACCATCCTATTTCTTCTTGAGAACTGGTTTTTCCTTTGAAGATTTTTTTTTTCTAAGCTGACATTTCTTCTTTATTTCTTTTGCTTCACTACTGCCTTTGGGGCTCTGAATTCTCCATGGCGATTATGACCATGGAGAGTGTACCTGGCTTGGGGAGCAGACACCCACTCCTAGACCATATTGCCCTGGGTTGGGCAGTACTCCTCCTTGGCAGTTGCTCTCATGGCCCTAAGCTGCTCATTTAAGTCTTCCCAACATGTGAGTTGGGGGACAGGAGGCAGAGAAGGATCTGGACTGTACCAGAAGGGCAGCACTGATGGTGGCCACAGGGCCACTTGAAAACTAGAGGCAACCAGCCAGCTTCTATCTCACTGGATAGGAATTTTTAAAATTGCTTTCTTCAATATGATGCTAATAACCTTTAGGTTTAACAATCAAACATTAAGTGGCACCTGGCTGGTTCAGTAGGTAGAGCATGCAACTCTTGATCTTGGGTTGTAAGTACGAGTCCCATGTTGGATATAGAGATTACTTAAAAATAAAATCTTAAAGAAAAAAAAAACCACAATGAACATTGAATCACTGCAAATTAATTTTATTTATTTAAATAAATTTAAAATAAATAAATCTAATGTAATGGAGAAAGATAAAGAGGGGTAAAATTTTTCTTTCAGACCCATTTTTCCCCTTCATAAAATTATATAGTTATGTAATAAAATAAAATATTAATGTATAAAATCTAAACGTGGCCAAATACTGTTAGAAAATATAAGATAGGAGTTTGAATCCTAGTGAACTCATCCAGAGTCATTCACTCTTTGGGTTCCTGGCATTTGAACTTACTGTTCACCCTGAAGCTTTTCGGAGCCCCCGTCCTCCACCTTTGTGCCTTCCTTTTGCCTTGTATACCTGCAGAACTTAATGATACTTGCTTGCCTCTCTCTTCTCTCTCACCCACCCTCCAACTGTGTCCCTTTGAGGGAAGCACTGTACTGTGCCTCACTGATCTTGGTATCCTGGGAACCTAACACAATTTCTGGCACTGCTAATAATGGGTGCCCTTGAAGATGTTTGTTAAATGAATGAGGGAGGCATTGACAGCCAGCTAAGATAGGGACCTTTGATCCAACTAATCTGGCAAATGAGGATAAAGAGATCTTACATTTTTAAGTACTCTTTGCCTTCACTTAGTCTACGTGCATTTACTTTTTGCGACTAGCTATTGTCACTTCAGTGAGAAGATGCATGTCAGCTGATTAAAACAACTGTTTTCTTTCTAAAATGATTAACAAATGTTAACTTGATACCTCAAGCTTGAGAAGGAAAAATCATATGTTCTATCCTCTAGATAGAACTCACATTGCTGTTTTCTATTTGTTGTTCTTTAGGTGGCATGATATTGCTAACATGTCCCACAATAAGTCCTTCTTTGCATTAGAGCTGGCCAATAAAGAGGAGACCATCCAGTTTCAAACTGTGAGTAAACATTAGGAATCTGCATGGAATGTTCTTCCTAAAAGTTAACAAGTTAGCATTTCTGTGTGCGTGTTGGGGGAGGGAGGTGGCATTAAAATTGTAATACTTAATCCTTATATAAAACGTAAAATTTTATTACATTTTGCTTAATAGCCCTTGGCAAAAAGTAGTTGCTCAGTAAATGCTGTTGAATGAATGAGTCCTTGGATAAATACTATGTGGTATGATGATTTTTAAATTAAACTAAAGGGACTAAATAGGGGAGAAAGTAAGTACTAATATCTTAATTTCCATTGCTAAGGGAAGGGCTCTGTAGAAATACTATTTCACAGTTACTCACTTTTGCTCTCTTGATAAAGGCAATATTAACTCACTGACTGAAACGTTTTGTTTCAAATTGTCTTTGCCTATCTTTGTCAAAATAAAAGTTGATATTTTCATAATTTTAAAATCTCTACATCACTTTGAAACAGTTCCGTGTAAGAGTCACAACCTTAGAATAGTGTTTTTTGTTTTTGTTTTTGTCTTCATAATTTAAATCCTAATTATGGCATTCATGTGATAGGCACAGCATTAGAAAATGAAAGAATCGCAGTGTGTTAAAAGTGACTTTGATGTAATATATCCCCCAATTATGTCTTGTCCTTAGACAAACTCTGCATCGAGTTGTAAATGTGTTTTCATTTACTTTGTGCAATATTTCATTTGCTAGGAAGACATGGAAACCGCAAAGTACGTGTGGAGACTCTGTGTTGCACGACACAAATTCTACAGACTGAATCAGTGCAGCCTGTGAGTATAGCCTGTTCATGGAAATGGTAGAGAATAATGAGGTTAGACATTTTTATCTTGAGCTGTATGGTAACCTCTAGAAAGGCAAATTTTGTAGAAAAGAACAGTTTTATGACGTTACTAACACAAACTCTTTGCTTTTTCATGTTAAAATCTCAAAAATATTTTCATTTTACCTTCAGAACAACTTCTAATAACTACAGATATATGCCTCTAAGATTTTCTTTGCCTATTTACTAAAATCATTAACTCTTGAAAGTTAAAAAGAGAATGTTCTTTTTTAATCAGCCATCTTGAGTAATTAAAGATTATTCAGCTTGTCAAGCCGTTTGAAGCATTTATACCTTTTCTTCCTAATGTACATTGTTCTTGGTCCCCATGGGTTTCCCGCCTTGTGCTGGATCATTCCCATCAGCATACGGACATGCTGTAATAAAATTGCCCATCTCGAAACACTTGTCCTTCACTCCACACGCCATCCAGCCAGGGCTCCATTATCTCCGCTCTCCTCTAGGGCACGTTTCTGCATAGGAGTCGTATATGCTTGCTTTCTCTCCTCCCTCCCACCCTGCGTCCCCTAGCTGTCACACACACACACCTCTGGCCACCTCTCCCTCCCTGCACCCTGCTGCTCGTCATCTGCCAGGACCCCACCGTCCTGCTTTTCCTCTTTCTAGGCTGTTTCTTCTCAGTCAGCTTTGCTGGTTTAATCCTCAGACCTCTTCCGCGCCTTCCTCATTCACATTGATTCAGGTTTACAAATAGTGCATCCGGTTTTATTTCTAGCTCAGTCTTCTCCCTGAGCACAGCCGACTGCCTATTGACATCTCCATTTGGGGACCTAAGAGGCATCTCAGATGTGATATGTCGAAACCCAAACTTGATGCTCTCTTCCTTTGCCTGCCCCCAAATCTGCTTCTTCCCTGTTCTTTCCCATTCCATAAATGGCAGCACTCCATATTCACACAGTTGCCCAGGCCCCAGGCCTACTTAATTCCATTTTGATTCCTGTTTCTTTCATCCCACATCCAATTCATCAGCAAGCTCTGCCTTCGAAATGTATCTGAAATCTGACCACTTTTACCACCTTGTCTGCTAACAACCTCATGCCAAGCCGCCAGTGTTTCTCAGCTGTAGGATGGCGGGAGCCTTTTGACGCTCTCCCTATGTCCGCGCCTGCCCTGCCTATACCTTGCTTTCCATATGTCAGCCAGACTGGTCTTAGTTGAATATGGGTCAGATCCTCTAGCCCTTAAAACCCTGCACTGGCATTTCATCATGCTTAAAAGTACAAAAAAAAAAAAAATGTACAAGACCATCCGAGATCTGGTCCTTGCCTGGTTCCCACCTTGTTTCCTTTATACCCTCCTCCTGCTCACCCTGTCCCAGCCACGCTAAGATCCTTTCTGGTCTGTGAACATGTTCTGCCCTCAGGGACGCTGTGCTTGCCCCTTCCTCGGCCTGAAATGCTCTTCCTTCCCATGCCTCATTCTCCCACTGCATCCGTTGTCTGATCAGAGGTACCCTGGCTGCCTTGGCTACTCCCTCCCTGCCCACTGCCTGTCTCTCTTTATCCCCTTGCCCTGATTTATTCTTTTTCATAGGACTTGGCCCCACCGACTTTGTGTATTTGTTTGCTTACTTGTTTATTGCCTCCATCTCTTCTCAGCAGGTAGGCACCACAGCAATGCAAAGGGCAGACACTGGTTAACTCCTGTGTTCCTGGTGCCGAGCAAGGGGCTGGGCCGCAGTAGGCCTTCTGAATTTGTTGAAGGAACGCATGTTAAGAGGTCTGATTGGGGATGTCCTTGGTGCTGTAGGAGCCCTTAGGAGAAGGGTTCCTAACCCAGAACTGCCATGCCAGGAAAGGCTTCTGCACTGAGACTTGGAAGTCTTGCGGTCCATCCCCACAACCTTCTTTTAAGCTGTTCTCTCTCCTCTGGCCCACTGCAGCTGCCTCCCATCTGGCTCCCCTGCCCCATCTCACCTGGCTCCAGCCAGTTTTCTGGATGGATGAGCAAAAGATGTAGCACTTTACCCAAAGTGATAGCTCAGAACGACATTTGAGCCTGTGCCTTTCCGCACCCTTCTTAGCTACGGCATGAAGTGCAGGACTCCTGTGATCCTCCTCTGGGCTCATCTGCCCAGCTGACCCTTGATCCTGGCCCCAGAGCCCATAGTCCTCACAACGCTGAAGCCTCTCACAGCCCCAGGCTTTGCTGGAATGCTTTCTCTCCCCATCTCTGGCAGGCTCTTCGTTGTTTGTCCTGATCCAGTTTAAGTGTGGCCGTCCTGGAGGCCACCACACATTTAGTTTGCTTCGTCCTTGGTACCATTCTCAAAGTACTGGTTGTTTCCTACCACTTGCATAACAATGATTCTGATTCGGTAGATACTTTCTCTGTGCCAAGCATTATGTGGAGAGCTTTTATCTCCTTTCATCTTTACAGTACCCCGGTTCGGTACAATTCCTACTGCCCTTTTGTAGATGAAGGTGCGGGGACATAGAGGCCTGCAGTGTCGTGGTCCTGCCGTACAGCCAGCGCTTCCCCCACCCCGCCCCCAGGCTGGGCCTCTGGCATGGTTCGGACCTGCTGTCCTATGGGAACCTGGCTTTTCCGGCTTGTCTGCTAGCGCCCCAGTGGCCGGTGGGCCACCTGGCACCCAAGGCTTAGTGAATGGTGGAAGCCTGAGTGAGACGGTGATGGGCGTCAGAGGGGAGAAGAAAGAGCTCGTTTGCTCCTTGTTGATTTCCTTTTACCACTGATTGTAAATTGGAAAAAAAAATCTGAAGAGGACATTTTCCCTTCAGGCCAAGAAGGAAGAGGAAAGTCTATGGAAGTGCTTTCTATTTTTTTATAGGTACCCCAAAGTGTGAAATAAAACTTGTTAGGAATAACCGTGCAAAGGGCAGACCCATCTTTGGGACTCATGAAAGAAAAGGAAGTGACCGGGGTGACCCTACAGGAGAACCAGCCAATGATTAGCCCGTAGGTCCCAGTCCTCCTCTCCCCTCTGAGTAACACCCCCCCACCCCCAACCATGCTTTTCTCTGAGTCCACTGCTGGTCTGCTGATGGGATTTGAGAAAGCGCTAACTGACCTGAGGGGGAGGAGGAGCGCTGCTTTCTTTGTGGATATGGGAAGCCTTCTCTGCTGGCTGCGCTGAGCTCGCAGGTCTGAGCGTGTCTGTGTGAGAACATGCTTCCCCTGGTGGCCAGATTCAGTGGTGCTAGGAGTCCAGGCCAGTCACATTTGGGGCTCTCCTGGGCTGGCCTGGTTACCTGAGCACGTGTGACATTATTTTTATGTGGAAGCAGTGTTCTGAGATTCAGGGAGTAGATATGCACTCTGGAGGAGCACAGCCTTTTCATAAGTTTGAGGGTCTTCATAGCGTGGAACCCTTATGACCTCAGTTATCCCTCTTCTGGAAAATAATGGAGAATCAAAGCAATCATTTTGAATAGACTGCAAAACATCATCTCTTTCCAGTAGGCATCCATATTGGCTGGTGGTTAATGCCTTTTTTTTTTAAAGATTTTATTTATTTATTTGAGAGACAGAGAGACCATGAGCAGGGGCAGAAGCAGAGGGAGAAAGAGAGAGGGAGAAGCAGGCTTCCCACTGAGCAGGAAGCCCGATGAGGGGCTCGATCCCAGGACCCTGGGATCATGACCTGAGCTGAAGGCAGACACTTAACGACTGAGCCACCCAGGCGCCCCAATGCCTTTTTTTTAAAGGAGTTTTTTTTTTTGGCAAATCACCACCTACTAATGATTTTAAAGTTCAGATGGGAAAAAAAATCAGTTCTGTTGTAGAAATCTAAGCTTTGTAATATTACTGTTTCTTGCTATATAGGAATAAAACTACATTATTATGGTCTTCAGTTGCATATGTCTATATAAAGAAAACCCAGGGGGCACCTGGGTGGCTGCCAGTTAAGCGGCTGACTAAACTCAGGTCATGATCTCAGAGTCCTGGGATTGAGCCCCACTTGGCCCCATGTGTTCAGCGGGGAGTCTGCTTTTCTCCCTCTCCCTCTGCCTCCCCCCGCCGCCCTCGCTTCTGCTCTCTCTCTCTCTCTCAAATAAATAAAATCTTAAAAAAAAAAGAAAACACGAGAGTTTCAAAAGTGAAATAGTTAGTTTTAAAGGGCTATTTTCTACGTTTTGTTTTTAATCTGTACATCCCGTAGATTAAGGAAGTCCATATCCATGAGCTATTCCTGTGTAATTATTTATGATGGAGGACACCTGCTGCATTCTGTGGGAAACTGATTTATTTCACCATTAGCACTTGTTCTCGGGTGAAGTAAATGAATTCTTAGCTTTTAATGTTTTGATGGGTGATAAAACTAAAAATAGCTTTAAATTTTATGGTCATTTTTTTTTTTAAGGCTCTCAACCTAGACTGTTCAGTCACATTTAATACAATGATCCTAGAGTATTGGTAGATTTGTTCTCACTGTCCAGATGGGTCATTTTACAGTGTGATGGGCATTTAATGGAACTGTAGCAGGCCTGAAATTGGACAGTGGATTCTGGACGACTGGGTCAGCCTGGGGCACCTGGTGGCTCAGGGAGATGGTTCTACTTGTATAGAAGGAGGACTTTGCTCTTAAAAGTGTCCCCTCCCCCACCCCTCAGTCCTGTTACGTAATTCAGTGGTGTTTCGGATGGCCTTGTGCGACTCACCCAAACTTGACCCAGATGACTATATTTTAGATTTTATAAAATGACACGACCCATCATAAATCTTGCCACCTCCCTCCACTTTTAAACAAGGTGCTCTAGTGCGCGCGCTGCCGAGGCGAGCGCTAGACAAGGTGCTCTAGTGCGCGCGCTGCCGAGGCGAGCGCTAGACAAGATCTCCAAGTAACAAGTCATCTTTTTATGTCACCCAAGCCTTAAAAATGTGAGAAGAAGAATGTTAATATTCCTTTAGGGTTAGCTTAGGAATTACAGGAGATAAGGTCAGTCTGTTTCGTCAGATAACTTCTTCCAAACCCCAGAATTGGTCCTGCTGTAATCAGCCTCTCTAATTTACATAAGAAAAAGACTGGGAGAGAAACAGAATCTTGGTGAGGACGGTATTCGGTATTCCCCGAATCTGCAGAGCCATGTGATCAAGGTTGCAAGGGACTTTATCTAGAGGGAGAGCTGAATTTCCGTCACCAGCAGGTGAGAGGGCTGGTGTGCGCCCACTTGTGTTGTGGAGACTCTGACCAGAACACTGACTGGAGAAGGCCCTTCCTGGAAGGGGATGGGGCTTCCCCTTCTTCTAGGCCCACTGTAGGGTTTAAAGAGACCAGAGGAGGGGTGCCTGAGTGGCTCAATCAGTTGAGCATCTGGCTCGCAATTTCGGCTCAGGTCATGAGCTCAGAGTGCTGGAATGGAGCCCCGTGTTGGGGGGGGGTCCCCGCTCAGTGGGGAGTCTGCTTGTCTCCCTCTGCCCCTCCCCCAACCACTCTCTCACTCATACTCTCTCTAAAATAAATAAATAAATCTTTAAAAAAAAAAAATACAGGGACTGGAGGAGGCCTGGAAGGAGATAGAGTAGCCCTGTCCCATCAGAGAAGGTCATTGAGACCGACGTTTTCTAGGTATTTCCACCATCCAACACATTTTTTGTTCATCAAAATCTCCTCTTCACTAGCTATAAATCTATGAGAAAAGAAGCCCACAAAGCAAAATTGAAACAACTCTTAGAAATAGCTTCACTGTAAATGCTCAGTAATTAGCATCTGCTTCCGTCCTCACTCACTGTGTCACTTGTTTGCTCAACAAACATTTGGGGCTTCTTTGTGTGCCGGGTACCAGTGATACCATTATGTCCTTTTGCCCCCATGGAGCTTACAGATCATCCGGGGCCAGGGAAGGGGTCAGCAAATAATGGACTGTTAGGAGCCTGTGCTCGGTAATCCGACAGACAGGCCTGATTCCAGTGCCGGTTCTGCTACTTCCTGGTCATGTGACCAAGAGCAGTTTCCTTAACCTACCTATCAGTTTCCTCCTCTGTAAAATCAGGAGAGTAACTGGCATCCCTTCTGGTGTTGGGGTTCAGATTCCGTGAGATAATCATGTTCTGTCCTTAGCACTGTTTCAGTAGAAGTCATACTTATTTTACTGGGGCTAGCAGCCTTTACTCCTTTTGTCTTCTCCAAGGAACACATTCCAGTGATTTTGTTCCTAAGAGTTCTTCAGCTGTCTCGTTTTTAGCAGCACCCGTCAACATAGTAACTGCCCAGAAAGTCTGGAAAACACCCACCAGCAGTTAGACCATTTGGTCTTGTCTGCTAGGATTAGACTAGCTGGTCTCCCTGTAAGCTGCAGTTACAAGAACAGCGGCAGGAAGAAGGAGGAGGTGGGTATTAGAACCGATGGCGAGGCTGCCTAGTGGAGCCATCTGGCAGGAGAAAGACGTGTTAGTTTGTTTGTGTTTAGTAAGAAGTCGCCTCTGCAGTGGACAGTGTCGCCCCCGCACTGGGTGCTGCCGAAATAGATAGTGCATGTGGGAGTTACTGCCTCTGCTTCTAAGCTCTGCATTTTTGGATTCTGTGTTTGACACATTTAAGTTTATTTTTGCCCCAGGCTGGGCAAGTCTGGACATGTTGGAGTATTACTCTGTGGCAGCCGTTCCTTCTCATTTCTGAATTTTGAATATATAGTACCTTATTTTTTATTTTTAGAGAGAGAGAGCACACATGCGAGCACAAGGCAGGGAAGCTTAGAGGGTGGAGGAGAGACTCTTAAGCAGGCTCCCCGCCCAGTGCAGAGCCCAATGCGGGGCTCGATCTCACAATCCTGATATCATGACCTGAGCTGAAATCATTAGTTGGCTGCCCAACCGACTGAGCGACCCAGGCACCTGTTGAATTTTAGTAATTTAAAAGTTCAGTCCTTTTGGACTAAATGTAAATTTCAAAGATCCCAGTTTTGCTTCAGCCTAGCTCTGACGATGGAGAATAAGCAGCAGCAAAGTAAACCTCAAGGCTACAAAATGATGCCTTCAAATTCTGGACACTGATTTTAATGACTATTTTATTTATTTATTTATTTATTTATTTTTTAAAAAGATTATTTATTTATTTATTTGACAGAGAGAGACAGCGAGAGAAGGAACACAAGCAGGGGGAGTGGGAGAGGGAGAAGCAGGCTTCCGGCCGAGCAGGTAGCCCGATGCGGGGCTCGATCCCAGGATGCTGGGATCATGACCTGAGCCGAAGGCAGACGCTTAACGACTGAGCCACCCAGGCGCCCCATGACTATTTTAATGTACAGTTAAGGAGCAGTTAACAAAACCAGAGTACGCGGGTGCACCATCCCACCTCCCACCACCAAGGAGGCCTCAATTAGGACCCATAGAGCTTTACTGATCGATACAGGCTTAATAGAACTATCATCCATTTTGTTATTGTTGAGTAACATAAGTTCTGGGAGATGGAATGTTCTTTGGAATAGAGACACTTATTCTTTAGCAACAACCTCAACACATTTTGATGAAAGGAAATTGTTTCAAAAAGCGTTTAATTAAAAAAAGTCACCTAGTAAAACAAATTGTAGTCACCTAATGTTAAGTTCCTGATACACACTCAGTTTTTTTTTCTTTGTAATTTCTATTATTACTTTTGGGTTTAGCTATGTCTTCAGCCTATGATATATAATAGAAGTATTCACTTGTATTTCCTGTAAGTTCACTTATGACTTCATATTTAAATTTTTAATTTTTAAATCCATCTGCTATGCACTTTCTTATGTGGCATTATATGAGGCTATGAGACTTGAACTTCTTATAAATGGTCCATTGTACCAATAACCTAGCTTCTCTCTGCTAAGCTGGAATATCACCTTTATCACATAATCAATTTTTATTCTGGGGTAAACCATTTTTCAGATTGCTCTTATGTTCCCTTATTCTAACACTCTGTTACTGAGGCAATACCAACCTAGTTTCATTCAAGCCCAGTATTTGGTGATCATTTTTAATCAGAAATGATAAGCACTAGTTTTATTTTATCTCAGGTCTTCTCAAAATAAGCTAATTTTCAGGTTTTGAATATAAGGTACTAGTGGGGGATGCCTGGGTGGCTCAGTTGGTTAAGCGTCTGCCTTGAGCTCAGGTCATGATCCTGGAGTCCCTGGATCGAGTCCCACATTGGGCTCCTTGCTCAGCAGGGAGTCTGATTCTCCCTCTGCCCCTCCCCCTGCTCTGCACCATCTCTCTCTCTGACAAATAAATAAATAAAATCTTAAAAAAAAAATAAGGTACTAGTGTTTAGAATGCTAAGAATCATGTTAATTTAGGAGATGTGAGGATTGATACTATGGTAATTTGCTGATTAAACAGGTTGAGTGTTCACTTTGTGCTTCTGGATTTTCCAGTAATTAGTCCTTAGAATACTATAACCAAAAGTCACAAAATATTTTTGTAATTAGTATTTATGTGTCACATAAGCTCATGAGCCAGGAACAGATGGTAAAAATTTTTTTTTAAGAAGTGCTTTGACGGGTACCTGGCTGGCTCAGTCAGTAGAGCATGCGACTCACGAGTTCACGCCTCATGTTGGGTATAGAGCTTACTTTAAAAAAAATTTGGGGGGGTGCCTGGGTGGCTCAGTCAGTTGAGCACCTAATTGATTTTGGTTGAGCACTCTTGATTTTGGCTCAGGTCATGATCTCAGGGTGGTGAGATTGAGCCCTGCATTGGGCTCCCCGCTGGGCTTGGAGCCTGCTTGCAATTCTCTCTTTCCTTCTCCCTCTGCCCCGCCCCCCAACCCCATGCACATGGGTGCACATGCTCTCTCTGTCGCTCTCTTAAAAAGAAAAGGGGAGAAAAAGCACTTGGGGAAAATTACCTAAGTCATCAACAAAGCCAAGGATCCTATGTGTTTAGGTTCCTAGATTTTATCTGCAATAAACTGCACACAAGAACAAAAAAATCCTGCCTCTGTTTAAAAGTGGTAAAATTACACGAGTTGTTTTTTCTCTTGTTCCTTTTTGATGTAATTATTTATTCAAAGATGGAACTTGATGGGAATAGTTTAAAATCTCAATTTCTCTGAAAAATGTTAGTCCACACTTCTTAATATTCTCATTGCTTTCTTTGTTGTTGTTGTTGTTTAAGTCACCTCCACACCCAGCATGGAGCCCAGTGTGGGACCTGAACTCACGACCAACTAAGCCACCCAGGCACCCCTCGTTCCTTTCTAAAAAATACATTTAAAACCAATCTGAGAGAAGTTTCTTGCAAAGAAAAGTAAATAGGTTTACCATTGGCCCACTGAACCAAATCTACTTTTTTGCTTTCTCTAACTTAGTTCCTTATGGGAAATCCAGATTCTTAAGTTACCAAAGTTATAAACTTATTTCTTGATTATGTTTGTAATGTGTGGTTAAGAGGATTTTAACTAAAGGCATCTCCCATTGCTTCAGGCTTCTGGGCTGGCAGTTGATGGTCACCCCTCAGGACTGTTAATGGAGGTGGTCAGTGCTGACCCAGGCCCACAGGAGAGACGCATTTGCACTGAGTCTTGCTTCCCTGGGATGTTTGTGGGTGATCAAGCCTTGCTGCTTTTCCTCTCTGCATATGCGCATTCCAGAGGTTTTACCTGGATAGCCCAGGAAAAGATAGACCTGCCCATCCTCCGACAGTCAAGGCAGATGTTCCTGCATGAAGAGGCTTCTCAAACCCTGGAGTGTGGGCAGAGGGGTCTGGGCAGCCACAGAGGGTGGAGGCCCCAAGTGAGGACAGAGAGTCTCCTTTTTTCTGATATATGGCTGGATTAGTTTGTCTTCTTTTTGCTTTAGTAGATTTATTATTTTACCTTCTTATTAATTTATTTTGGCAGAATTAGGAAAACTATGTGTATGTATGTCTCAATGACATGTCTTATTTTTATAGGCAAACTCAGACTGTCACAGTGAACCCAATTAGGAGGAGGTCGTCTTCAAGGGTATCCCTGGTAAGAAAGAAGGAAAAATATAATTGCTTTTTTTCTTTTAGTGATATCATCTTCCTTAATAAAAGATGCTTTTGATAGTATTAATTTTTTATTTGGACCACAAAAGTGTGCTGGTATTCCATTGTTTTTAACCAAAGAAATGGCAGTTTTCCATAGGCTGACCCTAATATTTATGTAATATTTATTTTATTATACATATTTAAATATTAGGTCCAACCTAGTATTAAAATTTTTGACTATTAGTGAAGAGCAATCAGAAGTTAGATATTTAAAATGCTAGCTAATTTTGCCTGATAAGATTAAATACACTACAGAAAAACTTTTTATATTCACATGTTTACATAAGAATTCAAGGAACTTTGTCTATTCCTTCTTGCTCTTAAAGACTTTTTGGATACAGCTTGTTTTCTTGTGATCTCTGATGTCTGGTATCAGTGCATAGGCCTTGGCATTGTCATTCTGGGAGACACTGAAAGTGACAGATATGGTAAGAGCTGTAGGGTCTTCATGTTTATTTTCTATATATTATATTTAACTTCCTTAGAAGTTTTTTAATGGACAGAAAGAAACCAGCAGAGACTTACTTTACATATATTACATAGGCAGCGATGTGTTTTAACCCTGTTTCCAACTTTCCATTCCTTAGCCTAAGCCCCAGCCCTATGTGATGCCTCCCCCACCCCAGCTGCATTATAATGGACATTATACAGAACCATACACTTCCTCCCAAGGTAAAGTACGCTATATCTGAAATGCCATACAAAATTATTACAATTTGAATAAATCTATGAAGACTTGGAGATCTTGGAGCCAGGATAGTTTTGGCTGACGTTACAACCAAATCGTTTTCATGATTATAGCCATCCTGGATTCATAGAAGCAGCAGTCATTAGATTCAGTTTCTTGAAAATGTGTAGCAATATTCAGTATCAAATTCTGATGCTCAAATGATCCCAAGTTTGGCCTTTGGGAGCCCCTTTCAGCCAACTCCGTTGTCCTGCTGACACTCTCCCATTAGCCTTTGAGTGTTTCCTTGATTTCCAGCATAAGATATCCCAGGCTCGTTTTGGTTTTTTTCCTGCCCGAGAGCTGCCCATTATAAGGGTTTAAGCATTTCATTTTTATTTATTTTTATTTTTCACTCGGTTAGTGTAGGGAGCTGTATTTAAGACAGTGCCTCCCAAGCTGAACCTCAGGCATTCATTCAGGAGACATTTACTCTCTCCTCTGTGTACGAGGCTCTCCTACAGAGGCCACGGAGATTTAATGCAGAGAAGTAGTTCCACATCCTAGGAAGCTTAGGATCTAATTGGTGGGGGATAAGACTAGCACACAAATAGCTTAAACACAAAGAGAACATGATTGTTTTGAGGAGAGAGAGCAAGCGATTATGTGACGAAAGACTCTCATTCTGTTGGGGAGACTGAGAAGGGCTTTCTGGAAAGACGGCAGCTAGAGAGAGGGAGGCGGGCAGTTGATGGGGATTGCTGCCCCTGGTTTTGGGGGACAGTGAACACCATGGCACAGACTGAGGAAGGGGCATTGGGGAGGGGAGGGGTATGGCTGGACTTGGAACTGGGAGAAGCCATGTGTGAAGGGACCAGAGGTGGTTTGTGACTGTGTTGTGTGTGCCGGGCCTTCCGTGCACAGAGGAGAATTTCCGCACAGTGAGGTAGACAGGTGGGCAGCAGGGAAGCCGTGCTTCAGGGTATGGATTCCCAGAGGGTGCACCTCGGTGGGGGCTGTTTTCTCCCTCACTGCGGGCTCCTTGTGCCCCGCCCTTGTGTGCTTCTGTGCCCCCAGCCCCACCCGCCGCTGGGTAAAGGCTCTTCTGTCTGCATTGCTAGTCTGCAGATACCCTAATACTTTTTCCTCGCCTCTCTCTTCCAACTATGGTTTGAGTTCATTTTCCCTTCCCTTTTCCACCTGCTGCTTCTGAGAGCAGTGCCCGTGTGGGTGGGTACCTGTTTACTCCTTCCGACTTTGCTTTGCTGCCCCAGCTGCCCTCTCAGTCCCTGGAGCCCCCCACCTCCTCACTGGCAAATTGAGCTTTTTCTCCTCTCGAAAAACCTCTTGTTGGGGCGCTGGTTCTCTCTCCTCCTCCTGCGCCGTCAGTGGTGTTCGCTGTCTGGGAAGGTCTCCGGGGGTGGCCTTCTTCCCTCCCTTTGCAGGCTCCCACGGCAGCCCCGTCCACAGTTCAGATTTCGGCAGGGGTGACTGTCACATCTGTATTTCCCATCTGCAGCCCTGCATCTCCATCTGCCCCACAGGTGACAGGGTAGGAAACCACCGCACCAAAAGCCCTCGGCGGGGGACTTGGCTTATAGTATCAGCTATTACAGCTTGCTGAGAATGAGAATGTCACATTTGAGCTCATTGCTCTGCTCCACAAGCCCATCCCTTTCCCCCTCGTCCTTATTTCCTCTTTGCGATGACGTCACTCTCCTGGTTACCTGGATTCCAAACTGCATGCAATTTTGTTTTTCTTTTTTCCCCCTCAGCACCCAGTCCATCACACACGTTCTGGCCTCTAACTCCATACAATATCCCTTCCGTCTCCCTGTCCCTCTGCCCCTGGTTCAGTCCAGCCTCACCCTATTAGCTGGTGGCTCCACACGAGAGGCCAGCTTCCACCTCTGCCCTCCCTGGCTCACCGGATACATGGGTGCCCGGCTCTCAGCTCCCCCATGACCATTCCTTTGCCTGGTGTTGCACACTCTCCGCAGTGTTTCCCGACGCCCCTTTCCCAGTCTTATTTCCCACTGTTCTCTTACTCGTCTCCAGCTACCCGACACTCCAGCCAAACTGAGGATGCCCCCCCAGAAGTGGTCTCCTGGCCTGGCCCGTGCTGCCCTGTCACCCAGAATGCCCTTAGTCCTTACATGACGCCATTGTGTGCTCTCCTGCCCGCCTGCTTCCGTCCCATGGGGTGGGGGGTGGGGCTAGATTGTGCTATGGGAACGCCCAGCAGCTTATGCAGTAGAGGTGACTTCTGCTCAGGTTAGCGGGAGGGCTCTGCTCCATGTCTGCCTGCCTCAGGTGTTCTGGTTAGAGGAGCCTCTTCCATCTGGAATGTTGGTCTGGGGGGTGGTGGGGAGGGAGCATGGAAACTGGCTCTCAACCCTCTGCTCTCTTTCCCTTGACCTCTGCTAGTCATGTGACCATGCCTGACAGACACCCAGGGGTGAAGATGGGTAATCCTGTGCGCAACGGCTGCTGCGGGAAGCTGGACATACCCTCCCCACCCCCACAGGCCACTTGAATGCTGTGTCCTCCGTGAGGCTGTTTTTGATTCTCCCCTCCCTGTCCCCATCGACCCAGCCCAGGCTGGAAGTGATCCTACCCTCCTCCTATGTGGACCCCTGTCACACTGAGTCTCACAGTGTAACGTGTCCTTGAATTGTGGTTGTTGTATACATCTCTCCCGTTTACTCACCTGGATTCCAGTCATCTTTTCCCCCCATCGGTTCTCAGCATAGTCTTTTACGCACACGGGCTCACAAAGGGATGGTTTGTGGGGTGTAGGGAGGAGCCTGCAGGCAGGGAGGCCAGGAGGGGTGGGTTTTATGGCTGTGCAGACAGGCTGGGTCAGGACCTGAGCTGTGGTGGCAGTGAGAAAGGGGAGCTCCAGGGATCCGGAGGTTGCAGAGCATTCCAGGTGTGGGAGCAGTACAGGAACCGGGAAGCTTTGGTGTCAGCAGGAAGAATACAGTGATGCATCTGAGCCCTGTTTCGTCCTGGCTTGCACGCCACCTGAGTAACGTCCCCACACTAGATGGTGATATATTCACTTTGATAATCACTAGTCACTTGAACCATTACACGGCTCTTGAATCCCAGAAAGAATACTTTTGAAAGGCAACTGTTCTCTGAGGGACCTGACTGCTACTCTTTGAAGTGTCAGAAATCACCCTCAGTAGTGATGGTGTTTCCGGTGAACTACAGATCAGACAGAAGAAACATGCCTCCTTCCAGCCCCACTAGGCACACATGCAGCCGCTGTAGATGAGACAGCACTCCCGATTCTGCTGCCTGTGGATCCCCATCCCCCTGGAGTGTGGGGCCAGAGTGGGGGTGGGGGGCAGGTGTGAATGGCTTCTGGCCCCTGGTGAGGTTTACAGCAACGGATGATATTGTTGGACCTGGAGAAGTAGAGCCTGCAGAGTTATTGTTTTTGTCTTCATTCTAGAAGAACCTATACAGAAAACCCAGAATTCCACTTGAGGTTTTTACAGATGGTTGGTACTTGAACTAGCTCAGCATCAGCGAGTCCCACATTCCCACCAGGGGGAGAGAGCAGTTAGTGGTGCAATGCCTTGAAAAGTATCTCTGCCTCCAGCTACCCAGAGTTCCTGAAAGTCTGTTTCAATTCTAGCAAAACACACGTTTCTGATTTTCAGAAAAAGACAATATTTTATAATCATTTGTACTCTTTTTTTTTTTTTTTTTTTTTATTTGATAGAGAGAGACACAGTGAGAGAAGGAACACAAGCAGGGGGAGTGAGAGAGGGAGAAGCAGGCTTCCCGCCGAGCAGGGAGCCCGATGTGGGACTCGATCCCAGGACTCCGGGATCATGACCTGAGCTGAAGGCAGACACTTAACGACTGAGCCACCCAGGCGCCCTAATCATTTGTACTCTTAATATTGGATTTAGATTTGGTTAATCTTTACTAGGGGCCAAAGCCTGAATACCACCTTTAGGGTGGGTGAGCCGTCACCATTCTATAGATGAGGATGCCAGGACTCTGGGAAATAATATGCCCACAGTCGTCAGGGAGCCTGGGTAAAGCCAGGTTATTTCTGCATGGATTTTTGTAAGCTACACTGAAAGTGTCATCAGCGTTCAGGGCCTATCTCAGTATTTGCCTAGAGTAATTGGTCGGATTTATACATCTTAAAATCTCATTTTAAAATACATTTTAAATGTGTTTGTTTCCCAGATAACCTCTTTGCAACCAACCAGAATGGATACTGTTGTCACTCTCTGACAAGTTTGGATCGAGCCCAGATTGACCTCAGTGGTCGGATCCGAAACGGCAGTGTATACAGTGCACACAGCACTAACTCCCTGAACAACCCGCAGCCCTACCTGCAGCCGTCCCCCATGTCCTCTAACCCGAGCATCACGGGGAGTGACGTCATGAGACCCGACTACGTGCCATCCCACCGGCATAGCGCCCTGATCCCCCCGTCGTACCGCCCGACCCCAGATTACGAGACGGTGATGAAGCAGCTCAACAGAGGCATGGTGCACGCCGGAAGGCAGAGCCACTCGCTGCGAAACCTCAACATCGGCAACTCGTACGCCTACAGCAGGCCCGACGCGCTGGTCTACAGCCAGCCGGAAATTCGGGAGCACGCCCCCTTCTACTCCCCGCAGTCGGCCCACTACCCGTTCAGCCTGAACTACAGTTTCCACAGCCCGTCCCCGTACCCGCACCCCGCGGAGCGGCGGCCCGTGGTGGGTGCCGTCAGTGTGCCCGAGCTGACCAACGTGCAGCTGCAGGCGCAGGACTACCCGGCCCCCAACATCATGCGGACGCAGGTGTATCGCCCGCCCCCCCCCCCCCCGCCCCCGCGGCCGGCCAACAGCACCCCGGACCTGTCCCGCCACCTGTCCATAAGCAGCAGCAACCCCGACCTCATCACCAGGCGCGTGCACCACTCGGTGCAGACGTTCCAGGAGGCCAGCCTGCCGG
This sequence comes from Phoca vitulina, assembly GCF_004348235.1. Lineage (NCBI taxonomy): Eukaryota > Metazoa > Chordata > Mammalia > Carnivora > Phocidae > Phoca > Phoca vitulina. Next base: position 57,030,866 of record NW_022589710.1, on the reverse strand, counting down.
TGGCGCACTCCCTGCAGGAGGTCAGCGAGCCCCTCACGGCCGCCCGGCGCGCGCACCTGCACAAGAGGAACAGCATCGAGGTGGCCGGGCTGGCGCACAGCCTCGAGGGCCTGCGGCTCAAGGAGCGCACCCTGTCCGCGTCGGCCGCCGACCCGCCGCCCAGGCCCGTCTCGGCGGGCTCCCAGCCCGGCGGCTGCCCCGAAAGGGCCGAGCGGGACCAGGCGGACGAGCGCGGAGGCCTGGGCTACGGCCACAAGAAGTCTCTCTCCGACGCCACCATGCTGATCCACAGCAGCGAGGACGAGGAGGACCTGGAGGAGGAGATCGCCTCGCTGGCGGTGCCCTTTCCCCAGGCCCGCACGCCCCGGGGCCGCCACTCCCCGGAGCCGCCGGCGGGCCCCTCCCGCGGCCCCTGCGCCCCCACCACCGCCGCCCCGGGCCCGGGCCCCCTGCACGGCCGCGAGCCTGCGTTCCCGCTCGCGGAGGCCCCCCGGCCCCGCAGAGAGGGGCTGCTCACGCCCTCCATGTCCGAGTCCGACCTCACCACGTCGGGGCGCTACCGAGCCAGGAGGGACTCCCTGAAGCAGCGGCCGGTGTCCGATCTCCTCTCGGGGAAGAAGAACGTCGTGGAAGGCCTTCCGCCGCTAGGGGTAAGCCGAGTGTGCGGCTGTGCCCGCATCCGGTCGTCGGCACGTGCGGAGCGCCGCCCCGCTCCGTGCGTCTCCACTTTGACTCTCCTTTCTGGCCCTTTCAGCTTTTGTGTCTTCGAGCTCTTCTCATCCCCGCCCCCCTTATTTCCTGATGGAACATTTTGAGTTTATCTATGGAAATAAGGGGGATCGATTAGACTTTTAGTGGTTTTGCTCGAGATAATAAATTAGAGGGAGTGAAAAGGTAAACTCAGGAGGCTCTGTGAATGGAATGCAGTGGGATGTGGATGGGGGTGGAATGGATGAAAGAAGGAAGGGAGGGAGGGAGGGAAGTGTTCTCTGGTTTGAGGTACGGTTGCTAAGCAACCGGTTTAGAAACACCGTGTGGTGGTGCAGCGGTGCGGGGCTGCGTTGTGCTTGCGGCGTGTTGTCTGAGAGGAGCATTCCCCGAAGGGAAGTGTTGCTGATGTCAGAGTGTGTAGATACAGCTTGAAGTGCCTGGCCATGATCTCTGAGAGCCGCAGAGGGATTCTGGAGTTGGGAAGGTGGCACTTGGTCAAGACAAAACACCCAAGAGCTCCGGGTCTCTTTAAAAGAAAGATTAAGTGAACTGAGAGCCCAAAGAACTTCCTTGTAGAAAACGCAGCTCTTTGATCCTCATTATAATAAATAACCATGAGTTGTACACTTCTTATTTATTTGGGGCAAAATATAAAAGCATAACATCATCTCTAGCTGCCATTCCTGGAGCATTTACCATGTTCCAAGGCATGTCCAGCTTACAACAGGCCTATTGTTCCTTCAGAAGAGAAAACAGACTCTGAGATGTTAAGTAACTTTTCCAAGGTCACACAGCTAGTGGGTGACTGAACTGGAATTTTAAAGCCACGTTTATCTCTGCAACCTACTCTCTGATCATCTACACTGTTCTGCATTGAGGTATATTGTATATGATATTTTATTAAGTAGTTATTGCTTGTCTAAGCCTTGCTGTTTTCTGTCTTTCCACCGAAACTTTTTGAGTCCCCAGGCACTGGCCATGCGTTTGTGCCTTTGTTATTTAACCGCGGCCACTCTAAGTCATCTTGCTGCATTGCTCAGGCTTCTGGCTCCTTATTGCCCATGTCTCCACGCCCGGAGCCCTGCCCTCTGATCGAGCTAAAGTGATTAATCAGCCTATCCATTCTGTCTCCCAGTTACTCCCAGTGCCCTAGCAGCTAGGACTCCTCCCCCATCTCTGATAGCCTGTATACTCAGACTTGAGGACCCATCACAAGTATAGTAGTATCTTCAAAAACTGGAAGAATATTCACACAATTTTACAGTGAGTATGCAATTGATTGGTAGAGGTAGACTGAAACCACTTAACAACAGTGCTGTGGATTTAAGTGTGTTTGCTTTTAATGAATTTGGGCTTTGAATTTTAAGTTTATTTTTAATTTTTCTTGGTAAACATTCTTACCTACCTGACATTCTTGGTAACATTCTTACCTACCTGAAAAGTAAAGACCAGGGTCTTAGGTTGGCTGGAGTGGAAGGTATGGATTCATGATCAATGATTCAGGGTAGAAACAGGGTGTGAATAGGTCTCTGAAAGGTAATTCTACCTGAGTCCCTGAGCCAGCTGGACAGGGTCCTTTTCATAGTTAATACTCTTTCCCTAATCACATCAAGAACTATCTTTTTTGGTTTTTTGTTTTCTTAGAGAAAGAGAGAAAGTGTGTGAGCAGAGGGAGGGGCAGATAGAGAGGGAGAGAGAGAATCTTAAGCGCATGGAGCCTGACGTGGGGCTCAATTTCCCCACCCTGAGATCATGACCTGAGCCGGAATCAAGAGTCAGATGCTTAACCAACTGAGCCACCCAAGTGTCCCAGAACTAGCCATCATTTTTATGTATGACCTGAGTCTTTTACCCAAATGATACTTGTTTTGAGTACAGTCCACCATTTCAAGCATATTGTCCCTGTACCTTTTGAATGGGATATAGCAAGATCCCCTAAATCTGAGACTTTTGATCAGTTTGGTTCTCTAAAAATACAAGTTTTCTCCCTTGCTGACTTTTAAGACCCACAGTATTAGTACAATTCTGTGATTAGATTATGCTCTTGATCCCCTTCTTTGGCATAATGGATTCTCCTTGCTTGACCAATGTGTATGGCAGCTGTGGCTTGGGGGAAAGGTCTAGGACCTAGGAATGGAAGAACCGGGGTCTGAGGCTAGACCCTCCCATGTACTAGTTCTCTGCCCCGTGGGCTGGACCTGGCAGCACCAGAACCACATCTCCGTCTGTAGCATGGGGACGGTCACCCCTGCCCTGCCTGCTGTGGTAAGTCCCACGGAAGGTTAGGCAGGAAAAATGCTTTGTAAATTCTGTGATGGGGCGTAGCTGACTTTAAGGAAAGGTTTTTTACTGTTTTGACACTGATGACCATTTATAACGAGACAGCTGTGTGACCTTGGGCAAGCTGTCCCATCTCTCTGACTCCGCTCCGTTGTAACGGAAGCTGACCCCAGAGAGTTGTGGCAGGGTAAGTGAGGTCCTGGCGCACAGAAAATGCTCAGACGAAGTTAGCTCATTACGGTGCGGTTGCGTCATCCTGACTTGCCGAGAACTGAAGAGCTCAACCCCCTGCTAAGCCCCTGGGACTCTTCATAGTGACATGGGGTTGCCATGACCTTCACTGTTACCACAGACACACTGAGTTCACATACTAATGCGAATTCAGGTTATGGGAGTTTAGTATTAAAAACAGTGAACTAAATTGCAGACAAGCAGAAACATTTTGGAGTTCTCCACCCTTCTCCACCTCCGGGAACTTGATTGTTATCTGAAAAAGAGTGGGCTGGTTGGAGTGCTCCCGCAGCGAGGTACAGATTTTCCGGTGCGCCCTTAGTCCGGGCCGGCGCTGCGCACGTCAATCACTGTGGGCGGTGCCCTGAAGGGCGCGCGTGGACTCGGGGGGCGGTGCCGCTGCTGACCGGCGCGGCTTCCCTCACGCGCGGGCTTTAGACCCCGGCCTGAGGTGCGGCGGCCTCCTGACCCTGTCCTGGGGGGCGAGGGCGGGCTTGAGTTTTCAGGAGTCTGGTGAGCCACTTGGTGTCAACATTGGCAGCTTGAGATTGGCCGTGGTGGGAGAATTCGCGCCATGGCAACTGGCCAACCCTGCGCGTCAGACCCCCCCCCCCCCCCCAGTCGGTAACCGGCAGCGTACGGGCGTTTTCTGCGCGGGGCAGAATCGTGACGCTTGGGCCTCTCGCTCCCAGGCTGCTAGGGCCGGAGTAAAGCTGGTTTCATTTGTGAGTCGGAACTGAGAAAACCATTGCTGGCAAACAAGGGCCACTGTCGTAGCGACTGTGGCTTCCGAGGAGACTCCGCCTTCTCGGGCTTGTCCGCTGAAGACAGAAGATCGTTACTTCCGTAGTCACGTTAGGAGACGCACATTTTCAGTCGACTCACACCCTGTCCTGTACCCTGCCTTCCTGGTGTCACCATGGAGATTTCAGTCCTGTTGTCTTTCCCTGGTTGAAAATGCGGCAGGCAGTTCTGAGGGGTAGTGAGCCAACCCAGGTCACCCCAGTCTGCAACAGAACGGAGGGCAGGATAGAGAGAGCGACCCCAGAAACCATGGAATTTTTTCAGAACGGCTTAAAGAACTGGTTTATATCTTTAAAAAATCACAAAAGCCTATGGCAGTCATGCGACTGCACTTAAAACCCTTTCTGTGGACTGCCGCTGATTTTTGTGCGCGTGTCATGTTTTGAAATTGGGGAGTTGTGTGAAGGAATGCTGCCTGCCTGGAGCCTCACCTCTCGTTACCGCAGGGACTTGAAACGAATTGCATTTCAAAATCTTCTATCTGCAAGACTTATCAGGGCTTTGGCCTTGAAAGGAATGTCTTGTGTGGCTGTAACCTCTCCTGTGGGTGTTGGCGAAGAAGAACACTCCTTCCATTTGTTTCCAGTCCTCAGTCCCCTGAAGTGTCTTTTCCAGGGGGGGTGTATTTGTGTATATTTCATATATATACATATAAATATTTTTATAGGGAATGAAAAAGAGCCGGGTAGATGCAAAAAAAATTGGTCCTCTCAAATTGGCTGCCCTAAATGGACTCTCCCTATCCCGACTGCCTCTGCCTGATGAAGGAAAGGAAGTGCCCGCCAGAGCCACCAATGACGAGAGGGTACGTACGAGACGTATGGAGCGAGCGGTATGCTTTCTCTGGGACAGTTCCCAACACGCTACAAAAATGCCTTCAGATTTTAGTGAATTTGCTAATACGTCTAATTATCGTGAGTGTTAAGGCATTTTATAATGTGGATGTAAAAAATTGGGGCAAATCTGTTAATAGGTAATTTTAGAGTAAATGTTGATTTTTTTGTTTCTTTGTTCCTGAATGTTCTTTACCTTCTTCCGGCCATCTGCAGCAGTCTTGATTTTTGATGGCTTTAAGTTAAGAGGAATTCTACAAGGAATTCTACTCCATATAAGTACAACCGGGAAAGAGCAGACATTGACTGCCTTCATTGTATTGAAAATTTATCTCAGGTGTAAACAGTTACTGAATTTTTCATGACTTTCTTTGTGACCAACATATATTTGCTATGAGGTTTTATTATATCAAAATCAGACAGGCATGAATTAATGCTAAGTAAAAATTTGCTTACAACAGGATTCTGGAGATAATTTCAATATTTACTGTTTTTTTCAGTTTTTGTATATCATAGATTAGAAAATTGAAGCATTTGTTCATAGAGACTGGAACGGATTCTCCTACTCTAGGGTTTACTGTTCTTCAGGAGAACTTTCTCTTCCTTAGGAGTCACAAAACTGACCATAGATTTAGAGAAAATGAATTCAAATTATTGTCGGCCAGTTTTCACCCTTAAACAGAACTCTCCATTCTGCTTCTCACCAACAAGGTGATTTTGTTATTTTAACTCTTACTGTTACGGCTTGTTGAAAATTTAGTTTTGATGTCATCTAGAGTTTTCAGTACTAGATAATGCTAAACTTGAAGCAGAAAACAAGATTTCAGATGCGCCATCGGAATGCAGCTTGGACATGTGACGATACTCATTATTCCACGTGTTCCATTTTACAGTGTAAAATTCTGGAACAGAGGTTAGAACAGGGAATGGTATTCACAGAATATGAAAAAATTCTTAAAAAACGGCTAGTTGATGGGGAGTGCTCAACAGCACGACTCCCTGAAAACGCAGAAAGAAATCGATTCCAAGATGTTCTTCCCTATGACGACGCCAGAGTGGAGCTGGTCCCAACTAAAGAAAACAACACGGGCTACATCAACGCGTCACATATTAAGGTAAGAGCAGTGGTGAGGCCGTGACGGCTGTGAAGTTGCGAGTTCAGTTACGAGAATGATAAGAACTGTATTCTTGTCTGCAGTCTAAACACAGCCTAGTTGGGGCCTTTGTGAGAACTCACGTTATAAACCGGGAAATCCGTACGCCACAGCTGGGTTGGAGGTGTTGACCAGCAGAGCGGAAGCTGCCTTCCCCTCCCACGTGCTAAGCCCCTCTGCCCCCAGCACTGTGGCCAGGACTCAGGGAGCGCTCTTCTGCCTGACCTTAGTTAGGCCTTTGTTCTTCTAAATCTGAAGATCTCTTTCTGGCATAAATTCTCTCCAGAATGGCAGAATTGCTAGTTTTCTGTTATCACATACCTACGTTGATTCTTACGTGACAAAGGGGTCTCGGTTGGTTGGTTTGTTTATTTTAGAGAGCGAGCAGGGGAGGGGCAAGGGAGAGGGAGAGAGTCCAGAGCAGACTCCCAGCTCAGCGTGGAGCCCAACCCAGGGCCTCCATCCCACGACCCTGAGATCCTGACCTGAGCCACAACCAAGAGTGGGACACTTAACCGACTGAGCCACCCAGGCGCCCCGTCTGGGTTTTTTAATGGTGTTCACCGAAGCTTTTCCTTAGGATGGTGACGTCTTCTTTTTGCTTTTTCCCTGTGATCACTTCTCAGCATCGTTGTGTTCTTTGGAGAAGCGGCCCCACTTTTTCCTTGGAGACAGTGTCATGCCATTTAACTGGGGTAATGTTACACCCAGTGAGATGGGAAAAGGTGATGCTGATCCCCAACTGGGAGGTGAGGAGACAGGCGGTTTGTCTTCTGCAGCATTGTACCTTTTGTGTGTGCTGGTTGGAGACCCAGTGCGTTCATTTTGGAAAGGAGAAGCTTCCTTATTGGGAGTGAATGAGGAAGTATACACGGTCAGGAGTTTTTCTTTCCCACATTCTATTTCGTTTGCAAGTGGTATTTGATGAGTGCGGGTTCACGCTTGGGGCTTCCAGAGACCTGGCAGTCTTCCTGCAAACGTGGGTGCCCTTGGCGGTCTTGGGGAATCTGTGCATGCGCTTTTTAATATGGATATAATTTATTTAAAAACCGAGCGTTTCGGTGGAATAACTCATCCAGTCTCATGACGGGGTGGATAAGAACTGAATAAAGTCGTTGTCCTATGTGGGTATTGCAGAATCTTCAGGGGCCAACTGAAGACCAGTGCAAGGCGGCTGAGCCTCGGAACTCCTAGACCTACCGCTTACCAGCGTGGGGCCTCCTTGTGCTTTCCTCTGAATAAAGCGCTGACACCTCCCCCTCGGGCCTGTCCACAGAGCTGGGTTCGCTGCTAGCACCCGGGGCTGGCCGCTGAGTGAGCCTGCCGTCAGTGAGGGGATGCAGCTGAGACTCCGGGCTGGCAGCCTTGGATGCGGCTGAGGGCGGAGTAGCATGGGGCCCTTGGGAAGCAGCCACTGTGGTCCCCAAATGTCAGCAGGCGTGGGCTTTACCCCAGATCTCCTGACTACAGATCCAGCGACCGCTCTGCTACCTTAGCCTCTTCTTAAGGAGGTGCAGCCTCAGGTGGAAACTTAGTATCCGTTCCGGGGGGTGATCTTGACTCAAGTTCAGAGGTGAGACCACTTTAAGCAGGAATATTTTTTCTGCCCTAGAAATCTGGTATTTAACCTCGGTTTTGGCTTAATTGTTCCTACTTCTCCCAGTGTGTTTAATACTTCATGAGGGGAAACTGTGTTTGAAATTTAGCATACTCTTATGTTGATACTATTTTTATAAGAAAAAGAATCATAACAACAGCAATAAGAACTATGTATTGAGAACCTATTATGTACAGGCACCACATACATTGCCTCATTTAATTCTGCCGACGGCCCTATGAGGGTACATGACATTTTTATTTTACAGATGGGAACAGAGAGTCAAAGAGGTTAAGCAAATTGTCCCAGGTCACATAGATATTATGTGAATTCAGAGTGTGTAAGTTTATAAATAGGTAGTAATGGGAATTGTATTAACAAGGAAAAAGGATAAGAGAAAACTCTTTATTCTGAATAATTCAGTTCATGTTTTAGTACTGCCATAAACAAATGTGCATACGTGCATACATACATACGTATATACACATACACATTAATTAATAATTAATATTTAAAGTTTTTAGAGAGAGCGGGGGAAGAGAGGCAGAAGGAGAGAGAGAGAATCCCCAGCAGACTCCCCACTGAGCGCGGCCCCCAACATGGGCCTCGATCTCACGACCCTGAGATCATGACCTGAGCCGAAATCAAGAGTCAGACGCTCAACCCGCTGAGCCACCCAGATGCCCCGCACATTAATTTTTTTAAAACTCTTTTCTGATTGCAGGTCTCTGTCAGTGGAATTGAGTGGGATTACATTGCCACACAGGGGCCACTACAGAGTACCTGTCAGGACTTTTGGCAGATGGTGTGGGAACAGGGAATTGCCATCATAGCAATGGTGACCGCAGAAGAGGTAAGTGCTCATTTCCCTTAACTGCTTTTCTCAGCCTGAGAACAGTTCGTGTTGGTCCTGGGGGCTCCTGACCTTTCAAGGAGGAGGGCCAGGGTGGGGTTGGGGTCCGGCATTTCGGACGTGCGCTCTGTGTGAAAGGGCGTCCGCGGCTGGGTCTGGTGTGTGTTCTGACCGCACGCGTCCTTCGCAGGAGGGCGGAAGGGAGAAGAGCTTCAGGTACTGGCCACGGCTGGGTTCCCGGCACAACACCGTCACCTACGGGAGGTTTAAGATCACAACGCGGTTCCGCACCGACTCCGGCTGCTATGCCACCACGGGCCTGAAGCTGAAGCACCTGCTCACGGGGCAGGAGAGGACGGTCTGGCATCTCCAGTACACAGACTGGCCCGAGCACGGCTGTCCCGAGGGCCTCACGGGCTTCTTATGTAAGTGCCTTCGTGCCAGCGCAGCCTCTGCTTAAATCACCCACACGGAGGAAGACTTGGGCTCCTGAAAATACTGCCTGTATGATGTCTCATAGAAGCTTTGGACTTGCTTTATTTTTTTTTTTCTTAAGATTTTATTCATTTATTTGAGAGAGAGATTGAGAGCATGAGCTGGGGGGGCACGGCAGAGGCAGAGGGAGAAGGAGGCTCCCCGCCGAGCAGGGAGCCCAATCCAGGGCTCGATCCCAGGACCCCGGGATCATGAGCTGAGCTGAAGGCAGACGCTCAACCGACTGAGCCACCCAGGCGCCGCTGGACTTGCTTTAAAGTAAAGGTTTTAAGTGTTTAGAGGAGGCTTAACAGAAAAAAGTTTTTAGAGTATGGTTTGGTGGAGAGTAGAAGGACCCTTAGAGACTGTCTGCTCCACCTTATGTTGTAGGGGCCGGAGGCAGTGACGGTCACACTGTCGGTTAGCGGTTGGGGGGGGTTAATTGGCACCCAGGGCTCTTTATCCAGAGACCTCCCAATCAGTGATGCTAGTCTGGAAATTATCACTTTGATGGGCCTTAATCCCTGCATAATTTTCTGTTTCATTGATACTCCACAGCATACCTTGAGGAGATCCAGTCTGTTCGACGCCATACAAATAGTACCAGTGAACCAAGAAGCCCCAACCCTCCGTTGCTGGTCCATTGCAGTGCTGGGGTGGGAAGGACTGGCGTCGTCATTTTGTCGGAGATCATGATCGCCTGTCTGGAACACAACGAGGTACGAGATCCTTGTTGGTCAGGGGGAGAAGCGGGCCGGGCACGAGGCTGGGGAAGAAAGGAACTGGTGGCCTACCAGTTCTCTCTGAACAAGTTCCCCGGAGGCTTCTTCCAGAAGATGCTAAGGTAGGAAAGTGTCTGTGTCTTGACCGGAGTTCTGCTGGGACTGCTCCCCTCTCTGCGGGGGACTGCGTCCCGCTCATCGCCGTCTCTCCATCCAGGTGCTGGACATCCCCCGGGTGCTGGACATGCTGCGGCAGCAGAGGATGATGATGGTGCAGACCCTCTGCCAGTACACGTTCGTGTACCGAGTTCTCATTCAGTTCCTGAAGAGCTCGAGGCTCATATAAGCTCCCACGGCTCGTGATGGGGACCCGATGGTGGGACATGTTGACAGCTGACAAGAGCGCTCGCCTGACTCGTGCCTCCTCGCGGCCACGAGTGGCGCCTGGACAGCGGCGCACGCAGGGAGCCGTGCAGAGCACAGGGCCGGGGAAGGGCTGAAGGAGACGCACGCGGTCCCCAGGGCCTGGCCCCCTCCCATCTCTCCAATTTGCAGCACTTGCACACTTTGTAGAGGTTGTTTTCCAGACAGTTCTCTGTTGTACCGAAGCTGTGCCGGGCAACTCTGGCAATCAATAAGGCGTATCGATTTCTATCTTGGACATCTTGGAATTTTATTTTATGGCTAAAGTATTTGGGGTTTTCTTGTTGAGAAACTGAACTTTCCATGGCGATGGTCCACAGGTGTGATTGGTTCCTATGTAAGTTTGTATTTAAAGCCATGCTACTGTCTCTTGTTATTTTTAAAAAACCCTAACAGCTTAGTTACCAAACCCAAAACTACAAGAAGAATCTAAAAGTGTTATTTTGAAACATAGAAGCATTTTTATATTCAGAAAATTTTTTATCCTAAAATATTCTATATATTTGTACCTTTTCTATTTTCCAAACAAGAGTACAGCTCATTAAGGTACTGAAATGAATGAGTTACTGTAAGAGAAAGTTGGGAATGAAGGCACATTATTGGAAATGTGAGACAATACTCAGAGTCACTATTTTTTTTCAGTATTATTTGTAAACCTAAACGAGTTTGATCTTATTGGTAGAAACTGGAGTGAAAAACAATTGTATAGGTTGGTTTTAAGCACTTTGTTGTTAAAGACAAATCTGAATTTTAGTATATGTGTTGCTTGATAGATGAGACGGTAACAGTGAGTATCCAGAAATGTTTGGAAGAGATATGGGCTAAGTGTATGTGGGGTGGTCAGGGCGAGAGTAAGTGCAGTGGAAATGCAAGATGGCAAACGCAGGATGCCTTTGACAGAAGTACAGTATTAACTCTGCTCAGACTGAGAGGCTGGGATGGAGAGAGGGGGGCCGGGGGTGGCGGCTGAGCCCCCAGAGGGGAGGTACCCCCGGGAAGTTCACGTCACTCTCCGTGACTCACTTTGTTTCCTTAGAGTTCTTATACCTAAACCTCTATTCTTTTCTAATAAAGTCAGGTTTATATTACCATGAAAAGAAGCCTTGAAGAGGCTTTATTTTGTTCTGATTGGAAGAAGGGAAGAGTTAGTAATAGTTTCACCTCATTTCCCAAAACTGCAGCCCAGACTACTTGTGGGGCCCCCAGAGATCGCTGTGCTGTTCAAGAGGTGCTGGGGTTCTAGCTCCCTGATCCCCTGACTTCACCCCTGAGGTCAGTGTTAGCTTCTTGGTTCCTCCCCGCCCCCCCCCCGTTCCCGTGCACCGATCGCATCCCGGTGGCTGAGCTCGAGAGGGAGAGTGTGGCCTTTGGGTCAGGGCTACGAGGGACTTGAGTAGGTAAGGACTTACTGGGTACGTTTCACTGAGGAGCCATCTCATTTTTCTTCTGAGGCTGCTTCTCTAAAATGCAGAGCTTCCAAAATGCCACATCCAGGGCTATTCCCCAAATGACAGTGTCCAAGGGATGGCTCTGACTCCCATGTTCACTCTGAAGGCAGTTTAACTCACTGTTGAACGTGACCGCTGAGTGTGCGTTGTCAGCTGGGAGACAGGATTTGCTTCATACGGTGTGGATCTGCCTATCTCCGGGTTACCCAGAAACTAACCCTTAAGAGGTTCATTCAGGAGATAGTAATGAAAACGACTACTGGAAGTGGGCACATTGCTCACTTAGGGACAAGATGTTAATTTTAAACCTGAAATTGTTTTAAGAGTCCTGTTTAAATAACAGTAGACCCAAGTGTAAATATTGAGAAAGAGCTCCCAGAAGAATGGGTTAAGGATTTTTATGATCATATTTCCCATCTCCACACCAAATAAAGGATGGGAGTGTTTTCAGTGTTTTGTTTTGGTTTTATTCTTCCATGGTACGTTTTTTAAAAAATGCTTTTCTGTCAGGTTTAAACATTTTGAAGTGTTCCATTGACAAGAACATACTGTAAAACAAAAATCTAAAGAGTAATATATGGTATATTTGTGTTCCAGTTGTAATAATTATAAGTAGATTACTTCTGAGGGCTAAATTATACTATTTAAATGTCATTCTTAAAATGTCGCATGTTTGACCAGCTTCTAAGACCCATGTAATTTTTTTGTCCCTTTTGAATATTTAAACTTTTTCAGTTAGTGAATATGAAAGTATTTCTGAATAAAAATCGACATTACTGGACTTTGAAATAATGTGATTTTCAAGAGCAAACTGTACAACATTTAGGCTTCATAGGTTTACCACCACCGAATGGAGAATGTTGCTGTCTGCCAAAGTTATACAATGCTTCACTATCTCAGTGTCTTTTTAGTTCCTTGAGATTCTAAATTTCATAGCAAAATTACCAAAATGTACATTTTCACAAAAAGTAGGTTACAAACCACTGCTTTCCAATGGATTGATTTTGGCATCTCTGGCATCAGTCTTCCTGATTAGTGGGGTCTTTTGATGAAATATTCTAGCTGAGAGTTTTGAGCACAGAAAAGTGTTCATTTAGAATGTTAAGTGCAGTCATTATTAATTACTTCCCTCTGGAACACCTACTGTGAAGTATTCTGAAAACCCTAGTATTTAGCCTTCAAAACCCTTTGGCAGAATTAAGACAGAAGGTGGACGGACCTGTCCTTCCTTTGAAACTTCCAGAAAGAGCAAGGTCTAGGCAGAAACACAGAGGAAGAGTGTGTCAGTGGGGAGGACTGAGTGATGACAGCAATCAAGGCCAACTTCTCTGTGAAGCTTTCATCGTCAGAAGAAAACAACCCCTTTAGGATGGGTTGATATGTTAATATTCACAACATTTAGAAGATATATATGTATATACTATATATATAATATAAAACCTCATGTTTTAAAATGTACAACTGGAGGTCAGCTGCACTGTAGGAACAGGTTTGAGATTTGCATGAACAAATGGAAGCAAGAATTGCTGTTTGTTGTAAATTGTTTTTAAAATCAGACTTTTAAAGTTTTAATTTATTTATTCATTTTAAGCAATCTCTGCACTCAACATGGGGTTCAAATTCATGACCCCGAGATCTGGAGTCACATGCTCCTTCGACTGAGCCAGTCAGGTGCCCCTAAAATCGGACTTTTTAAAGGAACTCTTCAGGATATAAATTTAGGGAACTTGTCTCCCATCAAGATTTCATGTGGAGCAAGCTAAAACTATCTTTTTTTCCCCCAGTTTAAAGTTTATTTTAAAAAAGAGATCTAAATTGGAGGGAGCTCTTTATTGAGCTGAGAGACCTTTCAAAAATAGAGGAATAGGTACATTAGGAATTTGCCTGGAAAAACATTTCTCAAAAGAACATGAGTTTTTCATATTCCTCTAGATAAGGGCTCTGTTCCAGTATCTACAATTATAGAGAAATGAGGAAAAATCCGAAAGTCCAGTTATTTAAAATTTGCATGTGTTGGGGATGAGTGGATAGAGGATTTTAGGAAACTGTTGAAGGGGTTCTGGGGCAGTTAAAGTGGCATAGTTTTCTGTATATTACAGGCAGTTCCCAAATAAAAATTATGCTCTAAAAGTTCAGATGTATGTGTGTGGAATTATTGAGGAAAACAGTAATACTTCCCCGTGTAAACAGTATTCCAAGTGGGTGTTAACTCTCCTGGTTTGTCCTCCCAAAGCTTGTTTGGTATAGAACCAAGTCGCGGTAATCTGAACTCTGGAAAATACGCAGATGTTCTCTCTGCTGCACCCTGGTGGTGAGGAGGGAGAACGAATTCTCTGCCTGGTGGGAGGGACTGAGGCTCAGCAAGCAGTTGGTCAACTAGATCAGCGTTTGCTGAGAGAACTCCACATCAGGGGAGATCCCATCATGTGTTACAGAAACGGCTCAGGAAGGCCAGGGGACGGATCGGGACGTGGGATGACGTGAGCGGGGATGCCACCTCTGAAAGCACCCGTGAGGCAGGGGGAGGTGAAGGAGGGTGAATTGGCACTAACTTCCTTACCTTTCCTGTCGCCCCCGAACTACCCTCCCTTTCCTGGCACTGGCATCACATGGGAAGCAGGGGATGGGCCAAGAAGGAGGGTCAAGGTCCGCAGTACCTTGCAGGCCCAAGGCAAATGTTCCCACGCAGAGGGTATCTAGGTCACACGTACAGAACGTGCAGTCTGGCTACACATCATGTTTCCAAAATGTTTAAATTACCCCTCATATTTGGGAAATTAACATAGTTTTCAAAAATCTAGAGTAAACATAAACTTCTCCCAATATGTTGATGGATTAAGGGGTAGTAGCCACTTATTTTAAATTATGCTTCAGTAGTATCGATAAGTACCGATGGATGACAAGAAAGGAATAATTGTCTTCGAACTTCTAACCGGAAATAACAGTGTGGATGTTGACTTCTGAAAATTACTAGCTGTATAAATCTCGATCATTATTCTTTAGTTATTTCTTTAGTTTTGTGGCGTGTCATATAAAAAGACTTTTAAAATCTCTAAAATCCCTGGCTTTGAACCTATAATACAGCGTCTCCACACTCACTATAGGAGAACATGATGCTGCTGTAATCAATCTACAATTTTAACCGAGCTGGTTGGTTTTTAAGCTGTGTAAAAGTATCAGTCCTCTACAGAAGTTGTCAAATGTCCACACGATGGGCATTTTAAGTGTGCATGTGTATTTTAAATTCACACTCTAAAAACTTGTGGGGAAAAAAATCTACAGTATTCACTCCTAGGAGCAAGTCTATGCTAAAGAAATTCAGAAGGTCGGGTTATCTGGGTTAACCAGAACATGAATCTGGCCTCAATTTGGGGGGTAGGTTGATAAGACTAGTACGGAATTAATGATGACTGGCTTTCCGTTTCAACCTGCTCACTCATCAGCTGAGAAAATCTGAACAAATGAATGAGGGATAGAAGCTCAGTCACTCATTTTTTTAGAAGAATGCAAATGTCATAGGTCCTATGCGATCATAAGTGCTGGGAGACTGTCCTAGAAGTTTATTAGAAATCACTTGAAATTAATGGACCACTGAATGAGACAAGATCTTTTTCCTTATTTTATACTGCTATTTTTCAAAATGTAATTTGATCTTAGAGTTAACTATCCCCAAAGGATCTAATGGTTTTGTGGTTTTACTGGAATAAAACCAGTGCAAATACTGGTTCAGCCCAAGTAGCCTGAGAAAGTAAATATCCTCCAGAGGTGACAAACTTATTTCCAGAACATATTTTTTTAAAACAAGGTTAAAAAATAGTACAAAATTCAGGTTAACCCTCAGGAGTTAAAAGCTGAAAGAAAACAAACAAACTAGAATTTGTAACAAATTTTAGGCCAGTAGAGCTCTAATGGGTTTTAGTTGCATAGTTTTGTTTTTTTATGGCAGGACAGAGAAATTGAAGCAGTAGTTATTGTGTAGGGATGATTCTTAATGCTTTTGAAACTTTTCTGTTAATACCAGCTTGGACCCTTCCATATTAGAGTTTCTCAATTCTGTATTAAAGTAAGCAGCTTAATTTCTTATAGAATTGAGCTATTACACAATTATAAGTATATGCAATTTCTAAGCAACACAAAATGAGGGGAAAAATAAAAATATTCATTAGTATATCAAGCCTTTTTAAAAGCTTGGATATTTACCTTAACAGATTGATTGGCACGGGGCCATTGGAATGTATTTTTGCTTTTTTACTGTATTCTCATGTAATTTTTTATATTACGATATAAAACATTTTTTATCATGCAAATATTGAATATTTTCCTATGAAAACACCTCAATGTTTCATTCTATTGTGCTTAAATGGAGGAAATATTCTGAGATATAAAGATGCAGTTTGGCTCAGATGAATAATTACACTGTAACAAAGCAGAAATTTGTTGTATATTTCTGAGTTGTATGATCTGGTTAAAAACTGAAGCAATACAAACCCTACCCACAGTGAATTTAGCAGAGCATAGTTTAAAAATCAACATCTAGATAGCAAGTCTATTTAAGTAAAAATTCCAACAGAAGTTGATATGATTTAACAGGCCTAATAAACCCAAAATTTGGAGAAAATTTATATGAAATACATTTTCTTAGAAAGTTGCCCTATAATTCAAGCAATGCACTGGGAAGTCTACCTTTCAACATGCTAGTATAAAGAATTGTCTAGTAGTATTTTCTAGTTTAAAAAGCAATTTTAAGTGCTGTCTGAAGATTAATAATGTAAAAATGTATAATCAGAAGAACTTAATTCTTCTAAAAACCATCATTGGTTTGTAAAATTGTGTACATTTAATGGGCAAAAAAGTTTGAATGACTATGTAATATATGTGAAATGAATGTATTAGTTTTTGCTATAAAAATAAATATTGAAGATATAACTCATGTGTGAATATATTAGTACAATTAAAGCTATTTTCTTGTGTTTTTTTCACTCTAGATCTTACTGCATGGAGGCATATAATTAGTCCCATTTCCCCACTGTATTATTCTTTATATTAATTAATTAATTTATGAGAGAGAGCGCGAGAGTGCGAGCATCCGGGTGCACACATGGGAGGAGGGGCAGAGGGAGAGGGAGAGAGAGAATGTTAAGCAGGGCGCCGCTGCTAGCACAGAGCCCCATCTCACGACCCTGGGATCATGACCTGAGCTGAAATCAAGAGTTGAGCGCTTAGTCAACTGAGCTGCCCAGGCATCCCCTCTGCTGGATTATTTTAAATAATCTGGGGCACCTGGGTGTCTCAGATGGTTAAGCGTCTGCCCTCGGCTGGGGTCCTGGGATCGAGCCCGTGGGGAGCATGCTTCTCCCTCTCGTTCTACTCCTCCCCCCTGCTTGTGCTCTCTCGCTCTGTCAAATAAATAAAATCAGAGAGGAGGAGAGGAGGGGAGGGGAGAGGAGAACTCCTCACACCCCCAGCCCTGGAGTGGAGCTTTTTTTAGACCAGCAACAACAGCACTGGAAACTTGTTAGAAATTGAAATTCTCTTGGGGGCGCCTGGGTGGCTCAGGGATTAAGCGTCTGCCTTCTGCTCAGGTCATGATCCCGGGGTCCCGGGATCAAGCCCCACATTGGGCTCCCCGCTGAGCGGGGAGCCTGCTTCTCCCTCTGACCCTCTCCCCTCTCATGCTCTCTCTCTCTCTCTCTCAAATAAATAAAATATTTTAAAAAAGAAATTCAAATTCTCCAGGGTTGTCCCAGGTCTGAAAATTCCAAATCCAAAGCTAGCGGGGAGGAGGCCCAGAAATCGGCCTTCACAAGTTCTCCAGGTGATTCTGACGTGCATTCAGCATGAGAACCACTGCTTCCGTAACTTAAAAAGCCACAGGGGTTCCAGAGATCTCAAGTTGGGATTCCTTACACAGCCAGATGTGAACATCACCTCACGTGGCAAAAGGGATTTTGCAGAAAAAGATTTTATTTGTTTATTTGACAGAGAGAGACACAGCGAAGAGGGAACACAAGCAGGGGGACTGGTAGATCATGACCTGAGCCGAAGGCAGACACCCAACCGACTGAGCAATCCAGGTGTCCCAAGATTTTAGTTTTAATATGCCAAAGTTAGCCTTGGCTTAATTCCTAGGGGCTTTAGAAATTATCGTTGAGCTAATGAAGATCTAGAAGTAGCTGGTTACCCTTCATACGCTGGTCCGGCCGTGAGGGCATCGAGCCCCACGTTGGGCTCTGCTTCTCTCTCTCCCTCTGCTGCTCCCCCTGCTCGTGCTCTCTTGCTCATTCTCTCCTCTCTCAAATAAAATCTTAAAAAAAATAAAATCTTTGGATCATCTAGTCCAAACCCTTAAACCAGGGCCCAGGGTAAATTAATTCACAGGCAACCTCGCAACTAATTGATCCACTTGGCAAACTGTCTTGCCCTGTAAAAGCCGCTCTGATCTTTTCTGGTTGGCTTCACTGGGGAAAAAAAAAATGTGAGTTTTAAAAGTAAGGCTTCTCAGGAAGATGCTAATTTATATTTTATACCATGTAAAATGTGAGCAAATGAGGAAATTTTCTTGTAATTTAGCAGTTTGCTACATTCTCCCTTCCATGGGGGAATTTGCACTTTGAGTGTTTTCCCCCTCACCTCCCCTGTGCCTAAGCCTCTCCTCGAGCTTCAACTATCTCCCTCCATGAACAAATGCATTCATTCTCAAGCAGACAATGACCTGGGATCCAAAGAGAAATAAGTCTTTCATCTTAAGAAGCCCATAGTCTAGACCGGAGAGAAACTAGGCACATAAACAATATTATAATTCATACTATAGATCTGAGAGATCCCAGATCCCAGAGCAAGTGTGACAAACGTTAGGGCAATCAGACAAGGTCTCATGGTGTTACAATCTGGGCTGTCAGCGAAGGCCCAAGAGGGCGGTACAGGGGAAACGATATTCTGAGCTGGTAGCAAGTACGAAGGGGTGGGGGGTGGAGAGAGAGAGAGAGAGAGGGAGAGAGGACCTCTGCCATGTTTAAGGAACAAGTAATTCGATGTGCTAGACAATTAGGATGTTTGGGGGAGGATGGCAGATGAGCTGGGAAGGAGAACGACTTAATAAAGAATGGAAAGGGACCTGGACTTTATCTTGTCAGCAAGAGGAAACTCTCAAATGTGGTTGTTTTTGAAGGGAGTGGTGACATGATCTGCGTTAGAATTGCAGCTGTGAATATTTAATTCACATACAACCTATTTAGTTCTTAGAGCCCAGCAGTGAAGGCTCTGAAAATTACGCACGTTCAACAACCGAGGCCGCCCACAGAGGCTGGTGACCCAGCTTCCGGTCACAGCTCGCAAGGATCAAACCCAGGCAGTCTGTCTCAAAGGCTCACTCCTCACGCCTCCAGAGAGCAGAGTGGAGGATGGACTGCGGGAGGAGGGAGGAGAGGGAGAGACTAGGACGTTGTGGAAGACTCTAAGCCAGTGTTTCCCAAACTTAACATGCACTTCCCACCTTTGCACTTTTGCCAGAACCAAGAACCACTTTTGATATTTCTTTAAACCAACACATCTACGCTTGAATTTTAAAGGGAAACCTGAGGACAACGACGACGACAACCACCACCACCACAACAAAATACCCTAAAGGTACAAAAATGAGGATGGGTCGTGGTCCTAGAGACAAAAAGCTGTACCCAGAGTTAGAGGTTGGAGACCAGACATGGCAAAGCAGGAAATGGCGGGTCTGAGGCTGAGCCCAAAGTGTGGAGAACCAGCAAGAAGCCAGTTACTGAGAACCCCTTAAGCAAGATGGCAGCTCCAGGAAAGGGAGGAAAATTGGAGCCAGGGCAGTAAGTCTGAGGTAGTTGCATGGATAATAGGGTAAGGGGTTTGTGGAAGAGTGATGCTTGGATTGAAGAAAGGAGCCCTGGGGGCTGAGAGAAGGATGGAGCCCAAAAAGAGAGGGGTGACTGATGGGGAGACCCAGGCTGGGAGCCAAGCATAGGGTTGAGGATCTTTTAGGAGACTGAAGAGGATTGTAGGATGGGAAAGGAAGGGGGTTGCTCAGAAAGTTGGGGGGGGCGGAGAATTCCACAGGTGGGAGCTGAGGGGTAGGTGGGGCTGAGGAAGGGCTGCAGCAGGGTGACTTGGGGCCTAAGATATTGGGGGAGAAGTGGGTTGGGTGCTCAGCCCCCCTATACTGTACTTTGCAGGTTGTCCCTGAGCCTGAATCCTGAACACAGTGGTGACAGTCAGCTTCCCATGAGTGAGATAGATCTTCACCTATATACCACCAGAAATCAGCTCTAATACCTCCAGTGGTATGCACTACCTTTGTGGAAACACTGGTGTGGGCAGGGGATGATAAAAGCCTGAGTTGAAGACTGGAATACTTGGGGGCCATTGCTAAGTTTCTAGAACATCTGGGTTATCATCATTATTTTGTTTCATCTTTTTATCCTTCATAGTCCCTAGGCATGAAACTGGGACTTGAATATTCAATTACATTATCGTAAGCAGTTGAAAAAATATGAATAGAGGTAAGTCTTCTGAGACATATCTTTTTTTTTTTTTAAAGATTTTATTTATTTAGTCGACAGAGAGAGACACAGCGAGAGAGGGAACACAAGCAGGGGGAGGGGCAGAGGGAGAAGCAGGCTTCCCGCTGAGCAGGGAGCCTGATGTGGGGCTCGATCCCAGGACCCTGGGATCATGACCTGAGCCGAAGGCAGACGCTTAACGACTGAGCCACCCCGGCGCCCCTGCTGAGACATATCTTAAGAGTAAACATCCCACTCATGAACTACAAGGCCGAGAGAGTATCAAACTGGGTTGATAGAACGTTTGCCCTCATTAAGAAGGGACAATTTTTCGGAGAGCTGACACTCTGCCTAGCTCACTGGTAACTAGAAAGGCCTTGAACCTTTAGATATTGCAGGAAAGTGAGAAAGAAGAAATTAAAGATACTACAGATAAGGCTTAATGTTTCAAGATCCATGCCAGATCATAAACCATTTCTCATTGCATACAAAATCACTTACGTCTGGGTAAAATATGGTCCCCTGAAAAGCAACTTTAGAGATCGTGGCCAACAGATCCTAGGGGGACCCCGTGATTCTCACCTTCTGGCATTCATACCCTTGTATAATATCTCTACTCCTTAAGTGTGGGCAGGACCTGTGACTTGCCTCTAACTAAAAGAAGGTAGCAAAGGTGATGGAAAGTCGTTCCTGTGATTACATTATGTAATATCTCACTAGCCTTCAAGAAGCAAGCAGCGATGCTGTGGCTGCTTACCAAGTGGTAGGGAATGGTGGGCAGCCTCTAGAAGCTGAGGGCAGCCGATGGCCTGCCAAAAAAAAGCCCTCAGAGCTACAGCTCAGGGAAAGGAATTCTGCCAACAACCTGCAAAGAGTTTGGAAGCAGATTCTTGCCCCAGTCAAGTCTCCAGATGAGACCATAGCCCCAAATGACACTGGCTTGTAGCCTTGAGACCCAGAGCAGACACATCTAAGTTATGCCCAGACTCCTGATACACAGAAATTGTGGGATAAATAATACATGTGTGTAGTTTTAAGCTGCTAATTTAAGGTAGTTTATTATAGAGCATAGAAAGCAAATACAGAAGTCTTAATATATGAAAGAATAAAACAGAGGAAAAGGAATATTGAATTACTGGCCATTTGGGATATTTATTAATGAAGATCACACATCCAAAGGTCAGTCCTCAATGCTCATTTCCATGATTTTAAGAGTCGGTCCTGCCATGTCATGACTGTTGTCACCTTGGACACTGTGAAGCTGAAGAGCCGGGGAGAGTTCTGTGCTAAGACAACATAATTCATTTGAAGTCTCTGCCTTTTCAGTGTCACTATCCCCTTCAATGACATTCACAGAGGTCTCTTGGTCTGTTAAGCTGTCGGAGACACTCAGATTTTTGTCATCCCAAACTGAAGGTCCAAGGTTTGTTTCATCATTCACTTGTTGAATTATAACCCCTTCTGAGTACTTTGATTTATAGATGGGTAGGAAAAATTCATTTGGTGAAGACAGTCTCTCATTCTCATCCTTTGGTACAGACAATAACATATCCAAAGCTTTTTGGTATTCTTGACGTTCCTGCTGAATTGTGGTATCATGTTTACTTTTATCTTCATTTTCTTCTGAATTCTCAGCCTGTTCAAAATCAAGTAAATTCAGCATATCAGTATCATCCAGCTTTACTGAGTTTTCTCTGGATGTGCAGCCTAAGTCCACCTTCAGCACATGCAGCAGATGGCGCATTTTTTCCTGGGATTAAGACAAGACGGGAATAATTACATTAATTAGGCTCGTCAAATTGAATTACTTTTGTCTGCAGTGCTGCTCATCTCAGCAGGGTTAATACTTCTTTCATCACCCCTCCCCCCGCACCCCACCATACACACAAAAGGTACAAGGGAAAAACAGCACTTGCTTTTAATGCATTCTTTGAGGCTATGGAAAAACTTTAAAATTCTTTCCATATTAGAATTTTTTCTAATGAATGTCTAAAGAAAGACAAACCTCTTCCAAATGATGTTTATTTTGTTTTATGTGTCGCTCAAATAGGCGTTCTAAAAACCTAAAAATGATAAATAGAAATGTTAATGTCTCAAAATCAGAAAATCAATTAAATACAAAATAGCCATGCAATAACAGAACTACTAAAGGTTGAAGAGTATTTTCTTTCCAAAGCTAAACACTTAATCCTTCCCTGTTCTGTCAAGTTCTCCAATTTGGGAGCTAGTATGGCTTTTGTTTTTGTTTAACTTTTGTAACAGATGCCATTGTTTCTGAAAGATTATATAACACTTACATTTCTGTGAAAATATTTTAAAAGAGGTCCAACAATACCCCTGCCACACACCACAAAGCATGTTTTCCCTCTCACGCATCTATGCAAACACAAAAAGCCTCTCCCTCCCCTTCTCTTTCACATACACAACCCCCCAAACACAACCCTAAAGGAAATTCTCTTACAGTTATTTTACAATGCTTCCTCAATTATACTTGAAAAAAAATTCCACTGATGGTAAATCCACATAATAACCTAAAAGCTATCACTCATCACATACCACCAAGGGCCAGACATTTGTGCCACACACACAATCATTATACCTCTAATCACGGCCAGTATTTGGAGAGAAAGGTATTGTAAAGATCATTTTAAAGATGAGAAAATGATCTAAGATGATGACTTCCTCTCTCCTAAGGTCACAAGCCATTAAGAGAATTTAACCCAGATGTATCTGGCTCCAGAGAAATTATTTTTCAACTGCACTATGCTTGTCTTGTTATCACATGAATGTATCAATACCTTTGCTGAAAAACAACTCCTGTGTTACCATTTGTTATTATCAATGAAGTAAGCCAATCTTAGATTTAGTAGTTCTGCTTTATTCAGCAATTTTAAAAAAAGATTTATATATTTGTTTTAGAGAGAGAGAGAGGAGAGAGCACACGCACAGTGGGGGGGGTAGAGGCAGAAGCAGAGGGAGAGAGAGAATCTCAAGCAGACTTCCTGCTGAGTGGGGAGCCTGACATAGGGCTCGATCTCATGACCCATGAGATCATGACCCATGAGATCATGACCTGAGCTGAAACCAAGAGTCAGATGCTTAACCAACTGGGCCACCCAGGTGCCCCAACTTAGCAATTTTTTAAAAGCCCAAGAAATCTGTATTCTACCTTTTATAAACAATACATACTGTTTGGGTACCTATTTTGTTTTTTCTCATCAACCATTATATTTTGAACATTTTTCTGTGTAAATAAATTCACTTCTAAAACATCATTTTAAGTCCCTGAACAGAACTTGCTCTTGTAAATATTCAACAATTTATTCAACCAAACCTTTACTATTCAATGTATGGGTTGGTTCCATTTTTTTGGTGCTTTTATCACAAATGCTGCAATAAATAGCCTTATAATCTGAAAGAAAAATTTAAGTTTTTTTCTACGATAAACACATGTTCTATGCAAATGTTTTTTGTTTTTATTTTTGTTTTGCTTCTAACCTGTGCTTTATTTTTTGATTTACAGTTGGAATCTTAATATTTTTGTTGTGGTGGTAAAAAACAGGTAATATAAAATTTACCATTTAACCATTTTTAAATGTATAGTTCAGTAGTGTTAAATATATTCACATTGTTATGAAACAGACCAATAGAACTTTTTCATCTTGCAAATTTGAAACTCTATAACCATTATGAAAACATTTTTAGCCACCTTTTTTAAACAAAAGTAGTAAACAGAATTATTATAAAAAAAAACTTAGGGGCGCCTGGGTGGCTCAGCTGTTTAAGCGACTGCCTTCGGCTCAGGTCATGATCCTGGAGTCCCGGGATCGAGTCCCGTATCGGGCTCCCTGCTCAGCGGGGTGTCTGCTTCTCCCTCTGACTCTCCCCCCTCTCATGCTCTCTCTCTATCATTATCTCTCTCAGTAAATAAATAAAAATCTTTAAAAAATAAAACAAAACAAAAAATAATAAACTTAGGTCTTTTAGTGTATCTTTTTACAGCAATAATACAAATGTTTAATTAAAAAAACTTCACATAAGAATAGAAATAATTCATTAGAAGTGTTGTCCTTGACATATTTCAGCAGGGAAAGCATGTAGTATAAATGATGGAGTTCTATGATACATAATGTTAAGTGCGCCTTTGTGCCCAGTGAACTTTAGATAAATAATGTTCAAGCTGATTCAGGACCACATAATTTCCTTAAGATATGCAAAGCTAATCTGGTTTTGCAAACTTCCCATTTCACTTACAGCGTATAAACCTAGTTTTTAATTTGTTCTCACTTTACTAGTAACAGTTTTAACAAAAATGCTTGCTTTTGATTCTCATGACAAGTTTCAAATAGTAAAATGAGATGATGGATCTTTGCAAATAAGCAAAAATTTGGTTCACCAGTCTATTACAACTAAGAGATATAGTGTTTGTTTTTGCATAGTTATAATTTTTTTTTTTTGTAGACTCTGTGGGATTTTTACATGGATGTAATGTCTGTGAATAAAGACAGTTTTACATCTTTCTTTCAAATATGGATATCATTTTCTTTTTTTTTTTTTGAAGATTTTATTTCTTTATTTGCCAGAGAGAGAGAGAGAGCACAAGCAGGGGGAGCAGGGAGGGAGAGGGAGAAGCAGACTCCCCACTGAGCAGGGAGCCCGACGTGGGGCTGGATCCCAGGACCCTGGGATCATAACCTGAGCCAAAGGCAGATGATTGACTGAGCCACCCAGGCATCCCTCATTTTCTTCTTTTCTTTTTTTTGTGATAGATTTTTAAAGATTTATTTATTTAATTTTTAGAGAGAGAGAGAGAGAGAGAGCATGAGCTGGAGGGGCAGACAGCGAATCTCAAGCAGACTCCATGACGAGTGGGGAGCCTGATACGGGGCTTGATTCCACGACCCTGATATCACAACCTGAACTGAAACCAAGAGTCAGACACCCAGCTGTCTGTGTCACCGAGGCGCCCTGTGATGGATTTTTTAAATTGAGGTGTAAGTGATGTACATTATATTAGTGTAAGGTATACAACATGATTCAGTATTTGTTTATACTGTAAAATAATCACCAAAATAAGTCTAGTTAACATCCATCACCACACAGTTACAGAATTTTTTGTGATGAGCACTTTTAAGATCTACTCTCTCACAGGGGCGCCTGGGTGGCTCAGTCGTTAAGCGTCTGCCTTCGGCTCAGGTCATGATCCCAGGGTCCTGGGATCGAGCCCCACATCGGGCTCCCTGCTCAGCAGGAAGCCTGCTTCTCCCTCTCCCACTCCCCCTGCTTGTGTTTCCTCTCTCGCTGTGTCTCTGTCAAATAAATAAAATCTTTTTTTTTTTAAAAAAAAAAGATCTACTCTCTCAAAAAGTACTTTCAAATACGCAACAGAGTACTATGAACTATAGTCGCCATGCTATACGTTACATCCCCATGACTTATTTATTTTATAACTGAGAGTTTTACCCTTTGACTACCTTTGCCCATTTCGCCTACCCCCCACCACTGGCAACCACCAATCTGTTCTCTGCATCTAAGAGAAATAACAGTATTTAAATGAATAAAATCTCTGTTCTTTTCTGTAACTCCCTCAAACTGTGAACTTGCCTTATACGGTAAGAATTAAACATTCTTTATAATTTGCTATCAATTATAAGAATATGTCCCCCTAAGGGGCGCCTGGGTGACTCATTCAGTTAAGCATCCGACTTTTGGTTTTGGCTCAGATCACAATCTCAGGGTCGTGAGATTGAGTCCCGCATCGGGCTCCATGCTCAGTGAGAAGTTTATTTGTCTCCCTCTCCCTCTGCCCCTCCCCCCACTTGCACGTTCTCTCTCTCAAATAAATAAATC
Source organism: Phoca vitulina (assembly GCF_004348235.1). Lineage (NCBI taxonomy): Eukaryota > Metazoa > Chordata > Mammalia > Carnivora > Phocidae > Phoca > Phoca vitulina. The sequence goes on along the minus strand of NW_022589710.1, from coordinate 57,004,967 downwards.
TTTTATTTTTTATTTTTAAAAAATATTTTATTTATTTATTTGACAGAGACAGTGCACAAGCAGGGGGAGTGGCAGGCAGAGGGAGAGGGAGAAGCAGGCTCTCCAATGAGCAGGGAGCCCGATGTGGGGCTCGATCCCAGGACCCTGGGATCATGACCTGAGCCGAAGGCAGACACTCAACCGACTGAACCACCCAGGTGCCCCAATAAATCTTTTTTTTTTTTTAAATATGTCCTCCCCAAGAAAGCAATATAATTTTTCATTTCCTAATATGTAGAAATAACTTAAAGGAATTAACATGATAAGGAAGAATATTTAATGTACTATTCAACCACCATAATATAATTTAAAAAATCTAACCTGTTTGAAAATAAACCAAGTTTCAAAATTTCATCTGTTACATCTTCAATGAAACTCAGATATAACAGTTCTTCTTCACTGTGAAAACAAAGCAGTACACAGCATAAAAATTATTTCCTACTTACACTGAAAACTATAGGAAACACGAGTACCTAATTAGAAGTATCTACCACTACTAGGACAAATATACTGCTATCTCACATTTAAGAGGAATGTTATAAAAAAAACCCTCATGTCTACATTCTTAAATTATGCAAAGAAAGATGAGAAAATGTTCCCTAATCAAGTAAAATTTCATAGATGTGTATAGCATCCATTCAGTACTAACAGACAAGCAGGAATTAAAACAGCAAACAAACAAAAAACCAATAAAAAAAAAACTAAAAAAAACCCCACACACAAAACAAACAAAAAACAAAACAGAGCAAGCAAGGACAAAAGGGCAACCAAATGTGAACCACTGGGGGGGTGTGTTCTTGACAAGCATTTTACAGGTCCTGACTCCTGACCATGTCAAGCAGCAGAGGTGTGAGCCCTGTGCATGGCACTTAGAGGAGGGGAAAGACGAAACTCATCCAGAGAAGCAAGAACTTCAAGTATGAAATCCTCTTCTGCTCCTAGAAGAGCATCTTGTTTGAAGGTTGGGAAATTTATTGAGCAGAAAAAAATTACTCTTTTTTTCTCAAAATGTATGGAGAGGAAAAAAAATATGATAGTAGAGAAATTTATGTATATAAATATAGTGATAATTTTTAATTATGTGGGCACATTTCTTTATCTTATAACATATTTTAATAACTAGTACAAGAAAATGGAACATTATTATAAATTTGATTTTAATTAGCTGAAATCAGTGAATTGATAGAAATGTAAGCAGCAAGTAACCACACAATTACTCAATAAGTAAATGTAAGGGGAGGAATTAAGAAAATTAGATAATAGAAGATTAAAATGTTATATAAAAAGTTACACTTTCAAACTGATTTTCAGGCTCTAATATTTAAGCAGCAAGTTTGAGAATAAATGAAACTCTATAAAATAGATGATATTCCCTGAAAAAGTGTACCTTAACTAAAACGACATTAAAACATAGAAGTATGCTATCTGTAAAGACCTGGTGGTTAGAAACTCCTGGAAGGGTATCCTGAGCTATCCAAAGTCTGCATTTCTCTAAAACTCTTGTTATTCTTATTTATTTTTATGGGTACTAATTATATAAAAAAAACAACCAGCAGGCATTATTAACTTAGGGACAAATTTCCCCTGGACATAAAGATGAAGTGATTGATGACTACTTCAGAAAATTCTGATCATTCTCAAATTTAGGGTATATTATATGATTGAACTCCAAAGCTAGTTGTAAGAGAAATCAGTATTCAGTCCTGACTTATTTAATAATAGTTTGTGTGATTCTTAATTCTTGATTTCCACTAAGCAAAATGAAGAGGTCAAAAAGATCTTACTCAGAGTGGAGTTTTCTCTCTGGAGGAAGCTGCAGGGAATACTGACATACTGCCCTGGAAAGAGAAAATTACAATTTTTGAACAAAACAATGACTGGCATGCAATAAGTATTCAATAATATTATATATTAGTAATAATGTATTTTAGAATTTTTAAAGTACTTTCATATCCATGATCTGATCTAATATTCAGAACAACCCCGACTGGTATATTGGGTAGGTATTATTTTTTCCACTGACTGATGAGTTCACCAGGGGGCAGAATGGTTGGGTAACTTGCCAAGGACAGGTGTTAGTAAGTAGCAAAGATATTTTTAATTAGTCTTCTGACTACAAATTCACTGTATGTATGTATGTATGTATGTATGTATGTATTTACTAGGCTCCACGCCCAGTGTGGGGCTTGAACTCACCACCCTGTGATCAAGAACTGAGCTGAGATCAAGAGTGGGATGCTTAACCGACTGGGCCACCTCGGTGCTCCCACAATCCTTTTCCAAACTGGACTACAGCACTTACCTAGTACACATAATTTCACTTTGACTAAGGTTAACATATAAATAATGCTGGAAACAGATTACTTCCCCATGAAAAACTGTTTTAAGTTGGTCATCATGATAAATTTTGTCAATATTTAGTTATGTCATCATTAGTTAATTCCAATCTTTTAATTCAGGTATGCTCGATTATAAATATTTTTACTTCTTTTAGATAGAAACTACTAGAAAAGATAAATATTCCTTTCTTTAGGCCATTCTTTATATTCATTTGCAGAGTGGCTCAAGAGTTAGCTTATAAATCTTGTTATGAGTACTGAAGCGTCATGAATTTCAAGACAAGAGAGGTTAGCAGTGAACTGCCCACAGCCCTGCCAGGTGCCGTCTCCCTGGGAAGGGCCTGAGGGAGGACCTGGGCAGGCTCTGAGGGATCACGTGTGCTGGCCTTCTGGTCTGCTCTATGACACCTCATTCTTGCCCTCTTTTTAATCTCTAGTCCTTTATTTACACCTTCATCTCATATACAATCTCTGACACTGGACATACATTTGACAGCTGAAACTACCAGAGGCATTTTTGCTAACCTATCATTTTTATCTAGGTGTAGTATTCCATAATTACTAAATATGATGCATAGTTTTTAAAAACAGTGCCAGTACACGGCAGTGACAGATAAAACACTAGCATATGGTGAATATTCAAAATCATGAATTATGAATCCTCAAATCGTGAGGTTCCTCAGTATTATTTCTGCCACAGATTTTGTCTTCAGGAAAATCCTTTTCCCCTTTCTTCCTTCTTTTCCCCTTCCTTCCTTCCTCCTCCCTCCCTCCCTTCCTCCCTTCCTTCCTTCCTCCCTCCCTCCCTCCCTTCCTTCCTCCTTCCTCCCTCCCTCCCTTCCTTCCTTCCTCCTTCCTCCCTCCCTCCCTCCCTTCCTTCCTTCTGAGTGTGCACGTGTACAGGGGGCGGGGGGCAGAGGGAGAGAGAGAAATCTTAATTAAGCAGGCTCCACACCCAGCATGGAGCCCAATGCGGGGCTTGATCTCATGACCCCAGGATCATGACCTGAGTTGAAATCAAGAGTTGGACACTTAACCAACCGAGCCACCCAGGTGCTCCAGGAAAATCCTTTTTCATATGAATAGCAACGGCAAATAATACAAGCCAGTATCGCCTTTTTCTTTCTTAATGAATTAGCAAAATGAATTCATTTAAACTTTTCTTGAGTACCTACTTTGTACAATTTCCTTAGTAAAACTAACACTGCCGCTGAACTGTATAACACTAAAATAGATTACAGTGTGTGTAATTAGAGTAGTACTTATGTTGCAAATATTATATGTCTGTTACACAGGAAAGCAGTTAAATAGACAGGTGTAATGACTTCTGTAACCTGCTTACCTTGGTGAGGAACACTGAAGAGTGCCATCTTTATTCTCATCCCACGGTAAGTCATGCCCTTGTAAGGGTAAAGGAGCTATTTTTCCTTTGATATCATATGTCATACAATTAGATGCCTGGGGATGTAATGAGAAGAATCAATCTTTATTTTGCTTCAAAAATACATTATGAAAGCAGAAATAAAGCAAAATAGCAAATTTCAAAAAAGTCAAGGAAGCAGAGTGGAGTTATCCCATAGGAAAAAGTGACTGATACAGGGCGCCTGGGTGGCTCAGCTGGTTAAGTGACTGCCTTCGGAGCCTTACAGGGTTATGGATAAGCATCTGGAGCACAATGTCATGAAAATGGACTTCTGCTTTAATTTATTTAGTTATCTAGAGAGCTAACTGTCTTCCTAAATCTCAAGCTAGTCACAGCCATCATTACTGAGCCCTTCTCAGGCTAGGCACTTTATGCCTATGCCTCCAATGAGCCTACATGTTAAGTAGTTTTTCTAGATGTGAAAATTCAGCTCTCAGAGGATAAGCGATTTGTCCTTGAGCTTTGAGTGGCAGGGCCCCATGTCAAACAGGTATTTATGGCCGAGATGGAAACCGACAATTCTCTACCCATATTCAGAAGAGAAGACAGAAGTTCAGTGTGATTATATTCTTTTATCCCCGAAATCTGTTTGACATTTTATTAAATACTTCTTTTTAAAAGGTTTTATTTATTCATGAGAGAGAGAGAAAGGGAGGGAGAGAGTGTGCATGAGTGGGGGGTGAGGCAGAGGGAGAGGGAGAACCAGACTCCCGATCCTAGGACCCTGAGATCATGACCTGAGCTGAAGTCAGATGCTTAACCAAATGAGCCACCCAGGTGCCCCTGTGTTTGACATTTTAATAGACAAACTGTTTTTATAAACCATAAATTTAAAATAGGACCCAAGTGTATGATTAATACACCCAAAATAAAAATAATATATGAAAATCAGACTTAAAGCTGTAATATTTTAAAAGAAATGACTGCTAACCACTCAAAACATAAACACTATAAAAAAAGAGCCTTATGGTCTAGAAAAAAGTAAAAGCAAATATAAGAGAATGATATCCATCTATTCTTATATAATTTCCAATAATCAGTGGCAAATCAAAAAAAAAAAAATACAGGCACAGAAACTAAAAACTTCTGTATAGTTTTTCTGGCTCCTTCAGTGATCCAAGTCTATATCTTTGAAAGCAACATTTAAGGTATTTTATTCATTTATTCATCTCTCTAGCCAGCCAACCAACCATCTAGAAAAAGTGCTGGCATCAAATGATTTCCCAGACTGGGCAGGAGCCATCTGGCCACTCAGAGCTACAGCCATGTATAAATAGGTAGTCCTTCTCTATACTGGCCACATTATCTGCAAGAAGTGTCACCAGAAGATTATTCAAGTCCAAACAGCTATATATATTTTATTAAGTTAAAGCAGCTATAATTCCAATGTGGCACACAAAGAGATCTCATTTTTATTACCTGCTTTGTGTTCTCTTCTGCATCTGTGAAGTTCTTGGTGTCAACTGTCTCAAAATCAGATTTAAAGCTGTAATATTTTAAAAAGGAGCAATTGTCAAGCCTTCAAAATACAAACACCCTGATAAGTTTACGGTCTTAAAAAACCTCTCACACATAAGAGATGAAATCCATCTATTCTTATAAAATGTGTAATTTCTAATTTTATAATCAGGAAATAGACATGGTTTGGATTACACAGCTTATTTTTCCTTTTTTTTTGAATAGCAGCTAGATTTCCACTGGATAGAATGGGACTAGGGAAATGGGAACTATTAATCCTCAAAAGCTGTCATACGTACAATTAGAAAAGGATACCATATGCTTGCTTTCCTTACTTCTCCCCATTCCTTAATTCTTGGGATTAAATGAATGCAGACTCATCTGATATTACTGTACCTCTTATCTATACCCAGAGAAAAGAATACTAGTCCTAAATTGTTTTTTTGCTTTCTTAAAAATAACTAAAACCTAGGACCAGGTAAATAGTTGTTTAAATAACACCAGGAACAACAATCACAAATCAGTTAACACTTAATACTTTATAAGATTTGTTTGTTTCTTCAATCATTTGGCAAACTTTTACCTAATATTCATTATGTGTCAGGCACCATCAAATACGAAAATATTATTGAGGCAAATTATACTTAATTTCCAGAAATTATCCTACTTGGCTAAATTATTCCTGGGGAGTTGTTGCTATGTAAGAGTGGGGTTGAATATTTGCAGGAAGGGAACCCAGGGAGAGTCAGAGAAACAGTGTTTTTTTCCTTGACAGCCCATTGTTTTGCCGTTTTTCACACAAATCTATAGACATATTTACACAAATACTAGTTGATGACATATTTTAAGGATTCTCTGAAAGTATATTTAAAAGCATATACCATGTTTGAAACAATAAATTAAAATATGTAATATTCCTGTTTATAAGGAGCTTGGCAAGTTTAATAACTACTTTTCAACAATTACTCAGATAGTTCTAGTGATACATACAAAAGGAAAAGTCACATTAATCTCATCCAATTCAAAAGGGCACTACCAGACCTTAAGTCTGACACATTAGGTACATGATATAAAATAAGAAATATTATTTAATTCTACAACACCCTGAAGGACTTACTACTGGCTGTGAATGTGCCATACCTGCTTAATTCAGTCTGGGTTTCAGCTTCTATCCGCTGGTCTGTAAAATCCTTTTTTCTTTTGGCAGGCGTATAGTATCGATAATGTGACAGGAAAGACTTTGCTTCTGTTTTTAAAGTGCGTGGAGTGAATGGCAAATGTCTGTTGGAAAAGAGTTCAGAATGTTTATCCAAAAGGTCCCCACTGGGTGCTTTTGAAATAACTAACTGAAACCGATGGGTATTTGGGAATGTGCTCCTGGGCCCTCTGCCGTATGAAGTTCCAGAGCATGCTCTCCTGGGCCCAGAGGCAGTGTAATCCACGTTGAACACGGAGGAACTGGAGTTCTTCTCGGTACCATTTGTGAGGACTTTATCAGATTTAGGTAGATTTAGGTGTAGTCTCTCTGAAGAAGTTACTGGTGACCTTGGTGACCTTGTAAAGGATGGAAATCCATTCACTTCTCCAATTAACACATCTTCATCTTGTGGTTCTCCTGAGGGCTAAGAACATTTGGTTTGATTGTCATCAATTATGTTTACAAATTCACCTAATTGGGAATCTCCACATTATACACCAAAAAATAGTTGCCTTAGTGGGTTTAGAGATCATATATTCCTGAAGATGTTAGCACTATATATGAAGTTCTGTTCAAGGTTTTGAATTATTAATATATAAAAATATAATTCTAAATATAAGTAATAGCAATCATTTTTTTTTAAGATTTTATTTATTTGAGAGAGTGAGTAAGACAGAAAAGTGGGAGAGAACACGAGTGGGCGGTAGGGGCTGAGGGAAAGAGAGAAGCAGACTCCCCACTGAGCAGGGAGCCCAAAGCGGGGCTCAATCCTAGCACTCTGGGATCACGACCTGAGCTGAAGCCACCTAGGTGCCCCAGCAATCATTTTTCTTTCTGAAACTAAAAAAAAAATTACTAACATCTACCTACATTTATGGTCTTGAACTTGTGTACTGAGATCAGGTAGATCTCAGTTTTATCTGAAAATTTCCAAACCACTCGTGAACAGCAATCCCCTTCTCAATCATGCTGTTGGTGGTGGCATCCTTCCCCTCCCATCATGTCTTTATGGCAATCTCCAGTGTCAGCAGTTCCTCGGACTTCAAGGCTTTGAAGAAATGAAAAGGAACTTCTCAACTTCTCCTCATGAGTGGGGAAAGCTGAAAGGGAAGACGTTTCGGACTGCTCCATTTCTTTCTGGTTTAATTTTGGAAGAGCCATTTCTACAGGGTATCCACAAAGTCTTAAAACATAGATAATATTTTATTCTTTTACAGATTAGATGCCCAAGATGCAATGAGTATGATTCCAGACTTTATGGACACCTGTGTATCCTTTTTTTTTTTTTTTTAAAGATTTTATTTATTTATTTGACAGAGAGAGACACAGTGAGAGAGGGAACACAAGTAGGGGGAGTGGGAGAGGAAGAAGCGGGCTTCCTGCCGAGCAGGGAGCCCAATGCGGGGCTCGATCCCAGGACCCTGGGATCATGACCTGAGCTGAAGGCAGACACTTAACGAACGGAGCCACCCAGGCGTCCCAAACACCTGTGTATCCTTTAAAGGACTTTGAGGCACTTTATTAGGTAGAGGGAAGTTACATGGAAGTTACAGATTCTGAGGTGACATGGCTAGGAGTTAGCTGTTACCTCTGCCCTCCAAGCTCATGGGGAGAGAAACAAGAGGAAGATGAACAAGCTGAGTAAGAGAATGGCTGAGTGCTTCCTGTATGAAAGGTACTGTTCTTGCCACTGAGTACGATAAAAGAGGACAATTAAGAACTTCTATCACTGCTACTAGTAAGTCACTATGCTATGTATAAGGTATAGTTCTAAGTAATTTACATGCATAACTCATTTAATCCTCACATCAACTTTTGGGTGGTGATACAAATACTACTTTTATTTCATAGATGAAGAAACTCAGGTGGTGCAGGGTCTCAGAGTCAGACCAGGCTGAGCCTATGCTCTTCATTACATCATATCGTCTATTATGAAGACGCATCTGAAAATTACATATTTTAGATTTTTTTAAAAGTAAACTCTACCCCCAATGTGGGGCTCAAACTTGACTCCAAGATCAAGAGCTGCATGCTCTACTGACTGAGCCAGCCAGGTGTCCCTGTATTTTAGATTTTTTACACCATGAGGAATTTTAAACTGATTTTAACTCTTTTTCTGATGGTGAAACTGTCAGCTAATCTAAGTACTGATTCATCTAAGTAAGAAAAATGCAGATGACTTACTTAGACTGCATAGTGTAACTAAAGCCTAAAATAGGTCAAGTCACCTACCATTTCCTTTCCAAGTACTTTCTAAGCTGATCTCAAATACAAGGCAAAATTACTCAAGGCAAGGAAATATTTTGGCATTAAATTCTGAATCACTAGGGCACTTTTTTAATGATTTCAATATATTAGTTTTAAAAAGTGCTCCCAAACAAGACTCGTAGCTTATATACCACAAAAGTTTGGCTCCCGGGAGAAAAATTTCTAAGTAGGATCTGAAAAATCCTACAGGGTTATTAAATAATAATCACAGGAATTATTTACACTTAGAGGAACAGTACAAGCTGAGATCAGAGCAGGCAGAAACGCACAAGGCATTAGACTGCCTGTAAGAAAATTCTTATCAGTAATGGTTATTTAATAAACAAAATAAAACACCAAAGTCTTTAAAGACAGAAATATACTCTCATCTGTCTGAAATGGGCTGGAAAAATTGCTTTTGAATTGACTAAAAGCAAGAAACTTTCCTGTATTTTTATGTCTCATAATTCCTATCTTGTATCCTATACTTCTTCTTTCCTTGGAAACCAGTAGAACATAGTATGAAATCAATTGTACCAATCTGCTTTTTTTGAGATTATATTATTGTTTCCTATAGCTATGAATATCAGAAAGCTTGGATATATTTTTCACAGAAAATATGTAACATACTGGTAAATTCACCAAAATGTGAAAAACAGATAACTGTAAGGTTCTAAAATCAGAAAAGGGTTTATCAATTACATGTGAATGGAACAAAAATTCTGGTGGTAATTTGACCACTTTCACTTTCTTAAGTCAGCTTTACAATTCAATGCAATTTGTTGTGAACTGTTTCTGTGATTTAAGAATTTATGTAAAGTGATAATGATTGCATAGTTTATATACTCATAAGGTTTTCATGTCAAGAACACATCAAAGTTTATAATCAGAGAACTGAGTACTAAATCTTTTTCAGGGATAATGTCAGAAGAAATAATATACAAAGATTTTTCCAACTGTCAGATTTTTAAAATTAACTAATTAATTAATTTTTAAAGGATTTTATTTATTTATTTGAGAGAGCATGAGCCCCATACAGGGCTTGATCCCAGGACCCTGAGACCATGGCCTGAGCCCAAAGGACACTCAACCAGAACCTCCTTCAACTGTCAGATTTTAAAGCAGCTGAGGAATCAATTCAATTGCAGAATAGGGTGGGTACAAATTATTTAAAAATTCAATTAACACTTGTTTTGCAAAAACGTTTCAAATTATATTTTATAAAAGAAATTGGTAGCTCTTGCTTTTCATGGTTTTATACTGCTTTAAAAATGTTTCATAGATTTAATTAGGAATATGGGTCACATCCACATATTCAATTAATCTTAATAGCATATAGTAAGTGCTGTGCCAGTGATGTGAGTGAATAATTGTGTGGAGGTTACAGGGTTCAGACTGGAAAGGTACTGGAGGCCCCTGAGATGAGTCAAAGTGTGAGAGAAAGAACAGCATGAGTGTATGGGCAATTATAAGAAAAGGTTTTTGATTATATGATCTCACGTATATAAAAGGCTAATATGCTCAGAGGCTAAAGTTAGCATTTCTCTTTTTTTTTTTTTTTTAAGATTTTATTTATTTATTTGGCAGAGAGAGAGAGAGCATAAGCAGACGGAGCGGCAGGCAGAGGAAGAGAGAAGCAGACTCCCCGCCAAGCAGAGAGCCTGACATGGGGCTAGATCCCAGGACCCTGGGATCATGACCCAAGCTAAAGGCAGACGCTTAATCAACTGAGTCACCCAGGTGCCCCTAAAGTTAGCATTTTCTTTTTTTTTTTTTTTAAGATTTTATTTATTTGACAGAGAGAAAGCCAGCCAGAGAGGGAACACAAGCAGGGGGAGTGGGAGAGGGAGAAGCAGACTTCCCGCCGAGCAGGGAGCCCGATGCGGGACTCGATCCCAGGACCCTGGGATTATGACCTGAGCCGAAGGCAGACGCCTAACGACTGAGCCACCCAGGCGCCCCAAGTTAGCATTTTCTTTTTAATTGTAGCAAAGTTTTCAGTAAATGCAGATTATAATTAAGATAGGTGACTATTAACCATAAAACCTAATTATTGATATATACCTAAAATAATAACTTGAATCTGAATTTGTATAAATATTTATCATCAAGGCTTATAAAACATGTAGGCAAGTTTAAAAAAATATATAATACACATACATATAAAACATGAACTACTTTATGGAGGCAGAATAGGTTACAGTGGCTAAAGGAAAAATGAAAGAAAACATCTTACATTTACAGATTTAATTATTTATTTTTAACAAACTCCATTCTTATCCCCAAATATAATTATTAATTTATATTATGATAGAAAAATATTTTAAGCTTTCAGTTAAAAAGTATAATCACTACGGGGCACCTGGCTGGCTTAGTCGGTACAGCATGTGAGTCTTGATCTTGGGATTGTGAGTTTGAGCCCCACATTGGGTACAGAGATTCATTAAAAATAAAATCTTTAGGGGCGCCTGGGTGGCTCAGTTGGTTAAGCGGCTGCCTTCAGCTCAGGTCATGATCCCAGGGTCCTGGGATCGAGCCCCACGTCAGGCTCAGTGGAGAGCATGCTTCTTCCTCTCCCTCTCCCTGCTGTTCTGCCTACTTGTGCTCTCTCTCTCTGTCAAATAAATAAATAAAATCTTTAAAAAAATAAATAAATAAATAAAATCTTTAGGGACACCCGGGTGGCTCAGTTGGTTAAGCATCTACCTTTAGCTTCAGGTCCTGGGACCGAGTCCCACATCAGGCTCCTTGCTCAGTGGGGAGCCTGCTTCTCCCTCTGCCTGCCGCTCCCCCACCTTGTGTGCTCTCTTTCTCTCTCTCTCTCTGACAAATAAATAAAATCTTTAAAAAAAATCTTAAAAAACAAAACAAAACAAAACCCAAACTTTAGGACCTACCTAAAACATTAGGATTAAAAAATGGAAAAAGATATACCAAGGGAGTACTAATCAAAAGAAAACTGGTTTAACTATATCACTATCAGAAAACACTTTAATACAAAAAAACATTAAGATAAAGAATCTCAAAGCAGTGACAATAGGTTTGAGTCACCAAGAAAATATATTATCTCTAAATCTGTATTTATAAAATAATAATATAGACTCAAAATCTACAAAACAAAAATTGGCAGTACTAACTTTTAGAGAAATAGCTAAATACATAATCATGTGGAAGATTTCTCTTAATAAATGATAGCTTGATCAGACAAAAAAATTAGTAAGATTTGAATATATATGAAGTTTAATCTAATGAATACACTGTATTAAATACTGTACACAACAACTATAGTATATTTTCTTTCCAAACACATAATGACACAGTGCATTTTAAGAAATTTGTCTACCTACTGGGCCATAAAACAAATTTCTCAACAAATTTCAAGAAATTAGCATCATATAAATCTATGATTAGGCTAGAAATCTGGAACAAGAGAAAACTCCTAGGGAAAAAAATACACACAGAGATTAAGAAATACTTCTAAATGACTCTTGGGTTAAAAAAGAGATTATAATGGAAAATACTCTGAATTGAATCATAATAAAAATACCATATAACAAATCTTGTGGGATACAGCTAAAGCAGCATGTGGAGGAAAATTTATAACTTTAAAATATGCTTATACTGTCCAGAAGTGAGGCTGAAAATAAGCTAAGCAAAAGTAGGAAAGTAAGACAAAATAAACCCAAAGAAAACCAAAAGGGGAAAAGAGAGATAAGAGCAGACATTAAAAAACAGAAAACAAAATACAACAGAGAAAATTAATGAAGTAAAACAAAATGCTCTTTAAAAAGATTAAAAAAAAAAAAAACCTGACAAATCTCTGGTGAGGAAAAAATCAGAGGGGCGCCTGGGTGGCTCAGTTGGTTGGGCGACTGCCTTCGGCTCAGGTCATGATCCTGGAGTCCCTGGATCGAGTCCCACATCGGGCTCCCTGCTCAGTGGGGAGTCTGCTTCTCCCTCTGACCCTCCCCTCTCTCATGTACTCTCTCTCTCTCATTCTCTCTCTCAAATAAATAAATAAATAAATAAAATCTTTAAAAAAAAAAATCAAAGAAAGAAGAATAAAGGCACAAACAACATGAGGAATAAAAAGGGGGAAATAATACACATTCAGGAGAGATTAAGACAGATTACATTTAAGTAAATCTATGCCAAAAATTTGAAAATTTAGATGAAATGGACAACTTCCAACATAAATATAACTTTAAAAAATAGTCCTATAATGATTCAAAAAATTGAATTAGTAGTCAAAAATCTTCTAACAAAGAAAACTCTAGGCCCAGATAATTTTAATGTTGAGCCATCGAATTCAAGGAATAAATAATTCCAAACTTATATAAACTATTCCAGAGCATGGAAAAAGAGTAAACAGCACCCAATTTATTTTATGAGGCTAGTGTAACCATACACAGAGTAGAGGAAAAGGAAAATGACAGGTCAATATCAATAATGGCAGTAGATGCTAAAATCCTAAACAAAGTATTAGTAACTTATCCAGCAATGTATAAAAAAGGTATTGCATTATGACAAGGTTGTGTTTATACTGGGAATGCAAAGTTGTTTTAACATTAGAAACTTGACTATAGGGCGCCTGGGTGGCTCAGTTGGTTAAGCGACTGCCTTCGGCTCAGGTCATGATCCTGGAGTCCCTGGATCGAGTCCCGCATTGGGCTCCCTGTTCGGCAGGGAGTCTGCTTCTCCCTCTGACCCTAACCCCTCTCATGTGTTCTCTCTCATTCTCTCTCTCTCAAATAAATAAAAATAAAATCTTTAAAAAAAAATACTTAAAAAAAAAAAAAGAAACTTGACTATAAATCACAACATACACAGATTAAAAAGAAAAATGATACCATCTTTTCAAAAAAATGCAGAAAAAGCATTTTATAAAATTCACATCCATTCATGAGAAAGGAAAAACAAATCCTCTTAGCGAACTAGGAATAAGAGAAGGTCCTCAATCAGATGTTAAAGGGTATCACAAAACACCAAGAGCAGGGGTCAGTAAACTATAGCCTGGAGGCCAATCTGGCCTACTGTCTTTCTTAACAGTTTTACTGGAACACAGCTATGCCCATTCATTTACATCTTGTCTGTGGCTCCTGCCCAAGGGCACAAGAATTGTGAGAGACTGTGGGGCCTGAAAAGCTTAAAATATTTACTACCTGGCTCTTTAAACGAGAAGTTTACTGATTCTGACCTATGGTAAACATTCTACCACAAAGTCAGGTTGTGCCACTAATGAAATATTTTAGAAACATCTGCTTTTAACAGGTAAAAATACTATCTTACCTTTTGTAGAGTGTTAAATAGTGACTTGGAATTATTTTTAGAATTGGCCTGCATTGCTGTTTTATTTAATTTCAAATCCCTTTCACCTCGTGCTAATTCCTTTTTGAGTTTCTCTCTTCGTTGTTGGTCTGCATCTGATGGGGAAAACAAATCTTTTAAAATAAAGAAAACAGAAAAATTAAGGTTTTGGTCTTGGAAGCCTAATAAAAAACACATTTTTTTTCTTGCTAAAAATGTTTACACTATTGATATATAAATAAAAATCCACATACTTTTCTGTATAAAGAGAAGCTAACAAATATTTAATTTACAGAAACTTTAAGTGCATTATTTAAAGAGCGTAAACAAGATGTGACAAATTGGCTAAGCCTAAGAGTTCAAGAAAGCAATTCCTAGCAGATATTCAGAGATACTGAAGGTGGGAAATGCTTGATGTGTTTTTTGTGACTCTGTCATCACCAAATGCAGAGTCTGAATTAGTCCATACACTCTCCCCCAAATGCAATATTATTGTCAGTAACATCACATGTCATTCAAATTTAAGTTTTACAGACTTTAAAAAGATAACATTTTCAATTAGGATAACTGATTTCTACTTCTCTTAACTGCTATTCATTTGGAAATGTAAATGAAAAAAGTGGTTTTGCACTTTAGAATGCTTTAGGTCAGGTATTGAGTTATGAAAAATTTATCATTGTATGAAGGCTAAAAATGGTGAAATGAAACCTAGTCAAATTTCAAAGTTAAGAGGAGAGGAAAAGATGGTGGAGGAGTAGGGGACCCTATTCCAGCTGGTCCCCAGAATTGAGCTGGATATCTACCACACCACTCTGAAAACCCACAAAATCAGCCTGAGATTTAAGAAGACAGATCTGGATCCCTACAAGCAGACTATCACAGGCGGTTGGTTTCGAGGTACGAAGCGGGAAGCCGTGATCCTGCAGGCAGATATCAGAGGATAAACGGAAGGGGGAGGGAGCCGTGGTGATCCTACACTGCCGGTGAGTGATAGCTTCCCGCGTTGGGGACAGGGCACAGACTCACAGACCGGTAGCGTGGGGAAAGGACTTTAGGGCAACCCCCCAGACTGAAACCTGGAGCTGCGGGGCTGCAGGAGCAAATTCGGGGCGGCTGGCAGTTTTAGAAGCACAAAGGGCAGAGATGAGCCCCCGTGCCCGACCTGGAGGCGAGGACTGGGAGCGCTGCGGAGGGGCACACAACCCAGGACGCTGCAGTTTATAGCACCACAGACAGAAACGGAGATAGTGTGGCCTGGAGAGCTCACTGAAGAATGGAGTGTGATCTCCCTGCTCTGAGGCAGAGGGTTGGAAACGATCTCTTCTGCTCTGACTCTCGGAAAAGACCTGGAAAGCCGCCAGGGAAAGCCACCAGAGAACAAAAGCCCCCAAAAACTGGTTTTCACTGAGCCCATCCCCCGCCACAGGGGGCAAGGCAACTCTGCCCAAACAGGGTTGCCTGAGTAACAGCGTGGCAGGCCCCTCCCCCCAGAAGACAGGCTAGGAGAATGAGAGGCCACCAACCCTAAGGTCCCTAGAAAACAGGTGCATCTTGCTTGGGTTCTGGTCAATAATTTGGACACTCTACATTCCCTCAACTACCCCTCAACAGAATGACTAGGAGGAGGAACCCCCAAAATAGCAAAGACTTCTGTGACTTCTTGCCACAGATTTACAAATGGATACAGAGATAACCAAGATGTCAGAGATGGAATTCAGGGTAGCAACTGTGAAGACAATAGCTAGAATGGAGAAATCAATTAATGGCAACAGAGTCTCTAAGGGCAGAAATGAAAGCTGAACTGGCAGAACTTAAAAATGCTATCAATGAGATCCAATCTAATCGAGATAATCTAACAGCTAGGGTAAGCAAGGCAGAAGAAGGAATTAGTGATCTAGAAGACCAATTAATAGACAAGAAGGAAAAAGAGGAGGCCAGGGAAAAACAACTCAAAATCCATGAAAATAGAATCAGAAAAGTAAGTGACACTATGAAACGTTCCAATGTCAGAATTATTGGGATCCCTGAGGGGGTGGAAAGAGAGAGAGGACTAGAAGATATATTTGAGCAAATCGTAGCTGAGAACTTCCCTAATCTGGGGAATGAAACAAATATTCATGTCCTAGAGGCAGAGAGGACCCCTCCAACATCAAGGAAAACAGACCAATGCCCCGGCATGTAATAGTAAAACTTGCAAATCTTAGAACCAAGGAAACCATCTTAAGGGCAGTTAGGGGGAAGAGATTCCTTACGTACAGAGGAATGAACTTCAGAATAACGTCAGACCTACCCACAGAGACCTGGCAAGCTACAAAGGGCTGGCAAGACATATTTAGGGTACTAAATGAGAAGAACATGCCGCCAAGAATACTTTATCCGGCAAGGCTGTCATTTAGGATGGATGGAGAGATGCAGAGCTTTCAAGACCAGCAGAAACGGAAAGAATATGTGACCACTAAGCCGGCCCTGCAAGAAATATTAAGGGGGGTTCTATAAAAGCAGAAAGACCCCAAGAGTGATATAGAACAGAAATTTACAGAGACAACCTATAAAAACAAGGTCTTCACAGGCAACATGATGACAATAAATTCATATTTTTCAATAATCACTCTCAATGTGAACAGTGTAAATGCTCCCATAAAACAGCACAGGGTTACAGGTTGGATAAAAAGACAGGACCCAT
Organism: Phoca vitulina; assembly: GCF_004348235.1. Classification (NCBI taxonomy): domain Eukaryota; kingdom Metazoa; phylum Chordata; class Mammalia; order Carnivora; family Phocidae; genus Phoca; species Phoca vitulina. Next base: position 56,988,273 of record NW_022589710.1, on the reverse strand, counting down.
CCATATGCTGTCTACAAGAGACTCATTTTGAACCTAAATATACATCCAGACTGAAAGTGAAGGGATGGAGATCAATCTTCCATGCCAATGGACCTCAAAAGAAAGCTGGGGTAGCAATTCTTGTATCAGACAAATTAGATTTTGAGCTAAAGACTGTAGTTAGAGACACAGAAGGACACTATATCATTCTTAAAGGGTCTATCCAACGAGAAGATCTAACAATTGTAAATATCTACACCCCCAATATGGGAGCAGCCATCTACATAAGCCAACTGTTAACTAAAATGAAGAGTCATATTGATAACAATACGTTAGTTGTAGGAGACCTCAATACTCCACTCTCAGCAATGGACAGATCAATCTAAGCAGAAAATCAACAAAGAAACAAGAGCTCTGAATGACACACTGGACCAGATGGACCTCATAGATATATACAGAACATTCCACCCTAAAACAACAGAATACTCATTCTTCTGGAGCACACACGGAACTTTCTCCAGAATAGACCACATACTGGGTCACAAATCAGGTCTCAACTGATACCAAAAGACTGAGATTATTCCTTGCATATTCTCAGACTGTAATGCTTTAAAACTAAAACCCAATCACAAGAAAAAATTTGGAAGAAATTCAAATACTTGGAAGCTAAAGACCACTCTGCTCAATAATGTTTGGGTCAACCAAGAAATCAAAGAAGAACTTAAACAATTCATGGGAATGAATGAGAAAGAAAATACATCAGTCCAAAACCTATGGGATACTGCAAAGGCGGTCCTAAGGGGGAAATACATAGCCATCCAAGCCTCACTCAAAAAAATAGAAAAATCCCAAATTCACCAACTAACTTTACACCTTAAAGAACCAGAAAAAAAGCAACAAGCAATGCCTAAGCCACGCATTAGAAGAGAAATAATTAAGATTAGAGCAGAGATCAATGAATTAGAAACCAGAAACACAGTAGATCAGATCAACGAAACTAAAAGCTGGTTCTTTGAAAGAATTAAGATCGATAAACCACTGGCCAGACTTATCCAAAAGAAAAGAGAAAGGACCCAAATTAATAAAATTATGAATGAAAGGGGAGAGATCACGACTAACACCAAGGAAATAGAAACAATTATTAGAAATTAATATCAACAACTATATGCCAATAAATTGAGCAACCTGGAAGAAATGGATGCCTTCCTGGAAACCTATAAACTGCCAAGACTGAAACAGGAAGAAATGGACAACCTGAATAGGACAATAACCAGTAACGAGATTGAAGCAGTGATCAAAAACCTCCCCAAAAACAAGAGTCCAGGGCCTGACGGATTCCCTGGGGAATTCTACCAAACATTCAAAGAAGAAATAATACCTATTCTCCTGAAGCTGTTTCAAAAAATAGAAACAGAAGGAAAGCCTACAGACTCATTCTATGAGGCCAGCATTACCTTAATCCCCAAACCAGGCAAAGACCCCAACAAAAAGGAGAATTTCAGACTGATATCCCTGATAAATATGGATTCCAAAATTCTCAGCAACATCCTAGCTAATAGGATACAACAATACATTAAAAGGATCATCCACCACGACCAAGTGGGATTTATCCCTGGGATGCAAAGGTGGTTCAACATTCGCAAATCAATCAATGTGATAGAACACATTAATAAGAGGAGAGAGAAGAACCATATGGTCCTCTCAATTGATGCAGAAAAAGCATTTGACAAAATACAGCATCCTTTCCTGATTAAAACTCTTCAGAGTATAGGGATAGAGGGAAAAATCCTCAAGTTCATAAAATCCATCTATGAAAAACCCCCAGTGAATACCATCCTCAATGGGGAAAAGCTGAGAGGCTTTCCCTTAAGATCAGGAACACGACAAGGATGCCCAGTCTAGCCACTATTGTTCAACATAGTACTAGAAGTCCTAGTAACAGCAATCAGACAACAAAAAGAAATAAAAGGTATTCAAATTGGCAAAGAAGTCAAACTCTCTTCGCAGATGACATGATACTTTATGTGGAAAATCCAAAAGACTCCACCCCCAAATTACTAGAACGCATACAGCAATTCAGTAATGTGGCAGGATACAAAATCAATGCACAGAAATCAGTTGCTTTCTTATCCACTAATAATGCAACTGTAGAAAGAGAAATTAGAGAAACGATTCCATTTACAATGGCACCAAAAACCATAAGATACCTCAGAATAAACCTAACCAAAGAGGTAAAGGATCTATACTCTAGGAACTACAGAACACTCATGAAAGAAATTGAAGAAGACACAAAAAGATGGAAAGACATTCATGGATCGGAAGAATATACATTGCTAAAAATGTCTATGCTACCCAGAGCAATCTATACCTTCAACGCCATCCCGATCAAAATTCCAACGACTTTTTTCAAAGTGCTAGAACAAACAATCCTGAAATTTGTATGGGATCAGAAAAGACCCCAAATTGCCAAGGAAATGTTGAAAAAGAAAAACAAAGCTGGGGGCATCACACTGTCTGATTTCAAGCTATATTACAAAGCAGTTATCACCAAGACAGCATGGTATTGGAACAAAAACAGACATATAGACCAATGGAACAGAATAGAGAGCCCATATATGGACCCTCAACTCTATGGTCAAATAATGTTCGACAAAGTAGGAAAAAACAGTAGGAAAAAAGACAGTCTCTTCAATAAATGGTGCTGGGAAAATTGGACAGCTATATACAGAAGAATGAAACTCAACCATTCTCTAACACCATACACAAAGATAAACTCAAAATGGATGAAAGAGCCGAGATGCCCTTCAACAGACTAATGGATAAAGAAGATGTGGTCCATATATACAATGGAATATTACTCAGCCATCAGAAAGGATGAATCCCCAACTTTTACATCAACATGGATGGGACTGGAGGAGATTATGCTAAGTGAAATAAGTCAAGCAGAGAAAGTCAATTATCCTATGGTTTCACTTATTTGTGGAACATAAGGAATAGCATGGAGGACATTAGAAGGAAGGGAAAAATGAAGGGGGGGGAATCGGAGGGACAGACGAACCATGAGAGACTATGGACTGTGAGAAACAAACTGAGGGTTTTAGAGGGGAGGTTGGTTGGGGGATGGGTTAGCTCGGTGATGGGTATTAAGGAGGGCACATACTGCATGGAGCACTGCGTGTTATACGAAAACAATGAATTGTGGATCACTACATCAAAAACTAGTGATGTATGGTGACTAACATAACATAATAAAATAAAATTAAATTAAAAAAAAATTTTCAAAGTTAAATGTAAGGTTAACCATAATCAAAATGACTTGTATTTTCATATAAATTAAAAATTTATCATATACTTTTTAAATTGGAATTTATCCCAATTTAATGGACAAGATAATTTTAAGTTTCAAATCACTTTGATTTGAATCAGAATTTATATAAATTACTATAAGCTTAAAAAACAAACTAATAAAGTTTGAACTATAATTATTAAAAAATAAGCATGATAAAGTAAATATATTTATTATTTTAAAAGGTGGACTGAATATAGATGACTCTTGAACAACTGCATGGGTCCACTTATATGTGGATTTTTTACAACACTGTACTGTAAATGTATTTTCTCTCCCTTGTGATTCTTTTTCTTTTTCTAAACCTAATTAGTAACTTGGCCATTTTTTTAAAAAGATTTTTTATTTTTAAGTATTCTCTACAGCCAACATGGTACTCTAACTTACAACCCCAAGATCAAGTGTCCCATATTCTGCCAACTGAGCTTGCCAGGTGCCGCCCTTGTGATTTTCTTAATAACATTTTTTCTCTAGCTTAATTTATTGTAACAATACAATATATACATATATACATACTTTGTGTGTGACATGTATTACATGACTATGTTATCAGTAAGGTCAACAGTAGGCTCTTAGTAGTTAAGTTTTTGGAGAGTCAAAAGTTATACAGGGATTTCTGACTATGTGGGGGGGTTGGTGCCCCAACTGTGTCAACTGTGTTACTTTCAGCTTATTCTATCCTCAAATGCCTGATTAGTTATTAACTATTATATATGTAATATATAATACAAAGTATTACATATTAATTATTATTATTAATTATTGTTAATGTATTAACTACATTACCGCAGATAGTATCTGTGGAGTGAATTAAATAGAATTTTCTCTGTCAGATCTATTATCTTGGGGCGCCTGGGTGGCTCAGTCAGTTAAGCGTCTGCCTTTGGCTCAGGTCGTGGTCCCAGGATCCTGGGATCAAGCCCCGCGTTGGGCTCCCTGCTCGGCGGGAAGTCTGCTTCTCCCACTCCCACTCCCCCTCTTTGTGTTCCCTCTCTTGCTGTTTCTCTGTCAAATAAATAAAATCTTTTAAAAAAAAATAATGGTAGAAAAATACAAAATTATTTAAAAAAAAAGATCTATTATCTTACTTATAGGTAAAACAAGTGAGTAAAAAAATCCTCAACAGAGTCCTCAAGACTATCAATTTTTAAATACTTTCATATTACCAAATCTGTCCAACCTGTTCATTTAAGTAACGCCTCCTCATACCATACACAAAAATCAACTCTAAATGTATCACAGACTTAAATGTGAGAGCCTAAACTATAAAACTCTTAGAAAAAGACAGAAGAGTAAATCTTTAGGACTTTGGGTGAGGCAAAGGTTTCTTAGGTACAAGCAATTAAAAAAAATTAGACTTAAAATGAAAAATTTTATACTTTTTTAAAAAGTAATTTCTACACTGAACATGGGGCTCGAACTCACAACCCGGAGATCAAGAGTCACATGCTCTACAGACTGAGCCAGCCAGGTGCCTTTTAAACTTTTTCTAAAGACACATCCTTAAAAAAATAAAAAGGCAAGCCATAGGTGGGGAAAAAAATACTTGCAAGTCATATAGCTAATAAAGGATTCCATGTAAAATATATAAATAATACACAACTCAATAATAAGACAACCCAATTAAAAAATGGACAGGGGTGCCTGGTGGCTCAGTCAGTTAAGTGTCCGACTCTTGATGTCTGCTCAGGTCATGATCTCAGGGTCGTGGGACTGAGCCCCACATCGGGCTCCATGCTGGGTGTGGAGCCTGCTTAAGATTTTCTCTCTCCCTCTCCCTCTTGCCAGCCCCCACCTCCTCTAAAAAATGTGGACAAAAGACTTGAATATTTATCAAAAACATGCAAATGGCCAATAAGCATACGAAAAAATGCTCTACATCATTAGTCATGAGGAAAATGCAAATTGAATTCATAATGAGATACCACTTCACACCCACTAGAATGGCTAAAATCAAAACGGGAGTCAATGGGGGGGCACCTGGCTGGCTTAGCTGGAAGAGCATGCAACTCTTGATCTCAGGGTCAGGACTTTGAACCCCACACTGGGTGTAGAGATTACTAAAAAAATAAACTAAAAAAAAAAAGGGAGTTAATAACAAGTGTTAGCAGGGATATGTTGGAGGTGAGAAGGTAAAATGGTACAGCCCCTTTGGAAAAGACTTTGGCAGTTTCTCAAAAAATTAAATATAATTTTCCCATAAGACTTAGCAGTTCCATTCTCAGGTATATACCCAGAAGAAATGAAAACTTATGTCTACACAAAAGATAGTACCTGAATGTTCTTAGCAGCACTATTCATAATAGCCAAAAAACCCAGAAATAATGCAAATATCCATCAATTGATGAATAGACAAAATGTAGTATTATCCATACAATGTAATACTATTTAGCAATTAAAAGGAATGAAGTACTGACAAATTATGACACAGATGAATCTCAAAAACATTATGCTAAGTGAAAACTGTAATGCAAAAAACCACATATTCAGTTTATATGAACATGGGGCTCGAACTGTGTCAACTATGTCTATGTCCAGAAAAGGCAAATCTATAGAGAAAAAAGGTAGATTAGTAGTTGCCTGAAGCCAGGGGTGGGAAGAGAGAGCAGCTGCAAATGGTTATAAGGGATCTTTCTGGGCTGACACAAATGTTCTAAAATTGGTTTGTCATGATTTCTGTACAACTTCTAAACTTAGTAAAAATCAGTGAATCTTATTTATCTAGTTAGTTAAGTAAGGAAGCTCTATGCCCAATGGGGTTTGAACTCATGACCCTGAGATCAAGAGTCACATGCTCTACCGACGTGAGCCAGCCAGAAGCCCCTAAAATAGTGAGGTATGCAAATCATTCGTCAATAAAACTGCTATAAAAAGTAAAGTCTTTTAATGCATTCGAATATGGGATTTTTAAAAAAGATTATTTTAGAGAGAGAGGGTGAGCGAGCAGGCACACACGAGCTGGGGGAGGGGCAGGGGGAAAGAGAGAATCCTCAAGCTGACTCCTTGCTGAGCGCAGAGCCCGACATGGAGCTCAATCCCAAGACCCTGAGATCATGACCTGAGCCGAAACCAAGAGTCAGATGCTTAACCCACTGAACCACACAGGTGCCCCTCGAATATGGGATTATTTAAACAATTCAATAAACTATGTAGAGCTATTCTAGCTTAGATACTATGAAGATTGAAATGATTGAGTCAGTAGTCTGTTAGAAGAGAGTATCTTATAAAAACAGATGGCTCAAACCCAGAGATTTCTTTTTTTAAGTGTCTATAAAATCTGTTTCTAAGTTAGTTATATTAATTACAATGAACATCAGCTCTATAACACAAGAATAATGATTATTAATTACACTTTAGTTTGGTGATAACAATCTTTGTAATTCTTCTAGCCATCACGATTTTCTTCATTTACATGGCAAAAAAAGAAAACCTCTTGTCTCAACTGACTGAAAGCAGAAAGTACCCTGAATAAATAAGCACTAGCTAAATTTAAATTGCAAAAACAAAAAATAGGAGCAATTCTTTAAATACAACCTATATGCTATCAATTCTCAAATCTTTCTTTTTCTTTCTTTCTTTTTCTTTCTCTCTCTCTCTTTCTTTCTTCCTTCCTTCCTTTCCTCCCTCCCTCTTTTAATTTAAGTAAGCTCTATGTGTTAGGAGTTAGTTGGACACTTAGGTAGTCAGAGCCAGGGTCCCCAAAAAGAAAGGAAAAAGCCGGGACAGCTAAGACAAAACTGCACTATTGCGGTTTTGCAGCTTAGACAAGACCACCTGTTTTGCAGCTTAGACAAGACTACAAGAGCACACTGTCTAGCAGCTTTTGCAAAAATGGCTTTTGCAAAACATCCTGAAACAAAACAATTCACCATAAAACATTGGTCACTATCACTTCGTCTCCAAATGTCAGCCCACAAGATCACCAACACGTGAACAATAACCTGTTCGGTGGATGGGTGCATGATCAAAGCCCTGATTGGCACACCTAAGCAGCCAATGCACAGGGGCCCACATTCAGGATGCTTACGATAATTTCATGAGTTTATAAAAACCCCTACACTTAGGAGCTCAAAGGGCACCCCTCTTGGGTCCCTTTCCTCTTCGGGAGCTCTGTACTACTATTGTTCAGTAAACTTCGCTTTGCTGCCCACCACTCTGTCTGGTCTACCTCTTCATTCTTCAAAGTGGTGGGACCAAGAACCGTGGGCACTAAGGGGACAAAAATCCTGTAACATATGCCCAAAGTGGGGCTTGAACTCATAACCCCAAGATCAAGAGCCACATGCTCTGACTGAGTCAGCTGGGTGCTCCAACTCACCATTACTTCTTATCTGCATTCCTGTCTCCTAACTAGTCATTCTGCTTCTACCATTGCCTCTTACAGGCTATTCTCAACTCAGTAGCCAGAGACGATGCTCTTAAAAGTTAAACTGGCTCTATTACTCTTCTACTCAAGACCCTCCAGTGGCTTCCAATTCCATGCAGAGTGAAAGGCAAAGCACTTGCACTGGCTACAGCCCACCAAGTCTGTTCTCTCTGGCCCACCTCAATAACTTCTTCTCCTAACACTCTTCAGCTGGCCCACTTCACATCAGCTAGATAGCTTTCTTTGCTGTTCCCTGAACACACCAATCACAATGCCATTCCAAGGCTTTTGTACTTGCTATTCCTTGGTCTTGATTGTCCTTCTTCCCCCATCTAACCCACCTGCCTCTCCCTTAATTCTTTCAGGTTTCTGCTCACTTTCTCAGTGAGGCCTTCTCTTCCAAGAAGACTCTCAATCTCCCTTATCCTGCTTGGTTTTTTTCCATTGCATTTGTCACTCTCTGACATATTCTGTATTTACTTATTTTTTTTGTATTTTCTCATCATTTGTCTCCTTCAACTAGAATGTAAGCTCTATAAAAGCAGGTACTTTTTTCACCTCCACCTCCTTTTGTTCTAAGGGCCCTTGGAACAGTATCTAGCACAAAGTAGGTGCCTAATATTTGCTGAATTAATCAATGAATAAACTCGAACTAAACAAAATATTATGCAAAATGCCTGATTATTTTAAATTGGTGAACATGGATCTTAGATCCCAGGGTTTGGTTCAGTAAGAGGATTAATACATACATTCAGGCAGGCTTTTTATTACTCAATCTAAATAAAAAAAGAGATAATCTTATTTTACATATTTATTGTTCAGGAAATTAATATCAGTGTGAAAATTTAGCAAAACTTTCCCATTTAGACATGATCCTAGTTAAAGAAGATTATCTGATAATACAATTGGGTAAAAACATTTTTTTTTTTTTTTTTAGTTAGGAATTCCTTTATTCCTTATCAAAACAATCTAACAGCAAAGGGTAAAAACATCTTAATTGAAATGATTCAGATTTTTTTTGAAGATTAAATTTATGTATTGTTTATTTATGTATTGTTTGTTTGTTTATAGTAATCTCCACACTCAACATAGGGCTCGAACTCACGAACCTTGAGATCATAAGTCACATGCTCTACTGATGGACCAGCCAGGCGCCCCAAATGGTTCAGATTTTTTAAGTTGGTAAACACTGAACCAGTTTTTTGTGCTATAAAAATATCATTAATATGATACAGAAGAAAAAGAATACACCACAGAAATTAAAAATCTGGAAGAATCCTTAGAGATTATCTAATTACCTTTCATTTTACAAGAAAGGAGGGTAAGAGGTAAAATGACTTGCCCACATAACTTTTATGCTGTGGTCAATCTGGTCTTTCAATATATATATTTAAGTCTGGACTCTTGCCTAAAATGCCTCTGCCCCTCTTCTAAAATTATTTGACCTCCAAGATTCCTTCACAGATATGAGAGCCCACACTAGGGCCTGTTACAACTAAAGGAACAAAAGGGGAAGAATACAAAGTGCCAAGCATGGGGCCTACGAGGACACCATGCTCACTGAATGGCAGCTGGGGGCAACTGGCTCAGCTTAAAAGTCCTAGCTCTTCCACTAAGAAGGTCTATAAGAAGAGATTGGGTTCAACTGATCCTGCTGTCTTTGATCTTTCCCAGACTGCACCTAAGTGGCATTTCTCTACCTATTCTCTCTTTCATTCACCACTTAGCATGCACTACACGTTGGGCTGATACTTACTTTCTAATATAGAAATCCTCTCTCAGGCTATGATATCTATGTCCTTTTGCTATTTTTAAGTATATATTTCCTGACTTGAACTCAAACAAAGGCCTCAAATGGTATCTTTTAGAACATTTTAAAATAGGAATTTCAAATTTCGGAGTCTGATTATTTCCTTAGTAGAGGTTATTTAGAAAACTTCGGTCAATATATGGATTTTCAGATACTATCAAGTTTATCAGTTAAGCTATTAGGATACAAACAGTAGACAGTATTTATCTGAAGAAAAGTGCCAGTTATGGTAGTTTTAATGAATCATTCAGTAACCTTAATAAACCAAGGGAAGTTAGAATCACAGAATCCTAAAACTTTACCTTGGCAAGCCTTTTAGTACTATCCAAATTTTTATATGTAGGAATAATGAAATCCAGAGAAGTTAAATAATTTATCCAAAGTTACGCAGCAATTTAGTGGCAAAGCCTGGGCTCAATTCTAAGTTCTTAAACTTAGAAATACAAGCTTCTTTTATTTATGGATAATTTTTAAAAGTTAGAAAATGCTTCCTCAAGAGGCAGTATATCAACATCCATTACTAGGATGGCTACAATCAAAAACACAGAAAATAACAAGTGCTGGGGAGGATGTGGAGAAACTGGAGGCCTTGCACACTATTGGTGGAAATGCAAAATGATGCAGCTGCTGTACAAAATACTATGGTGGTTTCTCAAAAATTAAAAGTAGAATTACCGTATGATCTAGCAATTCCATTTTTGGGCATATACCCAAAAGAACGGAAAGCAGGGTCTCAAAGAGATATTTGTACATCCATGTCCACAGGAGAATTATTAAAAACAAACAAAAGGTGGAAACAACCCAAGTGTCTACTGACTTACGATTGTATAAACAAAAAAGCCTTAAAAAGGAAGGAGATTCTGACATATGTTACAACATGGATGAAATTCAAGCACATTATGCTAGGTAAAATAAGCCAGTCACAAAAGGAAAACTACCTGATGATTCCACTTACATGAGGTACCAGAGTTGTCAGAGTCAGAGACAGAAAACAGAATGATAGTTACAAGGCAGTTACGGTTTAATGGGTACGAGTTTCAGTTCTGCAAGATAAGAAGGGTTCTAGAAATGGGTAGTGGTGACAGTTGTACCATAGTATGAACACAGCTAATGCCACTGAAATGGTTAAAATGGTTAGACTTCCAAATGGTTACAATGGTAAATTCTATGTTATGTATAGTTTACCACAAGGTTTTTAAAAATGTTTTATTTAAATGTTTATTTAACCTACAGTGAAATACTGCTTTCAGGAGCAGAGTTCAGTGATTCATCACTTACAGATAACACGCAGCGCCCGTCACAACAAGTGCCCTCCTTCATCTCCATCACTCCTCTAACCATTAGTGTTTTTTAAAAGTCAGGATGTGAAAAATAACTTACATTTGACGCTGGCACTCATGCTTAATGGAACCGAGCAGTCTACTGCAGCTGAAAGAAAAAAAATCAGTTGTTTAATAATATTCTTAATAGTTATAAATGAACAAATATCAGATGTGAAAAGCACAAAAAGTTCCAGAATTTCCAGTTCCTTGTTTTGATCTTTATGGTACTTCTAGAGATAAGAAATATAATACCCTTGATAAAAAATACACTGGTTGGGATTAATAGCTCACTGGGTACTGTAGAAGGAAGTATTAGAAAACTGGAAAACATAGCAATATAAACTACTTAAAATGAAACAGAGTAAATAAAGATTGGAAAATAAATGCACAGAGCATCAGTGACCTAACCTACCTCTATCATGCACTTAGCATACCTGTAATTGGAGTCCCAAAACAAGCCCCCCGCAAAAAGGCAAAATAAGAGGCTCTACACTACTTGATTTCAAGACTTATTGTAATGCTACAGTAATTAAGGCAGTATGGTATTTTTTTTTAAAGATTTTATTTATTTATTTGATACGGGTTGGGGGGAGAGCAAGCACAAGCAGGGGGAACGGCAGGCAGAGGGAGAAGCAGGCTCCCCACTGATCAAGGAGCCTGATGTGGGGCTTGATCCCAGGACCCAGAGATCACGACCAGAGCTGAAGGCAGGCGCTTAACCGACTGAGCCACCCAGGTGCCCATATAAGATCTAGAACAGAACCGAGAAGTCCAGAAATTTACCCTCCAATATGGGTCAGCTGTCTTTCAAAAACTGCAAAGGCAATTCAACACAGAAAGGACAATCTCTTCAACAAGTGGTACTGGGAATATCTGGATATTCATAGGCAAAAAACTGATACTTTATATAAAAACTCACTCAAAATGGATCACAAACTTAAATGTAGGAGCTAAAACTTACACTTCTAGAAGAAAACACATAAGAAAATCTTAGTGACCTAAGGTTAGGAAAAGATTTCTTAAACAGGATATGGAAAGTATAAACTATTAAAGCAATTGAAAAGCTGAACTTGATTTCACATGTCACAAAATACAATTTATCTTTAGATTTCTCAGTCATTTAAAAATATAAACTTCATAAAATGCGAACTAAGATTTATAAACTTAGCTCTTCAAATGAGAAAACAAAAATTTTTGGAAGACCTTAGTGAAAAACTGATGAAATTCAAATAAGATCTGTACTTAATAGTATTCTATCAATATTCATTTGCTAGTTTTAATAACTGTACTGTGGTTATATAAGATTTTAACATTAGGGAAAGCTGGGTGAAGGGTTTCTGTGACACCATATTATTTTCACAACTTTTCTAGAAGTCTAAAATTATTTCATTATAAAAATTTTAAAAAGAAAATGAAAAGATAAGTCTCAGACTGGGAGAAAATGTATTTGATACAGGATCTGTACTTAATATACAAAGAACTCTCACAATTTAATATTAAGAAACAAACAACTTGGGATGCCTGGGTGGCTCAGTCAGTTAAGCGTCTGCCTTTGGCTCAGGTCATGATCCTGGGGACCTGGGATCGAGCCCCAGGTCGGACTCCCTGCTCAGCAGGAGCCTGCTTCTCTCTCTCCCTCTGCATGCTGCTCCCACTACTTATGCTCTCTCTCTGTCAAATAAATAAAATCTTTAAAAAAAGAAACAACTTATTTTTAAAAATGGGCAAAAGATCTGAACAGATAGCAAATAAGCACAAGAAAAGTTGCTCAACATCATTAGGCATTAGGGAAATACAAGCTAAAGCCCTGATGAGCGACCTAAATCTCAACTAGAATGGCTGCAGGACTGCCAAAGGCTGGCAAAGGAAGTGCTGGTGAGAATGCGGAAGTGACAGAAACACACAATGGCACTCACTCTGGAAAAACAGGCAGTTTCTTATAAAGTTAAACATACTTACCATTTTACCCCACAATTCCACTCGTAGTGATACATTTATCAGCGTGAAAAGGAAGCACATGTTCAAAGATTGTACGCGAATGCTTATAGCAGCTTTATTCCTAATGGCCAAAATTGAGTCAAAACAATCCAAATACCCACCAACTGATGAATTCATAAGCAAATTGTAGTATATTCATTGAATGGAAAACTACTTAACAATAAAAAGGAAGAATTACAGATGTACATACCAACATGGATTAGTCTCCAGAACATTAGCTAATTGAAAGGAGCCAGACACAAAATGATACACAGTGTATGATTCCATTTATATGAAATTCTAGAAAAGGCAAAACTATAGTGATAGAAAGCAGGTAAGTGGTTGCCAGGGATTGGGGGAAGAGATTGATTGCAAAGGACTAGGGAGAACTTTTTAGGGTGATGGGAATGTTCTGTATCAGGGGTCAGTGAATGTTTTCTGCAAAGGGACAGATGGTAAATTCTTCAGGCTTTACAGAGTGATTATGGCCTCTGTCACAACTAGTCCACTCTGCTCGTTAGAGCAAAAGCCACCACAGACAATATATCCGAGAATGAACATGACTGTGTTTATTTACGGACAATGAAATTTGAATTTCATGTGACTTTCACATGTTACGAAATATATATATTTTTAAGATTTTATTTATTTATTTGAGAGAGAGAGAATGAGAGAGAGCACACGATGGGGGAGGGTCAGGGGGAGAAGCAGACTCCCCGCTGAGCAGGGAGCCCGATGCAATGCGGGACTCAATGCGGGACTCGATCCAGGGACTCCAGGATCATGATCTGAGCCAAAGGCAGTTGCTTAACCAACTGAGCCACCCAGGTGCCCCGAAATATTGTTCTTTTGATTTTTTCTGACCATTTAATAACATAAATATAAATATCATTTTTTAGTTCAAGAGCTGTACAAAAATAAGTGGCAGGAGAATTTGGCCTACGAGCTGTAGTTAGCCGATCCCTGTTATAGGATGACTGTTGTGGTGATTATACAAATGTATATATGTTCCAAAACACTTAACTGTACACTTAAAATTAGTGCATTTTATTGTATATTATTATCTCAATAAAGCAACAAAAAAGAAAAAAGTAATAGCTGGCATCCTCTTTGTACGATTTCTATAGTAGATTTGAAAACAAAAAAGCAGATTACAAACTTATTATATTAAGATCAACATCTAACCACAAAAATGTGTTACAGATAACACAGGTAAAATGTAATAATGTAGTTATTATACAGATATCAAATATAGTTAATAAAAATGGCATTCTGAATTTTCTACGTATAAAAGTTAGAGTTAACAGTTGATATCTCACCACACCAAACACAAATCCATTTATATATATATTCATTTTTGCTACAGATTTACCCTAATTAGAAAGGAAGCTGAGGTTTAAACTGGGTATAGAAAGTTCACATTTGCACATTTTTACCTTTGGCTGAAAGGATTTTATTATAGTGAACAGCCATGTGATTCTTGACCAGGTGGAGAGTACTTAGTCTGAGAGAGGAGGAGTCAGTGCAAAAAGCTAAAAATTAAAACATATTTAATCATTATGTATTTAGAATATAAAAATCATCATGAGATAAACAAGATACTGATTATTAAGCTCATTTTTATAAAATGTTCTGAAAATTAACCATGAACATACTGACGTATCTGTGATGCTGAATATGTCCTAGCCTTAATCTTGCACCGATAACTGACAAGCTATTGACTACTTGGGTTCAAACCTTTCTAAGACTGAGAGTTTGGGAAGAGATTCTAGAATATAATCTATCATTGTATTTACAAAACTGTTTCTTATTGACAGACCTCAATCTCGTAAAAATGTTTAGCCACTTGCCAGATTATAAAATGTTAGCATTGTTAATAGTTGAATAAATCAAATTTGAAACTCAAAAACTATGCAAAGATTCTTTTCTGAGAGGCAACTTCTAATTTTACACCTGAAAACACCATCAGTTTACCGCACTCTTCTTGAAATATTAGGACTATCTTAAGACAAATACAGTCACATAGAAATTCTATGACATTAAACTTCTCAACCTCATCTAAACTGTTTAAAAGAAATCTTAGAAATTTATATAAGTATAAATGTATAAAATGTAAATAAATGTAGGCATAACTTTTAAACATTAAAAGCTGATTTTGAGAATACATACATATAGTTTTAAAAAGTCAACAGCTAAAACGGCATATAAAGATTGAAAAATAAGTGAACTTCCTGCCATGACCCCTCCCCTCCCTTCCCAGAAGTATACTCTGCTACTATTTTTATGCATCCTTCTAGGGAAATTCTATGCATAATACAAGGATGTACAATAATGATAAGCTTGATACTATTACTACTATTAAAATTTATTGAATAGGTACCATGCATGCATTGTTCTAAGCTCTTAACAGGTAAACACTCATTTAGTCATTATTATCACCATTTAATAGAAATGGAAACTAAGGTAGAGAGATGTGAATAAGGTCTTCAAGGTCCCACAGCTGACGAGAACCCAGGCAGCCTCCTACTTAGATCCACTAAACCTGTACCAGTTCTGCACATATATTCTTTTTTTTTTTTTGTAGTTGCACATATATTCTTAAAAAAAAAGTTAGCCAACTATTTATTGTTGTTCCTTCTGCTTTTCTAATGTATGTATTCTTTACATCTAGTTTTAAATTTTTAGTTAAAAATAATTTTTCAACATTGATGACTTTGATCTATGTGTACATATATTTTATTACAAGAAATAAGTTAACTGAAAATGTGATCCTTCTTTCACTTTTAGAGGAAACAGTATCAAAGATTTTTCATGTAAATAAGGAAAAAAAGACTTTCAACTATTTTGCCTTAAAAAACCCAGAGTTTAAATTTTGAATCTATCATTATAAAAATATATTTTAAGTTCACATTAAAAATTTAAAGGCTTTAAAATGTGAAAATACAGAAAATACAGATTTCTTTCTCATAGAATCTAGAAATCCAGTTGGAAAAGTAAAATCACAGGTGTTCACTCCTGATACAAAATGTATTTTTCAAGTGCTCTTTTTCTCTGCACAACTTTTCCTTTTTAGTGCCAGTGTCTTTAACTAACCCCCTAATCACCACTTCACCAAGGAAGGCGTGCCGGAAGCCAGGGAGGTCTGCCGGCACAGAGGAGAGCAGGGCTGGAGCCGCAGGAGGGAGCAGGCAGAGGCCAGGGACACATCCTGGGCACAACACTACTTTGAAAGGATGGCTTCCTAAATTCCCTCATCTCAAGAATTCCTATAATATTTAATTGTAATTAACAATATGAAGTTCAATACTGATTAAATGAAGTAATTTTTCATCATGTCCTACACTTTACAAATAAAGGAAACAGTCAACCTTTTCACACGTAATCTTTTACCACTTAAATACCTCACTTACCATTACTTTTGGTGCTCAAGTGTCCTTTAAATAGGCATGGTGGACCGTATCTGGGAAGGACAGAGGTTGCTCTGACTTTTAACAAAAAAATATAAATTAGGATAAATCAAACACAACTTGTACAGAAACAACAATATTGAATATTTAAAAATAATAACTGTATCTTTGATTTTAACTATCAGAATTGTTTAAAATTTTATTCAATCATGATACTAATCAGCAATGATACATCAGACAGACAAAAATTCTATTGCTGTAGAAGATAAAAGGCTTTCTCTTTTAAGAAAATAAGTTGTTCTCAGAACAGCTGTACCCTGAGACTTTAGTTTCACTGGATAAAATGACAAATACCTCACTTATGTTATTTGATATATATTAATTTTATTCTGTACACCACTGACCCACCAGATTTTTTAATGATTTTGAGATATAGAAGTGAGATTTTGAGTTAACACATATACATTAACTATTTCAGTTAATCATAAGTAAGTCTGTTCTTAAAAATAATTTTAAGAAAGTAATCCTCTCACAAAGTAGTTTAGTAAATTAGAAATTATACAATGTTACTATATGTAAAATATATGTATAAAATGTCCGAATCAGAACTTAATTATTAAAAGATGTAAGGTTCATCTCGTCCAACCCCTTACGCTCTTGTTTGGATCCTTGCTATCTCCGCTAAAGTCAGCGTCTCATCTTTCAGACAAGATGGTATGTCAGAAAATTAGATATATACCTCATCACAAAATTAATTTCTCTCCCCTAAAAGTGAATTGTGTTTTGAGGAGTAACCTTCAAGATAAGAAGGCTGAGTTATAGATTTTAATGGAATTTAACACGCAAAATAAGAATAGTGGATCCCTAAGATATGTTTTTAAGGTGGTAAAATGGTCAGTCTGCTATCAGGTGGGCTGCTATAAGCTAAGGTGTGGAAGGGACACAAAGTCTGGAAGAAATATGGATGATTGAAAATGGAAAGAGAGGTATCGAGATAGAACTAAAATCCAGGACCAGAGAACAAAGCCTGCTAGAACAGACTAAAATAAAAAATACTTGAGATCTGATTATCTGAGAAGATCCCTCTCTATCACAGGCTAGAGGGCAGGAAGGAAAAAAATTAACTTATTATTTAGAACAAGAGAGGTCAAGGTGATACCATTTGAGTTGGTAATGACAGTCATGAAATTAGCATAGTTTGTTTCTACAAGGAAAGAAGGGGATCTGAGACCTAAACACACAAAGAAAGCAAAATGACCAATAAAACCTCTCCAGCAAACCTTGTTTCTCTGGGGGAAAACAAAGTGTCCCACATTTTGCCTGCCTAGAATCCCATGTCCCTTTATCTGGAAATAGGACCTTCAACTTGCACTTGGGGAACCACTCTTGCCTTACTTTTAGCCCAAGTAATTCAAGTAGAGCTTATCCCACAGCTCAGGGGTGGGCATATAACCCAAATCTGACCAGTTATGTTCAGTGAATCAGGAATGAGGATGTGATCCAAGTCCAGCCAATGACACACAATCCTGGGACTTTTACTGGAACTATCAGGAAAGAGATACTCTCTCTACTGGGCTGGAGCCCAGCGTAAGACAAAGAAGCCTGGCATTCCTAGTGGCTGTCTTGTACCATATAGGGAACCTGTCTGAGAATGAAGCCTAACAGAGAGAAATGGAAGACAGTAATTTCATTTGAGTCCCTGAATCTAACCATGTTTGACATTACTAGACGTTACTAGACGTTTCTTTACAGGAGCTAAAAATCTCTAAACCAGTTTGAATTGGGTTTCTTCACTTGTAGTCAAAAGCTAATATACTGAATACTAACTGTGCCAGGCAGGTACTGTTCTAAGCACTTGGTAGCTATAAATTCATTTAATCCTTACAACAATCCTATGAGATAGGTATTATCATTATCCCCACTTTACAGTGAAGCACAAAGAGGTAAAGCATGTAATTTGCCCAAGATTACACGACAATTGTGTGTAATAGACTCAGATTTTGGATCTGAATCCAGGGGAACTTGATAAATGTTGTATGTTCTGACTGACTGTTCTATCGAACAGCCATTCCTCCACATCTCTTCCTTCTTGGACCTCTCTATTCCCTGAGAAACAACAATATTGAAATTAGGCCAATTAATAACCCTACAATGACCTCTAAGTGTTCAAGTGAAAGGAACAGTTGCATGCATCTCACTTTAAATCAAGTTAGAAATGATTAAGCTTAGTGAGGGAGGCATGTTCAAAGCTGAGATATGCCAAATCTAGGTCCCTTGTGTCAAACACTTAGCCAAGTTATACATACAAAAGAAAAGTTCTTGAAGGAAATTAAAAGTGCTGTTCCAGGAAACACATAAATGATAAGAAAGTGAAATAGCCTTATTGCTGACATGTAGAAAGTTTTAGTGGTCTGGATAAAAGACTAAACCAGCTACAACATTCCCTTAAACCAAAGCCTAATCCAAAAAAACAAAAACTAGAACAAAAAACAAAAAATGCAAAGCCCAATCCAGAGCAAGCCCCCAATTCTCTTTATTTCTATGAAGGCTGAGAGAGGTAAGGAAGCTGCAGAAGAAAAGTCTGAAGCTAGCAGGGGTTAGTTCATGAGGTTTAAGGAAAAGAAGCCATCTCTATAACATAAAAGTATAAGGTGAAGCAGCAAATTATCCAGAAGATCTAGCTAAGATAATTAATAAAGGTGGCTACACTAAACAGATTTTCAATGTAGATGAAACAGATTTATATTGGACGAAGATGCCATCCGGGACTTTCATAGCCTCCGAGGAGAAGTCCACGCCTGGCTTTAATGCTTCAAAGGACAGGCGACTCTCTTGTTAGGGGTTAATGCAGCTGGTGACTTTAAGTTGGAGCCAATGCTCATTTACCATTTTTGAAAATTCTAGGGCCGTTAAGAATTATGCTACATCTGCTGTGTCAGTGCTCTATAAATAGAACAACAATGCCCACGTAACAGCACATTTGTTTATAACACAGTTTAATGAATAGGGTGTTTTGTTGTTGTTGTTTTTGGTGTCTCTGGGTGGGCTCAATGGATTCTTTTTTTTTAAGATTTTATTTTTATTTATTTGACAGAAAGAGAGAGAGAGAGAGAGAGCACAAGCAGGGGGAGAGGAAGAGGGACAAGGAGGCTCCTGCTGAGCAGGGAGTCCGATGCGGGGCTCAATCCCAGGACCCTGGGATCATGACCTGAGCCGAAGGCAGTCGCTTAACCAACTGAGCCATGCAGGCGCCCCTCAGTGGATATTTTAGGCTTACTGTTCAGACCTACTGCTCAGAAAAAGATTCCTTTCAAAATATTACTAAGTTCATTGACAATGTACCCGGTCACCCAAAAGCTCTGATGGAGATATACAATGAGATTAATGTTTTCATGTCTGCTAACACAATATCCATTCTGCAGCCCATGGATCAAGGAGTAATTTCAACTTTCAAGTCTTATTATTTAGGAAATACATTTCATAAGGCTAGAGCTGCCATTCCACTGATGGATCGGGGCAAAGTAAATTGAAAACCTTCTGGACAGGATTCACCATTCTAGATGCCATTAAGAATATTTGTGATTTGTAGGAAGAAGTAATAATATCAACATTAATATGAATTTGGAAGAAATTGATTCCAACCCTCATGGATGACTGAGGGGTTCAAGACTTCAGCAGAGGAAGTATCTGCAGATGTGACAGAAATAACAAGAGAACTAGAATTAGAAGTAGAACCTGAAGATGTGACTGAATTGCTGCAATCTCACAATAAAACTTTAACAGATGAGGAGCTGTTTCTTAAAGACAAGCAAAGAAAGTGGTTTCTTGAGATGGAATCTATTCCTGGTAAAGATGCTGTGAAGATCGTTGCAATGACAACAAAGGATTTAGAATACTACATCAACTTAGCTGACAGAATTAACTCCAGTTTTGAAAGAAGCTCTACTGTGGGTAAAATGCTATCAAACAATACCACATGCTACAGAGAAATCATTCATGAAAGGAAGGGTCAATCGACGTGGCAAACTTCAATGTTGTCTTCTTTTTCCTTCCTTCCTTCTTTTTTTTTTTTTAAAGATTTCATTTTTTAAAAGTAATCTCTGCACCCAGCGTGGGGCTCAAACTCATGACCTAGAGATCAAGAGTCACATGCTCCACTGAGCATGCCAGGCACCCCCAATGTTGTTTCATTTTAAGAAATTGCCACAGTCACCCCAATGGTCAGCAACCACCACCCTGACCAGTCAGCAGCCATCAACATTAATGCAAGACCCATCAGCAGCAAAAAGATTACTACTTGCTGAAAGCTCAGATAATGGTTAGCATTTTTTAGCAATAAAGTATTTTTAAATGAGGGCATGTACATTGTTTTTTTAGACATAATGTTACTGCATACTTAATAGACTACAGTGTAGGGTAAACACAACTTTTATATACACTGGGAAACCAAAATATTCATTTGACTCACTTTATTGAGATACCTGCTTTATTGCAGCAGAACAGATTCTGCAATATCTCCGAGGTATGCCTGTATAATTGAAATTTTACATACGTCCTTTCTCATACTCCCACTTCTGCCATGGGATAGTAAATAAAAAACAATGGCTCTAGGGGTTCATGTTCCTCATCTGGATATAAAGCTTGTTCTGCCACTTACTGTGACCCTGGCAAGTTATTTATGATCTCTTAGTTTATTTGCTGTGAAATGAGGATAATACCTATCAAGACATAGCTTGAGAATTATTTCTGGTACACAGCAAGGGTAGCTTATGTTGCAAAATTTCTAAAAACCAAAAAGGCATGTTGGTTTGCTTTTTCTGGAATTTAGGTTGATAGAGTGTCAGAATATACAGTTTGCTATCAATGGATAGTCATCTCCTATATTCAGAACAGCACTTATTTTGACCAATGATTACATAATAAAGGCACACTCATATTCAAAGCAAGACTTATTGCAAGGAACCATCCAGCAGCTTGGTTTAAAGATACTTTTAAAAGTGATAATTGGGAGGGGGAGGATCTGGAGATTACTTTATCTGGCTTGAGGCAAGAACTCTACTTGCTGAGAAAATGTGAAAATGCAAATTATTTGGATTGAGCCAATTCACAGAGATTTAAAGTTATATGGCCCCAAGAGTTCCACCGTGATGTCCACTTGACCCAGAGAGTATTCAGGAAAGTGCAGGTGTACACAGTGATTATGGATTAGTCCTTTGCCACTAAAACTGTAGCCAGCAACACTGTATCATTTGGCAGCTTATGAGAAATGCAAAATCTCAGCCCCCACCAGACCTACTGAACCATAATCTGCATTTTAACACGATTCCCAGGGGATTCCTATTCACATTAAAGTTAGAGAATCCCTGGGTTACTTGTTTTGTGGGGGGGGAGGGAGGTGATTACAGAAGGACGATTTCATATTTACTGATTACTTAAAATATGCCAGGAGTTATTATCTGCATTTATATTATCTGCATTTAATTTTCAAGAACTCTGACATGGATGTTTTACTGCCACATTCGAGGGATGAGGAAATTGGGTGTCACCCTTGCGGAGAGCAGCGGGGCTTGATCTGGGGCTCTGGGAGGTCTGACTCCAAAGAACAAATTTAGTTCCTCTGCCTCGGAGCCACCGAGGTAAAAAAGGCTGCATGCTCCCGAGTTCAGGCGACCGGGGTCCCAGCAGTCAGGGCCACAGATTCTGAGCAAGGAGGGCCTCCTCCTGTGCGCGGGGTAACACCTCGATCAACAGTGGCGACTGAACAGACGACCGGAAGCCCCCTGGGCGCTGCCTGGACCCGCGCACCCGCGACCCGCATCCCGGATCCCAGGCCCGGAGTGAGGGCCGGCGCGAGGCTGCCGTCACCGCGAGAGCTCCCTTTACCTCTCCGGCTGCCATCCATGCTTAGATTCTCTTGCAGCCGCCGTGGGGGCACGTTAGGTCCCCTTCGGTCCTTCCCCGGGCCGGGCCGGGCCGGGGCCCGCAGCACACGATCGGCGCGCAGGAGCCGGCGCGGGGCCGCAGCTGCTGGAGACCGTCGCCAGGCCGGTTGCTAAGGGCCGGGGCCAAGGCGCTGGGATTCTGACGTCACGGCGCAAGGACGTGCTCTCCCGCAGCCCCGCCCCCGGGGGTACCCGGAGGGAGGGCGGGAGCAGTTGAGGGTGGGGGCCCTGGGCTGGGAAAGTGTCCCAAACGCCTGTCTGTGGCTCTGGGATCCTGCGAGCCGTCCACAGAGCGGGCTCTTGTCAGGAGCCAAGTCACCGGCACCTGGCAGGTCTTGTCCCTGCGGGAAGAGGAGACAAGGTGGCCTCATCTGGCATCCACGTCCCCTGGGTCCCGGAAAAAAAATCAAACGCAAATGTTGGTTGAGGTCAGGGTAAATTTAACCAGGTCCAAATAGTTAAATTTCAAAGCAGTGCGTGAACATTTGGATTATTATTGAAAATCCTGGGGATGAAAAAAATCTATACATTTACATCCTGATTTTCAAACTCAGTTTAAAAAACTAGTTTGCATTTCCTTTCTGCTTACTGCGCTCTACCCCCTCTTCTCTCCGCACACCCAGCATTTTCATCTTAAGGCTCCAATCTGTTTTTCTTTATTCTGGAAGAGAGTTGTAATATGAACAAGGCGTTGATTGGTCTGTCGCTTTCTATAATTTGTTTAATTTTGAAGCAGTTACCTACCTTTGGATCCTTGGAAATGAGATCGGAATAGGGCAGGGGGCGTTCTGTAATGTAGCACTGGCTTCTCTTAGTGGCACCATGGACATTTTGGGCTGGGTGCATAATTCTTTGTTGTGGGAGGTGCCCTGTACATAGTAGGATGTTTAGCAGCATCCATGGCCTCCACCCACTAGATGACAGTAGTAACCCACCACTCCACCTCTGGTTGTGACAAAAATGTCTCCAGATATTGCCAAATTTCCTTGGGGGAGGGGCAAAATTGCACCCCCTTTGAGAACGGCTGCTGTGATGGAAAAAGAACTGGCTTTGGAGTCAGATATGTGGAACTTTTCTGCCACCTCCCAGCTTGGGTCCTTGCTTGGAAACCTCTCTGAGCCTCAGGCCCTCCTTTTTAAAATGTAAATGACGCTACTAACATTGTAGTTGCAAGGATTACTGTGTACACTGCCTGGAAAATAAAATGAGGTTTTCTTTTTCTTTTTTTAAAGATTTTATTTATTTATTTAATTGACAGAGGTAGAGAGAGAGACACACAGCAAGAGAGAGAGCACAGGCAGGGGGAGTGGGAGAGGGAGAAGCAGGCTTCCCGCTGAGCAGGGAGCCCTATGTGGGCTGGATCCCAGGACCCTGGGATCATGACCTGAGCCGAAGGCAGATGCTTCGCTAACTGAGCCACCCAGGCACCCCTAAAATGAAGTTTTCAACACATAATATTTTTCTCTCTTCTAAGGAAAAACTGGGGTATCAGAAAAATTCAGACATAAGGGAGTAAGTCAGGAATCCTATGACAAGAAAAGGGGAATAAGCCAGAAATTCAGCTACACTAACACCTGAACTCCTGGTTCTCTAAGATTAGGAAAAGGAGAAAATTAGACTAAAAATTTGAGGAATGTGTAAGTATGTGTGATGGCTCTGTGGCCCCAACAACAAAGGTCATTTAGAAGGATACAGGGGCAGAGAGTAAGATGTTACCCAGAGAACGAAAACTCTCTTGCCTACCTATTCACTGATGCTTGAAATCCCTATCTAAGAACATGAAGCCTTTTATTGCACTACTAGCATCTGGAAAGTACCTTGCTTGTATATAGTAGGCCTCCAGTAAGCATCTGTTAAATCGAATTAGAACGAAAGCTTAAAGGGCAAACACCCCTGGGAGAGGTAACACAGTGACTTGATTCACATAAAGGTGATGCCAGCTACTCTTATGAAAGTAAAATTTAGGATGAAAAGTAGATACTGCTTTGGAATAGGAAAGAATCTCCAAGACCGGGAGAGTGTTCTGGAGACAACATTGCTTGGTATCCAACTTCAACTGAAGCCATCTACTTTCATTATTTAAGTATTTTGTTCCAATTCTTTCAAGAATTTACTTTTTTCTCTCCAATTTTAGCAGCAAACATATTATCATAAGTTCAATTTAATTTGTCTTTGGCTTTCACTCAGTGTGTATAAACAAGAGAGGATCCTTTCTGGTTGCTATTCCCAAGAGGCAATTGTGATCATAGGCAGATGCGTGCAGCCAGTATGAGCTTATGGTAGAGTTAGTTCCCAGAAACACCCTTCCATTGGTGAGGGATCACTACCAGGTGCAATAGACTTGGAGAATTGGCATGCCTAAAGACCTTTTATTGTATATTTAAATATGAATTTCATGTTACTAAATTATTCCAATGATGTATTTTTTATTGATATCTAGAAATTTATATATTTTAGATGGAAAATCTTTTTCTTCCCTAATGAATTGGCATGCTTACTTTTATTATTGGGTTTCTCTTTTTGTCTTAGCTGACAGGAAGCTTGAAACTAAGATTTATGCTCAGTTGCAATAATTATTCATAGCCTATTTTTCTATTTATCTCTAATTCCCTTTCTTAGGCAGGTGGCTTTTTTAATGGCTCAATTAAACCTATATTTTATTGGAGGAGCTCTAAACCCTTTGGAACTAGAGATATGAATAAAATAAACTATATATCACACATACCGTAATATATAGTCTAATACATATAATACATAGTTTGTTTATTGCATTTTATTTTACATTTTAAAAAACATATTATATTATTATTTATACATTTAATCTATATATTTATAGATAACCCTTAGTTTCATAATTCAGAGGATTCCTGGAACTCATGTTTGTCTGTTGGGACATGCTTAACACCACAGTGAAAATTATCCAATAAATGCAATAAAAGCAACAAGATGTAAAAGTCCAAGATAATCTTTTTCCATTCATTGGGTTCTTATGAACATATTTTAATCCCTAAAGTCCCTGAAGGACAAAAACAAATATTTAGGAAAAAATTTTTTAAAAGAAATAGATAACAGGGCAGAGTAAGAGAAGTAGAATTACAGGATGGGTGTGCACTTTGTGTTGACTTCAGTTTCAAAATAAAATCCCTTAGGTTTTGGTGACTGAAGAGCACTTGAGACTGTGAGCTATTGACTATCTCTTAGTCATTCTCCAATCAAAGTACTGTAGCTATTGATTCATCTAATACTAAAAGAGAAAACAGAACTTGCAGCTTGGAGGTATTAGCATGTTATGGATTAATTTGTTGTTTGTCACTAGGGGGGGCTTTAAGAAAATTTTAAGCTGCATCCCTGTTAGGAAAGCTGCCAAACCGAGGCAATATTAACTTATAAATCTTACTCAAGGAGTATAAGGTATACCTGAAAAACATTTTTTTTTTTTTTCCTAGAGAGAGAGCACAAGCGGGGAGGGGAGGGGCAGAGGGAGAGAGAGAGAATCTTAAGCAGGCTCCACGCCTAGCGCAGAGCCCAATCTGGGGCTCAATCTCATAACCCTAAGATCATGACCTGAGCCGAAATCAAAAGTCGGGCACTCAACCAACTGAGCCAGCTAGGTGCCCCATGGAAAACATTTTTAAAAGTGACTCACAGGTAGAGCTTTTCCAATTACAGTTAGTGACATGCATGTTGAGTTCTTTTTCGAGCACAGGAAAAAATGATTGTGTTACCTAAAGGTCCTTAATGGATAAAAAAAAATCTTAATCATTGTCAACCTAGAACTTGGTTTTTCTTAATTTTACTGTCAAAGCAGGGGAGAACGGAATGACCATAATTCTCTATAAAGCAGGATGTGCCTAACAGACAAAAGAGAGCGATAACAGGATATACTGACCCCAAATGACCACTCTGCGTTCTAGTAAGGAATAGAACTTTGATATCTGAGCACAAACACAATCTTGTACACAGAAAGTGATCACTCTCAGAACTATAATGCCACGTGGAGTTTGCACTGCATTTAATGTGTTCCATTCCATACCTTATCTTCATTTTTCCTATAGGTGAGAAGAGCACAGAATTCTGGCTCTGTAGGCAGCTTAGCCGCTTATTACTAACAAAGGATTCAATCACATACTGTGGCCCTTAAGTGAAGGCTGCTAGAACTGCTGATATGAGGCCCACTGACACCTGTCACAGTCCTCCATGGCTCCAGTTGCTCTCCAGCTGTGTTCTTTAAATCTTTCTGTCCAATTAAGAGAACAAGTCTCTGTGAACAGAATTTAATCATTCTATGGTTACTAGGTAACCTGTCCCCATAGCTTAGGAAGAGCATTTTATCTGTTCTTCCCCTGCCAATCAGTTGCCACAATACATCAGGGGCAATGCTCAGCCTAAAGGTTTGATAATCTCCACCTAATGTGTTCTTTGTTTACAGGTGGCTTCACCATTAAAAACAAAACAAAACCAAAAAAACATAACCAAGTTGTTAGTCTATCCTGGTAATATTTGTTTCACTTAAAAAAAAGCAGAGTTTGGAGTTTTAAGAATTAATGGATTTCTGGGATGCTGCAGTAAAGCTCTTATAAGTACATCTATGATTCACAAACTGCCACGCACAGATCAATTAAAACAACAACAACAACCAAACTGGGTTTTGTAAGCCACCAATGAAAACCATCCTTTATTGATGCCCTATCTAGTTTTCCTTAGGAATTCAATCTCCCCTCCAGGCATCCTTTAGTGCTTTGTCTTTTAGGATATCTGCCTTCAATATACTCCTCAAACACTTTAAATTATTAGGCTGAATGACACAAAATTGCTCTTTTATAAATCAAAAGTGGTCAAAAACAGACAATGCCACTTTTTCTTTTTTTTTTAGTTTTATGGTTTTATGAACAGAAATATGATATGCACATAAGCTATCTATTCATTTTCTTCGCCGCACAACCTGGCATTGGGATCGGCGACTCTGACGGCCAACTGGGCTGCTCTTTCCACAGTGGCTTTGTGGTTCTCGGAGGAGACACTGTGAGCAATCTCTGCACGGTGAGATTTGTTGCACATCGGCGACACCTCAAGCTCCTTGACGTTGTGCACTAGGAACTTCTAGAAGCCACTGGGCAGCATGTGCTTTGTTTCCTTGTTGCTCCAGTAACTAATGCTGGGCGTCAAGATCTAGCCCATGAATCTTCTGAGCACCCTATTGTCAATGCTTCTGAGTTTCCGCCAGTTGCGCTTAATTTTGACATATCAGTCTGACTGGTCCGGAATGAACTTCTTGGTCCTCTTTTTAACAATCTTGGGCTTCACCAGAGGTCTGATGCTGAGTAGGAGATGGCTGTCATCCCTGCAGGCAGCACCAAAGAAGAGAGAGAGCCATTTGGTTTGACTTAATAACTTAAAATGTTTGGAGAGCACCATTGGAAACTTAGATGCAGATTTCGACTTCATTAATTATTTCTTTAGGATATTCGAGCAAGTAGGCTTAGCTAATAAGGGTGGGGGGTTTCCTGACCCCCTCAGATATGCTCAATTTCTGACTTGACTTGGCTCAGATATGAGGTTTCCCTTACCCTTTTTGAGTTCTTCCATTTCCTTGCCCGCAAACAATTATTCAGTGCTCATTGTGTTTCGTGTTTTTAAACAAAATCTAAATTGACCAACAATATGAAAATAGCTTCTTGCCATGTAACATTAAATGTCCACTGAAGTATATACCTATGGGCAACCTCAGATTAAAGAAAAACATTCTGAGTCAGGAAGTAAATTCAGGACGCATTTCCCACAATGAGGACACTGTCTAGAAACTTTGGTTGTGCTCTGGGCACAGAAGGACTTCCTCTGTGTCATTTATAACATGTGAAGCAGATGCTTATGTATGATAAATAGACAAATAAGGTAGAGTGAGTAATTCCCCAAGCCTCCTTAATTTACTTCTTAAATAAGGCTGGCGGTGAACAAATATTTCTCCTTGCATGTCAGAAAATTTGGGGGCTAGAAGGATGCCAGTAATCCCTAAACCAAAGCCCTCATCTTGCAGAAAAGACTACTGGAGCACAGAAAAGATAAATAAGTAGCTCCCACAACTCAGCTTTACAACTCTTGATTTAATGCTCATTCCGCTAAATCAGGAAATAGACAATTATCTCAGTGACATTTCATTATGCTTGTTTGCACTTTTATGCACGTGCTACCTAAAATGATGGAAAAATTATTTTCATGTGCAATCATAGACATATAAAATGGAAAGGGTAAATGAGACTTTACTTAAATCCTTTTTCTTAGGCAAACCTAAGCTGTCTAAGTGTCTAAGATAAATGTATGCATATTTTAAAGTCATATTTTTTTCCCCAAAAGACCAACATGTATTATTCTTCCAAAATGAAATAGAGCTCAGTTGAGCCCGGTTTTTCTCCCACCCTGAAGAGGATTACTTTACCATAATCCAGAGAGACTGTCACTGACATTGAGTTTAGGAACATTTTATGCTGGAGAATTAATTTTGAGAAGGGGCAGCTTCTCTTTTTCAAGGATGGCAGAAAAGAACAACATTAATAACGTCCTGTAAACTGAAAACTGCCACCTGTTATTTCAACCATTAATTTAGTAATGAGTTATTCCAACTCATTGATGAGCAACTACTCTGTGCAAGACCCATGACTCTTCAGCTCACATTTCCCACTTATTTATTTATTTATTTTATGATTTTATTTATTCATTTGAGAGAGAGAGAGAGAGAGAGCACACGAGGGGGGGGAGCCAAAGGCAGACGCCCAATCGACTGAGCCAACCAGGCGCCCCATCACATTTTACTTTCAGATTCTACAGGACATAACCATAATTTCTCTGGTTCATTTACAGTGATCCTGGAAGCTGGACAGCTATAGAGATATTGTAAACTCTCAGGTAGCATGGGATAGCCATTAAGTGTGTGTTGGAATCTACTTACTTTTGAATCCTGGCTTTGCTGTTTCCTGTATGGCCTTGACCAAGGACCCCCTTTCTTTGTGTGTAAGATATCATAGCATAATAATAGTGTCCATGTGATTGTTGTAAGAATGCTCAGAGGCAATACAAAAAAATAGCTTATCTAAGTGCCTCCTGGCTGCTATAGTTTGGGTTCCCCAGAAGCAGACCCTGGGACAAGAAATTCAAGTACAAGCTGTTTATTAAGGAGGTCATCCTAGGAAACACCAGTAGGGAGTACATAAGTGAGACAGAGAAGGGAAGGAAGCTGTAAAGTGTTCTATCAATTAGTGCACAACTGGAGCTCAGTCCCTCCAGGGAACTCTGGAGCTCCCCTACCTGAGGCTGGGGAGCTGGGGTATTTATCCATCACCTACCATCAGACCGTGTCTAAGGGCTGCCGGGGGTGGGTGGTTAATTCCCAATGGGCAGGTGAAGTGGGCTTCAGCATTCAGAGAAAGCTCTAGGCGATAAGGTGCAGGGACTCAGTGTGGAAGTTGGGATTGGCATGCAAGGAAGGGGCATTGACAGGGTCCACACCCGTGGAGACAGTAGCCATTCAATACACATTTACCCGTTGTATTTTTAAATGTTATTATTATTAAGTGACCTTTTAGGTTCTTTTCAAATTGCATACACCTGGCACAGAGAAGGTGTTTGTTGTGAACACCTGTTATTTCTGTCTGCCCAGCATCCTCTCCATTGTCTTCCTGTGGGAAACACAGCCCTCGTCCTTCGGGTGATAGTCTCCATCTTCCCAGTCCCCTCTCTTCTCCTGCCCCTCCTTTATCACTGGAAGGGGGACTGTGACTCTGGCCTGGCCAGAATGT
The DNA here is from genome assembly GCF_004348235.1 of Phoca vitulina. Taxonomy (NCBI): domain Eukaryota; kingdom Metazoa; phylum Chordata; class Mammalia; order Carnivora; family Phocidae; genus Phoca; species Phoca vitulina. The sequence continues at coordinate 56,958,334 of NW_022589710.1, read as the reverse complement.
GTCCAGCCAGCTGGCTATGGGGATCGATTCAAAGATGGGCACAGAAACCTAGTCAGCATGCCGCCCTATCAGCATCCTCATTGGGACCTAGCTGCTAGAGCTATTAGCACTGACTCTTTCTGCTGGGTTTGCTCAGCTCTGCCGTGCTGCTGACAGCTACCTTGTTCTCTGTGGAAAGCACATGTACAACAGGTAAGGGGACACAGAAACAGAGGGAGAGAGAAAGAGAGAGAGAAAGGGAGGATGGGAGGGAGAGGGAAACAGAGGGAAGGAGAGAGAGGAGAGTCCCCCAGTGCAGCTCTGGGGGCAGTATTTGAACCAGACCTACCAGCTATAGGAACCAATAAATTCTTTGCTCTCACTTGCAAGGAAAGAGTCCTAATGGGCACATTTGTAGTGTTTCATGCTCTAAAATTCTAGGACATCTTTTAACACCTCACCTTCCAGTGTAAATTCCCAAGTAGTTGTAAAAGCTGCTAGCAAGATGGTGGAGGCAGCTATGTACTGACGGTATTTTTTTTTTTTTTAAGATTTTATTTATTTATTTCAGGGAGAGAGAGAGAACACGAGCTGGGGTGGGGGCAGAGGGAGAGGGAGAAGCAGGGGAGAACCCCATGCGGGGCTCCATCCCGGGACCTCAGGATCATGACCTGAGAGGAAGGCAGATGCCAAACAGACTGAACCACCCAGGTGCCCCTGATGGTATCTTTATATTCTGGAATAACCTTCCTCTCATTTGAAGTTTTGGCATTTCATACCTTATTGCTCAGTCACAGTGTTGAATAACTTCGGATTACCCCGTGAGAAAGTTATTCCCTTTGCAATTCTTTCACCCCTAATTACAAGAAGTCTCATTATGATCCTACTATGGCTGTAGGACCCGTCACCTTTGCTAATCTTCCTTTTTAAACAAAGGCTGAAGCTCAGTCTCAGGCCATAGTATTTGAGGACATCCTTTTTTATCTTTGTGGTGCTTATGGCAATTACGACCATTCTTCCAGTTATAATTGAGGCATAGTTTTTCTTTTAAAAATGTTTAATTTAAAAAGTGAGCAAATTCAAAGGAAAGCTATAAAGGGAACAATAACGTTTACTGATATCACAATATGGCAAATGTCATGCAGATGACACTTAAAAGACTAAAGTTTGGAAATCATCTGCTTAGTATAACAGTATCATTGCTTCCACGGGGTGGCAGGGGACAGTAAAAGAGGGACTTGGTAGACAAGGCCGCACTCAGATTTGCAGAGGCTGATGCTCCGTTGTGATTTTGATTAAAAGACAAAATGGGTTTATTAGAAAGTTTCAGTTTCAAGTGGGGGGTAAAAACATAGAACACTTATTTTTCCGGATCCCTGCTTTCACCTGTGCTCTAATGAAGTCCCCCTCCCACTGGGTCACAGGGGCTTTTAAGGACACTTCAGCCTGATTCTTTAGTTTTTTGGTCATTTTCCATAACTAAAAGCACCTTCGGTTGTTTTTAAGACTCAGTTCTGTTTATCTTAAAATGTAACCTTTTGTCAGATCTAAAGCTCTTCTCTCTCCCTCCTGTAGCACTGGTCAGACTATCGGGTTGTGCTGGCTGCTATTGGAGGTGCCTGGGATCAGGTTTCACACCCCCCCTCTCCTTACCTCCTTGTCCTGGCTACTCTGTTGCTAAGGTGGAGAGGAAGAAGAAATAAGATAGACCAAGCGCCTTATTTGATTTGATGCCTTTACATATCTCTCCATGGGCGGTCCACGTTGTTCTTCTAGCTCTTTGTCTATGAACTCAGTGTGGAAGAGTGCCCTTCTGATGGCGTCTCAGTGCCAAAAGCGGCTTCCCCAGATGTTGTGGGTAATATGTTCCAATATTTGACTCCAAATGAACCCCACTGCCTGCATTGCTCCCCACGGCTTTAATGTACCTGCCTGTCTGGTCCCTGCATTAGCAATCCCCAACCAGACTGTAGACCCCGGACTTACTGAATTGCAGGTGTGTGGGGAATCCTTTTCTGTGCTTTTTGGGAACTAGAACCATGGGAGTGGTGCAGGGAAGGGGAGTGGCCCCTCTCTGTCTGACTACCCTCTACTTTGCATTGTCTCCTTAATTCATTCCCCTCTGCCTGATCACTGGGGCAGGTGAGCAGAACCACTGGCTAGCATAGGTATGTATGTAACCAGGGAGTGGAATCAGAATTCCCCCTTTTATTTTATTTTTTTTTAAGACTTTATTTATTTATTTGACAGAGAGAGACACAGCAAGAGAGGGAACACAAGCAGGGGGAGTGAGAGAGGGAGAAGCAGGCTTCCCGCTGAGCAGGGAGCCCGATGCGGGGCTCAATCCCAGGACCCTGGGACCATGACCTGAGCCGAAGGCAGACGCTTATCCGACTGAGCCACCCAGGCGCCCCTGAATTCCCCTTTTCCTAGGCACCTACGAATCCACCAATGAATGATTCTCTTGGCATCTTCCTCCCTTAGTTTCCAGGAGGGGAAGCGGCTCTCCTCTTCCCCATGACAAAGAAGAGAGGCAGGAAATGACTTCTCCTTAGAAGAAATGCCCTCCACCAAAAGGTGATGACTTCATTTTTCCCAGTCATCTTCACATTTTCTTATTGGCAGATGTAGTACGCTGAATGATGGCCACTCAAAGATATCAGGCCCTAATCCTTGGATCCTATAAATATTATTTTATAAGGAAAAGGGGTCTCTGTAGAGGTGGTTAAATGAAGGGCCTTGAGATGGGACAGTGATCCTGGATTATCTGGGTGGGCCTTAAATACAATCATAAGTGTCCTTGTAAGAGGGAAGCAGAGGGAGGTCACAGGGATGGAAGAGAAGACGATGTGAGTATAGAAACAGAGATTGGAGTATGTGGTCACAAGCCAAGTGATCGTCAGCAGCCACCAGAAACCAGAAGGGACAAGGAATGGATTGTCCACTGGAACTACCAGAGGGAGTAAGACCTGATGACATTTTGATTTTGGCCCAGTGATATTGATTTCAGACTTCAGGCCTCCTGAGCTGTCAGAGAATAAACTTTTGTTGTTTTCAACTACCAGAATTTGTTACAGCAGCCCTGGGAAACTAATACAGTGGAGTAGGACCCTTTTTGCTGAAATGATGTCTCTCAAGGACTGTGTTCAAGACAAGCATTTCTCAGAAATAACAGTGCAAGTGCCCATCTCTTTTTGTTTTGATTTTGGGTCTTGATTACAATTTAGGGAGCCCAGCAAAAAAATCCCACTAAACATTTACCACCATCCTGTTCCAAAAAGGAACATCACCATTAACCACTAGCATGGTCATTAAAAAAAAAAAATCTTGCTTTCTCAACAACTGAGAATGTTGGTTTTCACTTATATATAGAAAACAAAAGATTCTCTCACAAGTTATGATAGAGACTACTACTTGCTCTCAATGTCTATTTTCCCTTAAAAAAATAATTACACTCCCAATTTTTGGCTGGGCCATCAGGAATCAAAACATTTCTCATCCTCCTTTGCAAGAAGCATTCACGGGTGACAACATTCTTGTTAACGTGTAAAATAGAAGAGATGTATGCAACATTAGGGATGTGTCCGTAAAGGAGGGAGTGTGCCCTTCTTTTTCCCCTTTCCTTCTTCCTATTGGCTGGGATGTGGATATGATGGCAGGACCTGGAGCAGCTATCTCAGCCCATGAACTGGTCCTGGGAATGAAGGCAATGCTCAGTATAGTAACAAGGTAGAAGGAGCATGAGTCTCTGACACTATTGGATTTCATACAGATCCTGGAATTGACCTGGTAGACACCAATCTTCTGTCAGACTTCCATAAAAGAGAAAATTAAACTTTGGGTTTTCTATTATTCGGTGTTATACATGGTATTAACCAATCGTAGTTAGGATTTTCATAGTCCTCAAACTACACTACAGAAATGGATCCTCCTAAAAGTAACTTTATTGACCACTTGGAATAGTCAGTCAATTCAGAAATGCCTACTAGAATGGCCAGGACAAAAATATAATAGTACTTTTACTGTTATAAATGGGTATTTTCTAAAATCTAATCAGAGAAATTTGGGAACTGACTTGAAATAAATCAAACCTATATACAAATTTTATATAAAGGTTACTGTTTCCCCACTGTATTCTCTACTCCTGGGGTTATCCAGAATAACTGTTCTAACAATTCTGAAGGCTTATCTTATGAGAGCATGGAAATATTATAGAATGAAGACTTATGAGATCAGAATCTTTGGGCTGCGTGGTCTTGACTAGTTGTGTGAACTTTAACAAAGCACTTTTCCAAGCTTGTTTCCTAACCTTTATTTTTTGAAAGATTTTATTTATTTATTTATTTATTTATTTATTTATTTGAGAGATAGAGCATGAGTACAAGGAAGGGGGGGCGCAGAGGGAAAGAATCTTAAGTAGATTCCCTGCTGAGCGGGAGCCCGACCAGGGGCTTGATCTCACCACCCATGAAATCATGACCTGAGCCGAAATCAAGAGTCCGTGCTTAACCGACTGAGCCACCTGGGAGCCCCTCAGTTTCCTAACCTTTAAAATAAAAGGGTCAAAATGCGATAAATGTTGCTTCTAGTCCTTCTTCTGTGAAAAACTGGGTTTTTTTAAAGATAGCCTTTTCTTAGTGTTCTGAGAAAGGCCAAACCTCTAAACTTTGGACTTATATTAGGACTTATGCTATCAAGCTGCTTATGGAAAATGGCAGATTTAGTGTTCGTGATTTCACTGATATTTTGTTCTTAGAAAATTATTCATGGTCTTAAATCACCTTCAGACTCCCGGATTGTTGACACTACCATCTATAAAAATTGAAGAGTTTCAGGGTGAGGAAGTAAATTATTCTGCCTGGTCCTTCCTTGATGGATTGGAGTGAGGCATGTTATACCAAACTTATAAGAAATTAATTTCTTTTACCCATTTCCATTAAACATGCTTCTACACATTCCTTACACCATAATTCAGTGTCTTCTAATGGTTACAGTCTAAACCAGAAATCACAAAAGCCTGCCGGGGGTGGGCAGCTGACATAAATGTATGAGGACAATAGGTGCTCAGTCATTGTACTGCTACCAAGCGTGAGCACTGCTCATGTACTTTGCCTTTCCAATGACAGAGATAATCAAACTCATCCCCAGGCTATACATCGCATATAAGCAGTAGGTGGTAACACATGATCATTAGGGATTGGTGGTCCAACCTGGCTGCTTATTAAGAATCTCCTGGGAATTTTGGGAAAAACACTGATGCCTTGTACTCCCCCCTCAACCTCCCACCACAGATTCTGATTAAATTCATTTTTGGGGTGAGGGGAACGCCCGGGTGGCTCAGTCGGTTGAGTGTCCAACTCTTGGTCTCGGCTCAGGTCTTGATCTCAGGGTCATGGGTTCAGGCCCTGTGCTGGGCTCCATGCTGGGCATAGAGCCCACTTAAAAAAATTATTTTCGGTTAAGCTTGGGCGTTGGTATATTTTTCCACATCTCCTCTGGTGATTCTCAGGTACAGCAGGGGATAAGCTGTTAGAAGTTCCTTATACTACAAGTAAAGTGGTATAATACATTTGCAGGTAGACTCTCACTAACTAAAGATGCATATTGTAAAACTAGGGCATCCACTAAATATTCTATTTCATTTATTTTTTTTTAAAGATTTTTTATTTATTTATTTGACAGAGAAAGACACAGCGAGAGAGGGAGCACAAGCAGGGGGAGTGGGAGAGGGAGAAGCAGGCTTCCCGCTGAGCAGGAAGCCCGATGCGGGGCTCGATCCCAGGACCCTGGGACCATGACCTGAGCCAAAGGCAGACGCTTAACGACTGAGCCACCCAGGCGCCCCTCATTTATTTATTTTTTAAGTAGGTTCCATGCCCAGTGTGGGGCTTGAACTCACAATCCTGAGATCAAGGGTCAGATGCTCTATTAACTGAGCCAGCAAGGCACCCCTCCACTAAACATTTTTAAAAAATGATATAAGTAATGTCTATAGAAGTGATCAAATGGGATTCTAAGAAATACTCAATGAAACTGACAGTAGACAGAGAAAATGAAAAAAGAGACAAACGATGAAACAAATAGAAAACAGCTAGTAAGAAGGTAGATTTTATTTATTTATTATTTTTTTAAAGATTTATTTATTTATTTTAGAGAGAGAGGAGAGAAAGAGAGTGTGAAGGGGGTTAGGGGCAGAAGTAGAGGGAGAGAGAGAATCTCAAGCACACTCCTCACTGAGTGTGAAGCCCGATGCAGAGCTCCATGCCAGGACCCTGAGATCACAACCTGAGCCGAAACCAAGAGTTGGAGGCTTAACCGACTGTGCCACCCAAGCGCCCTCCCCCTCAACTATCTTTTGAATCATGCTTCCCCAGACAGTTTGCAAGCTTGTTGAAGGATAGGACTGTATCTTTTTTGTTTTGTTTCAATTCCAAGGTAGAGGTGAAGTTTGACACCTGTGTATTCCCAGCACCTAGAAAAATATTTCTTTAGGGGAAATGTCCAACAAACACTCGTTGGTTGGGATAACATTTCTTTCCTCAAGAGGGTGGGTTCTTCACTATCTTTACAGAGTCTTTTCCAAAGTCATACCACGTGCTTGTGTGTAATGACCCAGTGTGTTTTCCTTCATCATTCCCCAGCTCAGGGTCAGTTGTCAGGGAGCAAGCAGAGGGGGAGGTCAAAGGAGAGGTGATGAGAAAGGCAGCCAGAACTATAGCACATTCAGAATGACTGTCGTCCATTCTTTCCCTGGGCTCTTAGCATGCTCTGTTGGTCAGGGTAGGCTAACTGCTGTGACAAATCTCCCCCAGCTCCCCATCCACATTTTAGGAGCCTGATATTTAGATGTTTATATTTTCTTTTCATAAATTCCAAACAACAGGAGTATTGGTACTGGCAAGCTTAGCTCCACACAATCATTCAAGGATCTGGCTATGGAGGCTCCTCCATTCTTCAAACATGATTTCATGGTGACCTGGGCATGGACATCCAGCTGGCAGATGAGGGAAGAAAGAGGAGAGCTACCCATGGAAATCTTAATGGGTCAGAGGCAGAAGTGGCCCACATCGCTTCTGCGTGCATTCCATTAGCTCTATTCTCCAGGGAGGTTGAGAAGTACAGTCTAGTTATGTGCACAAGAGAAAGAGGTTATGGGTTTGGTTGTACACATGCCTGTTGATACCCAAACATGAAGTCATTTGCAGGGACAGGCTGGACTCAGTACTCAGCACCATGGCAGCAACTACTAAAAATAGACTTGTGACAGCCAATCCCTCCTTCTTAGCATTAGTGGGAGAAAAATCTCCCCCTTCTTTGCTGTGCTCTGTTGTGTCATCTTCTGCTCTGCCCTGTGCATGAGCAGCTACTGACCACAAATGCATGTGAACAAATAGACATAAAAGAGAACAAAGCCGCCCTTGTTCCAATAAACCCCAGCTGTCGGGCACATCTCTAATTCCTCAAGTACTGTTTCCAAGTGTTTCTTGGAAGTGATCTCTTTAAATCAAATCAAGCCAGAATGCACTTAACATTCATCATCTCCTGCCTTTATGTAGCTAGGTAGTATGAGGTCTGTGGCATCTTGTCAGGCCCTTTGTTGTTGTCAATAACACATTTGTTTGAAAACAACAAAAAAAAGATGGCACATCAGAAGGAAGAGCATGATTCTCTTCTTCCTGAGAATCGGCTGTCATTGTAGGCCCAAACGTCCTTGCCCATGGCCATTGTCTCTCCTACAGAGAAGCTAGTCTTAGAGTGAGGTAGGCCACAGTGAGGCCTTGTCATATCCAAGAGCCTGGAAAAACCATAGACATTGATAAAAGTAAACATATTCTTGCTGTATTTTAGGAAGACAATTCTTTATTGCAGGGAACTGGATGTTCATCCATCTACCAAATAGATGATTCGGACACGTTCTTTTATCTCTCTTTGCCTCAATCTCTTTTATTATAAAGTGGTGTATGAATATTACCTACCATATAAGGCCACTGTATAGAGCAACTTGGATAATCTCTATAAAACACTTAGAAAAGTATCTGGCACATTATGAACACTAATTATTAATAATTTTTATTATTACTGCTCTCATTTTTGTTGGTAGTGGCATTGGAGGTATTTTAAAAACACAGAGGCAAAAAGAGTAGTTAGAACACTACTTCAGTAGTCTAATAATGAAGTCATAAAACTAAATGTAGGGACGCCTGGGTGGCTCAGTCAGTTAGGTGTCTGACTTCTGATCTCAGCTCAGGTCTTGATCTCTGGATTGGAAATTCAAGTCCCACATTTGACTCCATGCTGGGTGTGGAGCCTACTTAAAAAAAAAAAGTTGGGGCACCTGGATGGCTCAGTCGGTTAAGTGTCTGCCTTCAGCTCAGGTCATGATCCCAGGGTCCTGGCATCGAGCCCCATGTCGAGCTCTCTGCTCAGCAGAGAGTCTACTTTTCCTTCTCCCTGCCGCTCCCCCCTGCTTGTACTCTCTCTCTCTGTGTCAAATAAATAAATAAGGGCGCCTGGGTGGCTCAGTTGGTTAAGCGACTGCCTTCGGCTCAGGTCATGATCCTGGAGTCCCGGGATCGAGTCCCACGTCGGGCTCCCTGCTCGGCAGGGAGTCTGCTTCTCCCTCTGACCCTCCCCCCTCTCATGTGCTGTCTCTCTCATTCTCTCTCTCTCAAATAAATAAATAAGATCTTTAAAAAAAAAAATAAATAAAATCTTTTTTAAAAAGTTCAAAAAATAAATGTAAAGTTGTAGTTGTGACATAAGATAATAAAGATGTATTGTTTGAATACAAGAAAAAATAAACATTTTCTTAGCTTAACCCAAAGCACCTGAAATACTTAGTCATTATGGACATTAGCCCAGCTTCATGTACAAGGTGAGGTTTACAGGAATTTTACAATGTAAATGTACATGTCTTTCCAGCTGTTTTTTTGAAGATATTTCATCTACAGAAAGTGTTGAATTGCAGCTTGTCATATATTTACACAAGTCAAATTAAAAAGCTATGTGAAATATAAAATTATGCACCTTATATGATTTCTTTTCAAGAGTGGTTATGTCGAGTCTAGATCCTGGATATTGTGACTGCACATCGGCACCAACATTTGGATCTGTTGACCACAAACAATCAGAACTCAGTAACTTTTGAGTCCTAGGCTTTTGCTCATACCATATACTAGCTCTCAGGACTCAGTAACTAAGCTAGAATAGTAGTAGTTGAGAAGTGCCATTTTAAACCAACATTGAACCATAGAAAATATGAGTTACCTATGTTTAGTGATTGATAGCAATAATGTTAATGATGATAATAATCTTTTTAAAAGTTTTAATTGTAATATGTATGTATGTATTATTTTAAGTTTTTAAATTTAATTCCAGTTAGTTAACATGCAGTGTTTCTTGGTTTTCCTCTCCTTTTTTCCACCTATGGTCATTTTGTTTCTTAAATTCCAGATATGAGTGAGATCATACAGTATTTGTCTTTCACTGATTGAATTATTTTGCTTAGCATAATACTCTCTAGTTCCATTGACATCATTGCAAACGGCAAGATCTCATTCTTTTTTGTGGTGAAATAATATTCCATTATGTATATATATACCACATCTTCTTTATCCATTCATCAGTTGATGGACACTTGGGCTAGTTCCATAATTTGGCTATTGTTGATAATGCTGCTATAAACATCGGGGTGCATGTATCCCTTCAAATTCTAAAGAAGACATACAGATGGCCAACAGACACATGAAAAGATGCTCAACATCACTCATCATCAAGGAAATACAAATCAAAACTACAATAAGATATCACCTCACACCAGTCAGAATGGTTAAAATTAACAGCACAGGAAACAACAGAAAAAACAGATGCTGGTGAGGATGCAGAGGAAGAGGAACCCTCTTATACTGTTGGTGGGAATGCAAACTGGTGTAGCCACTGTGGAAAACGGTATAGAGGTTCCTCAAAAAGTTAAAAATAGAAATGCTCTACGATCCAGCAATTGCACTACTAGAATTATAGAATGTTGAAACTGGAAGAGCCTTTCAAAATCATGTAGTTCAACTATTTCATTTAATTTAATTATATTGCTCCTTTTCTTGGAGTTATGAATTGATGGGAGAAGACCTACTACCATCAAAACAGACAACTTGTCTACTTGACAGAAAAAGTTAAAAAAGAATGAGATGCCAAATATTGGTGAGGGTGTGGAGAAACTTTACTCACATCTCCTACAAGCATGTATCTAGATTAACTCAACTTTTCCAGGGTGCTGTGCAGATGATATGGACCCCAAATTTTAAAATATATCACCTTTGACTTAGCAATCTTACATCTAGGAATTTATCCTGTGGAGGTAATTGACCAATTAAACAAAGATATGTTTGTAAAAGGATCTTCATTGTAGTGTTGTTCATAATAGCGAGATGCTCGAAACACTCTTACTATTCCTAAATAGTTGGTTAATTAAATAAATTACGGTACCTCTACGTAGTAGAGTGTATAACAATTCTATATTAATTGGTATGGAAAGATTTTCACAATGAGTTGAAAAAGCAGGGGAAAAGCAGGTCACTGTACTTATGTAGGAGTACGGCTGCATTTATATACATTTATTAAAGCATGCATGTGTCTGTGTACAGAGAGATGTTGGGAGGATGGTCACCACGATTGTAACTGTTGCTTCTGGGTGATCTGGGCTGATTTTTACTTCCTTCTTAATACCCTTCTCAAATGCGTGGATTGTCTACTTGAACATGTACTGACCTTATTATCAGAAGAAAATCAGAAAGCTATTTTCAGTTTGAAACAAGTTAGAAAAGTAAGGCTCCCTCCATATTTGATCCTTGGGTACCTGCGGGATACTTGGGTATTGTCACTGCGCAGAATCCAATTTTATTTTTATTATTTAACCTCACGTAAGAACCAGTTGTGCACACGGTCATTAAGTATAGAAAGCCCACACTCTAGTTATTTTTCTCACTTTCGTCATCTTCCCTTTTGGAGGTTTTGGGAGTTACCATAGGTCTCTTTTTGAAATAAGGGGGTGGATATAGAAACATAAATAAATGATGAAAATTATTCCTGTCCTTCCCTAATTGTAAAGCTTACAGCATCATCAATCCATTTCTTTCCTAAATAAAAGCAAAGGGTTAGCCATCTTAGAGTGTAAATGTGTCCTTAAATGACAACCAAACAAAACAGATTTCCTGTCTTGTGATGAAAGAATGTTAAGGACTACCAGGCAAGATGGGCAAGATGGAGGATGTGTACTGTGTACTGGTTGCCATGGTTTTGGCTAAGGATGGACTATTTAAGCTTATCCTTAATTTGGATAAGCATGAGTCTCAGCTTTGCAGGATTAAAAATGGTGCAGAAGGCATGGCTGTTTTTAGATTGAATGGGAGTCTGGCTATAGTAACAGCTAAAAATAGAGGGGCCTCTCTTTAATTAACCTGTTAGCTACCAAATTGGATAAAAAAATTAATTGCAGTGTATTCTCTTTAGAAAATATAGCTGGCATGATACAGAGAAGGCCGGCATCTAATTATATAGCATTTTTGAACAAACATCCTGATATTTAAAAAAAAAAACCTGATGTATATGTATATGTATATGTATATGTATATGTATATATATATGTAAATGTAAAAGGCCTGTTTTAAGCTTTAAAATCAGCTAGTCAGTTCCCATGGCAGCTTTACTCTGTTGAAGGATTCCAGACTATAACCAGAGTAACATGTTTAGCAGCTAATTTCTTTTTCCATTTGCAAATCACACTTTGGAGTAAACAGTGGACTCTCATCCTTGTTTCTGTTGTCCATATTATTTCATGTGGCATGCTATGCATTATTTAAAAAATGCAAATGGCCCCTGTATCAAGGGCTTTGACACTGAAAATAGAAGAACTTATAAAGGATGGATAAATAAGCAGATGCTAGTTTCCCCTTAAGATTTCCAAAACCCCTCTTTTTTGAGAACTGTGGAAGCTCTCTGATGGGCCCTTGGTGGTTTGGAGAGTCCGTTCAAACCAGAATCAGTAAACAAAAGGTCCAGCTCCAGTCCTGCCCCTGACTGGCTCTGGGATCTGGAGCAAGTCACTTAATATGTTTGGGCCCCACTTTTCTTTTTGTAAAATCTTCAGTTTTGAGGATACTGGACCAGATAAGTTGTCTACTTTAAAATTTTTATTATTTCTTATTTTTTAAATTATTTAAAAATATTTTTTAGAAATATTTCTTTTTTAAAAAATTTATTTATTTGAGAAAGAGAGAGAGAGCACAAGCGGGGTGAGGGGCAGAGGGAGAAGCACACTCTCCCCCTGAGCAGGGAGTCCAATGCGGGGCTTGATCCCGGGTGTCTGGGATCATGACCTGAGCTGAAGGCAGACGCTTAACTGACTGAGCCACCCAGGCACCCCTATTTCTTATTTTTAAAGAGTTGAATGCTTTCTTCAAATAAAACCCAGGGGCACCTGGGTGGCTCAGTGAGTTGGGTGTCTGATTCTTGATTTCAGCTCAGGTCATGATCTCAGGTCCTTGGATCTGAACCCCTTGTCAGCCTCAGTGCTCAGCAGGGAGTCTGCTTCAGGATTCTCTCTCTCCTCTCTGTCCCTCCCCCTGCTTGCTCCCTCACTCTCTTTAATAAATAAGTAAATCTTAAAAACCAAAACAAAACATGTGGAAGCCCATTATGGAAACGGAAAATGTGGAGTTCAACTTGTTAAATTTGGTCCAGGGTTGGGAGAGTCCTGAGTATTTCTCTCTTGGTCCTTATCTAACCAATTCCTGGGCACTCTTGACATATCAGGTAGGATGCCCCAGGGCTCCTCAGGGGCACAATCTGAGGACCATTGAGTTAGGTAAAATTTCATGTCTCATTCAGCTTTAGAAGTCAGTCTATAGTTAGAAGAAATCTCAAAAGATAATATCCTAAGAATCTTTGGGAGGATTTGAGTCCTCATATTATACCAACAAAAATAAAGTATAGCAACTTCCAAAAGATAGTAGTTATTATTTTCAACATTATAGGTTAGAAAAGCTGTTGCCTTGGGGTGCCTGGCTGGCTCAGTCTGTAGAGCATGAGACTCTCAATCTCAGGGTCGTAAGTTCAAGTCCCACTTCGGGTGTGGAGCTTAAGAAAAAAAAAAAAGTTGCCTTGATTTTCCTAATATTTGACCTCAAGGGATACAGATGTGAATTCTCTTCTGCTGCCTATGTGTTATGAGACCTCACAGTAAAATGATTCACTGCTTGATGCATTCCTTTTGTTATTTTGTCTGTTTCCAAATGTCTACCCATTAACTCATTGTTTCACAATTAAAACATTTTTATATTCTTCTTGATTTTTTTTTATGGTGCTAGATAGCCCACAAACTCCATTATCCTGAATAACAGAATGTTGCTTATAAGGATCACTGGTTTATTGTCGATGTTAACCCAGCCTCTACTTTTATTTATGCAGAACTCTTCTGCTTTTATTTACAGAGGAAGTTGCAACAGTGAGAAGAGCTCTGGTGGGATCAATGACATGTGGGTTCACTTGGAGAAAGCTAGGGAAATGAAGATTTTTTTTTTTAAAGATTTTATTTATTTATTTTAGAGAGATAGAGAGCATGAGTTGAGGGGAGAGGGCCAGAGGGAGCAGCAGAGAGAGAATCTCAAGCAGGCTCCACGCTAAGCTCGGAGCCAACGTGGGGCTTAATCTTATGACCCTGAGATCGTGACCTGAGCCAAAATCAAGAGTTGGAAACTTAACCGACTGAGCCATCCAGGTGCCTGGAGAAATGAAGATTTTGTTGAAAACCTGACCATTAATTATTCTTTGTGTACTAGATACAGGGCTACTGATGGGAAGTAGCAATAGAATGAAGAGGGCAGCAAATCTCAGATTTTCTTCATTATCTCAAACAAGATTCAACAGGATCAACCATGAAGGCTTTCTCTGACTCTTGCCTTGATTTCATGTCTCTAATAGCTGTGATCTGTGTAGGAATCAAATGTGGTGTCATCTGCAGCTGGAAGTCGTGAGTGCTTCTGGGTGCTTTGCTGCACAGATAAAATAAAGCTGAGTAAAAGTACTATGACTTAAAAATGTGATCTTTATGAGAACAAAATATTGTGTACATCCCCAGATGCTTAAAACTAACATTAATATTGTACTTCCCACACCATTATAGTGGTTATAAATAATTTCTCTACAAACTATTTATAGAAAAATCACATCAACCACCCACCACATGTTAAAACAGCAAGTATTTTAACACAAAGGCAACTTACAGAACAGCAAGGGAATTGGTAATGGAAAGAAAGGATAGGCTGGAAATGACAGGCTGGAGACTTAACTGATTTCTTCCTTTTCTATTTTTAACCTTTAAAGTGTAATATATATTCAGAGAAATGTAGGTAAGTGTCGGCTGAATTTTCACAAACTTAACACACTCATGTAGCTAGCCGCTACATGAAAAGAGTATTACAAAACCCCTGAGTCTTTTGGTCACCGTCCTGCCAAGGTTACCTGGTGTCTTGTCTTCTAATTGCACAGATTAGTTTAGTCTGTTCTTAATTTTTGTATCAGTGGAGTGCTACAGTATGTACTCTTTTGTGGCTGGTTTCTTAGATTGAATTTTATGTTTGTGAGACTCATCCATGCTGTTCATTCAGCTACATAGTATCCAATTGTGCAGCTTTAATACCATTTATGGATCCATTCCACCGTTGATGGGCCTTTTGGTAGTTTCTGGCATTTGACTGCTACGAATTGTGCCTCTAATGAACATCCTTGGTCATGTCTTTTGGGTATATTTTTAGGAGTGAAATTACTGGCATAGAATAAACACATGTCCACATGAATAGGTTCTGCCAGTTTTCCAAATGGTTGTATCAATTTACACTCTCAACAGTGATGGATGAGAATCCTGGTTGCCATATGTATTTTCCAACATTTGTTATTTTCTAGTGGCCGTGTAGTGCTATCACATTACGCTTTTAATTTGCATTTCCTTGAGGACAAAGAAAGTTGAGCACCTTTTCATATGTGTATTGGTTATTTGGGTAGCTCCTTTTGTGAAGCGTGTCTGTTCAGGGTCTTTGCCCAATTTCCTCTTGGTTATCTTTTTCTTATTGATTTGTAGGTGTTCTTTATATAGACTGGATATTTTCTTATGTATGATATGATTTTAAATGTTTTGGTTTATGCTAGGTATGTTTTTCATGTTTTCAGGTATTCTGTTTATGCGGACTGTGCTGCTATACGCAACTCAGATCAGTGTATATTCAGGTCTGAAAAGCTTCTAACGACACTTAGGTGGAAAAAGGAACCTTATTCCAGAATTGAAAGTACTGCATGCAATCAGCTACCACGAAATGCATCATTATTATTTAATGACGTTTTACATTCATGATCTATGTTTTATTTTTAGCTTTTCATATTGTTTGATTCATTGTTTAAAATTGAATATGGAGGGGCGTCTGCCTTCGGCTCGGGTCATGATCCCAGGGTCCTGGGATCGAGCCCCGCATCGGGCTCCCTGCTCCGTGGGAAGCCTGCTTCTCCCTCTCCCACTACCCCTGCTTGTGTTCCCCCTCTCTCTGTGTCTCTGTCAAAAAAATAAATAAAATCTTAAAAAAAAATTGAATATGGAGATAAGAAAGACAACCTTCCCCTCTGAAATGTAGGGGATAATGATCTTGCTTTGACTTTGTTAAAATAGACCATGATGTCTCATTTTGGGAAGTATCTATGATGAAGTTCATAGAAAGATTAAAAATTCTGGTTTGGGTTTCAGTTTTGCAACCTACCAGTGTTTCTTACATTAGTCGAAGTAGTCTTGAAATAATCATATATTTGGAAGGACATTTGTCATTTTTGGCTGTCGAGTATCTTTTTGGTAACAGCACCCAGTATCTTTTTGGAGAGCTGCCCTGATCACAGTTGGTCCGTATGTGTTGACTCTGCCACCAGCTTCAGCAGAGAGCAGGTGCCACTGACTCAGACCTGGCCAAATGAGTACCACATTCCTCATGGCACAGTCATTGGTTCCAGGATGGCTTTGTGACTCATTAGAGCCAATGACATATACTGAGATCAGTTCTGGGACTGCAGGGGGAAAGGAAGCCTCTTCCCTGCTGGACTTGACTTTAGGAGGATGTGAAGTGGAGCTGCTGTGACCATCTTGCAAACTTGAGGAGATATTCTGTTGAAATCAGAGCCAGACCAGAAGAAGGAAAGCTAAGAGATAAAGAGAAATGGAATTGAAAAAATATTTTGAGCCCTTGGATCAAGCCATGATGGAAGCCAGTAATATCTGGACTTTTCAGTAGTATGAGCCAGTAAATTCCTTGTCTGCTTAAGATGGGTTGGATTGTTTTTTTCTGACACTTGAGACTGAAAGAGCCTTTGCTGAAGCAAATAGCTGGCCCAGATGGGGTTTTCAATCTTATGTGTACTATACAAAGTAAGGTGATGATATGGTCTTAAACAAAGCCTTCTCTCTGAAATGAAAGTATTTCAAGTAATAGTTTTAAAATTTAGGTACCAGGATTTTAAGTTTCTTATAGCACTTGTGTATAGAATTAAAAGTTTATTATAGTGGTAATGTTTGGTTAGGGTTCATTGGGTAGAGGTAGATGGGAAAAGATAAATGTGTGTCCTGTCTATAGTCATGAAAAATCACTGTGCTTCAGGAGAGTGGTTCCCAGACACCTGTCCTTAGACCTGTTCTGTCAGAATTCCTTGAGGAGCTTGTTGCAAGTACACATTTTGGTTCTCTACCCCTGAAGATCTGGATCACTAAATGTGGGTTGGTGCCTAGAATCTATATTTTTAAACAAACTCCAAGATTGGGGAACCAGTGCTATATTACAGGATTTCCCTCACTAATTCTGGGGCACTGATGCCCAATCTTCTTCCAAGAATTCGGAACCAAGCAAGGGAAGACATGGGGCAGGAGAGGAAGAGATGGGAGAGAGAGATGCAGAGATGCTGTTAGAGAAACGTAGCTGCTAAAGGATTGAAGATTGCTGTGGTGGAGTTGGCAGAGGAAAGTGAGAACTTATTTGTTTTTTTTTTTTAAATCAGAGTTTTCTAGAAATAAAAACAAACAGATTTGGAAATGTGAAGGTGTATGTGTATTCTTCTTCCCTCCCTGGATGCTTCACTTATGGGGAAGAGAATGAAGAGAAGGTCGTTCTAGCTGTCTTTCCTGTGATATCTGAGTCAAAATATGTCATTGTATTTTGCACACATAGGTATTTGTATGGAGCCACAAAGAAGACATCAACTCCACTTTCTATTTAGCTGTTGATATGATAGATGAGAAAACACTGATTTTTAGTCTTCTCTAGGAATTTTCTAGTTCCTTCAAGTCTATTACCATACACACCATATATATTAAACATAATATAGATATAAAGGGTTACTTCAAGGCCACATGTTGATTTCAAATACAGTTTTATATGTGAAAAGACTCTAGGCTTGGTTCTTAAATGATAGGACAGGTGCTCAATAAATGATTATTAAAATCACTTACTTTATAAGTCTGGCACTAGAACCCCCAAAATAAGAAATAAAACAACTAAAGGAAAATCTATTATTTCCTAATGACACAAGACAAAATAAAACCCATTGGTCATCTTTGAAGGATGTTAGGGAAACAACTTCTTAGTGTGAAAATTGTTACATAAAGAGAAAGAATTGAGCATCTATCCTGTCTTTCCTGATGGTCTCTACATCAAGGTGATCACATAGTTTGTGAGGGAAAGTTCTTTATACAATAGTTCTAGCTAGGGGCACTTGGGTGGCTCAGTTGGTTGAATGTCTGCCTTTGGCTCAGGTCAAGATCCCAGGGTCCTGGGATCAAGTCCTGCATCAGACTCCCTGCTCAGTGAGGAGTCTGCTTCTCCCTCTCCCTCTGCCCCTCTCCCCTGCTCATGCTCTCTCTCTCTCAAATAAATAAATAAAATCTTAAAAAAACCCACAAAAGTTCTAGCTAATAAATCCAAAAAGAGTGGTAGAATTAGAATATCATCATTTTGTAACCCCAAACGATGACTGTAGGCAATGATCATGAATGAGCATAAAATGGTTAGGGGACAAGCTAACAGGGAAGTTTATAATGGGTAGATCAAGTTGATAACTCCTGAAACCATTGGTCGACCTTAGTGTCACACAAAAAGGCATCCAGGCATTAATGCGATGCAGTGCAGTCCCAAACCCCACCTACATAGTATTTTTGCCCCAACTATTGAAGCTGAATCTGCTCGAGATCTAATTTCTAGTTTACAGGAAAGAAGGGAGATAGGAGCATATTGAAGACACCCAGGGATGGATTAAAATCCCAGAAATTCTACCATGCAATGGCCTGAGCTGGTTTCTTCAATAAGCAAACTGGAAGGAAAAAAAAAAGGAGAGGGAACTCATAGATTATGAGAGTTAAAATAGGTCTGAACCAAATACAGAATGCACATTTTGTTTGGATCCTGTTTCAAACAATCAAGTGAAAGAAGAAACTGTGTATGAGACAATTGGGGGGAAATTTGAATACTGACTAGGTATCTGATATTATTAAGGACATGTTGTTAACTTTTAAGTGAAAAATGGCCTTTTGTTATGTTAAATAAAAAGTAATCTTTTGAAGTATTTTTGATGGAAAATATGATGATTAGGATCTGCTTCAAAGTAATGGAGTGCCACGGTGATGGGTGAAAGTAGAGATGAAACCCATTGGCTGTGTGTGTGTGTGTGTTTAAAGATTTTATTTATTTATTTGACAGAGAGATAGAGAGAGAGCACAAGTAGGCAGAGTGGCAGGCAGAGGGAGAGGGAGAAGCAGGCTCTTGGACTGAGCCACCCATGCTCCCCCCGATTGGCTGTGTGTTGACGATTATTGAAACCGGGTTTGGGAAAAATTAAAGTTCATTATATTATTCTATCTGCTTTCATGTGTGTTTGAAGATTTCCCTAAATTAAATGTTTTTTTTTTAAATAGGAAAGAGTAACGAACACTGATTAAACTGTACACTTATGATTTGTACAGGTTTTGGATCTGTGTTTTTATTAGTTCCTTGTGGCTGCGGTAACAAATTAGCACAAGCTGGGTGGATTAAAATGATAGGAAAGTTTGCTCTCACAGTGCTGGAGTTTAGAAGTCTGAAATCCAGCAGGGCTGTGCTCGCTCCAGGGGCTCTAGGGGAGAATCCAATTTTCACCTCTTCCAGCTTCTGGTAGTGCTTGCAAAGCTTGACCTGGAGCTGCCTCACTCCATCTCCTGCCTCCATGGTCACACTGTCTTCTCTTCTGTGATCTCCCTCTGTCTCACTCTTATAAGGACACTGGACATTAGACTTAGGACCCACTCAAATAATCCTGGTTAATCCTTAATTAATTAATTATTAAAGTTTTTATTTAAATTTCAGTTAGTTAACATGCCAGTGTAATGTTAGTTTCATGTGTACAATATAGTGATTCAACAGCTCCATACAACACCTGGTGCTTATCACAAGAAGTGCCCTCCTTCATCTCCGTCACCTATTCAACCCATCCCGCCAACCATCAGTTTGTTCCTTATGGTTAAGAGGCTGTTTCTTGATTTGCCTCTCTCTCTCTCTTTCTGCCCCCCCCCACCTTTGTTTATTTGTTTTGTTTCTTAAATTCTACATAGGGGTGAAATCATATGGTATTTAATTACATCTGCAAACACTCTTTTCCCAAATAAGGTAATATTCACAAATTACTAAGATTAGGACATGAACGTATCTTTTTGGTGGTCACCATTCAACCCCTTACAATGACAGACTTCAATAAGAAGATTTGAAAACTAATAACCAAAAGGAGTGGTTTAGTCTTTCTAAATTTGATATTAAAGAATAACTGTCAGATGGCACCTGGCTGGCTCAGTCAATAGGGCATGTGCCTTGGGGTTGTAAGTTTGAGCTCCATGTTGAGTGTAGAGGTTACTTAAAAAATAACTGTCAGAGTTATCCCTAATTCCAAATATGTGAGGTATTCTGGTTTCTTCCTTTCTACCTTACCACATAGGCAAGTCTTATGATTTTTACTTTCCAAAATTTAAATAAAATCTATTTCATTTTTTCAATGATTTCTATACTCGCATCTGCCATATTCTACAGTGGTCTTCTTACTATAGAAAT
Source organism: Phoca vitulina (assembly GCF_004348235.1). Lineage (NCBI taxonomy): Eukaryota > Metazoa > Chordata > Mammalia > Carnivora > Phocidae > Phoca > Phoca vitulina. The sequence continues at coordinate 56,938,208 of NW_022589710.1, read as the reverse complement.
GATCCCTGAAAGTATAGCCTTTACTGTGGTCTTCTTAGTGATCTTCCTGGCTTTTAATCTTGCCTCACTTCATTCCATTCTTCATGAAGAGGCCAGAGTAATTAAAAACAAAAGAAAATAAAAACTTCATAGATCTAATCATTGTTCCTTCCTTGCTCAGTACCTGAAATGGTGGTCCATTGCTTCCAGAATAAAATCCAAACTCTGTATCATAGCTTCAAAGCTGGGAGTAATTCAGACCACAACTTTTGTCTACACTTATTTGGGGACATTCACTTTCTTGCTCACGACTATCTACCCCCCTGACTTCCCTTAAACATGCCAAAGCCAATTCCACCAAATGAAATTCCTAAAAAGGAGAAACCAAACAATCTTGACCACTAGAATTCTGTTGATAATTGGGTAAATTGTTGTTTATAAATTCACTTTTTAAAAAAGATTGATTTATTTATTATTTTAGAGAGAGCGGACTCATGAGCAGAAGGGACAGAGGGAGAGGGAGAGAATCCCAAGCAGGCTCCATGCTGAGTTCAGAGCTGACATGGGGCTTGATCTCACAACCCTGACTGAGATCGTGACCAGAGCCAAAACTGAGTCAGATGCTCAACCGACTGCGCCACTGAGGTACCCCAAATTGTTGTTTTATAAACAGAAACAGTAATTTATATTGAAAACCGATACATTAGAAAACATGTAAACAAAATGTAAATGCTCTCACCCCCACCCCACCTTACTCTCTAAGATAATGACATTTTGGGTTATATCCTTTCAGAATGTGTGTTTAAATATCATAGTATGTTATTGTATAACTAGGTAGCCTGCTTTTTCTACTTAACAATGAATTGAGAATCTGTTTTCATCTTATTACATATATAGCTTTATCATTATTTAGGCTTTTGATCCATATTTCCACATCACCCCAAACAAAGACTTGTACCAATTTGTATTCCCACCAACAGTGCATGAATGTGCTCATTTCCCTACATACCTGGAAATTTTTGTAATCTCTGCCAATCTGAGAGATGAAACACAGTACCCTATCGTTGTTTCAATTTGCATTTCTTGGATGGTAGTGAGGTTGAACTTTTTTGTTTCTGATACTGCTCACCTGTAGTTCTTCATAATTGTGTAATTAAAAGTGTTTGCTTACATTTTAAAAAGAAATAGCAAACTATGTAAGAAAGAGTCATGTGAGCCACTCTGCACTGCTTTGTAGAGACCCCACCACCATGCCCTGGTGTTAGCATTCCATCAAAGCCTTGAAACTGTTCATCCTTGTGTATCTGAGCGTATAGTCTGGGCTTTATTGTTTTCATTAGGGATGTCTTTATTTTCTTCTTGTAAGATATGAGTTATAGAAAATCATTCATGGTATTTCAAAGCACCATGTCTGATATGATGCAGTAGATTTTCAAGTGTACAGCAAGCTTGCTTATGCTGTGATGCCCTAGATTACAGCGGGAATACATTTAACTGTCCAAGGTCCTGAAGTCTCGCATATTTTTATTCTAAAATCTTGTGTATTATTTTGAACTCTGAGTGACTTTCTATCATTTCATACTTCTTTATGACCTCTTTCATGTTTGTTTTTCTAAGGTTAGTATATTTGAATGTGGATCAGCTGACTGAATAGAGCAATTTTACATGTGATAGAGTGCCATATGTTTTAAGAGCTACTTAAAAAAAAAATAACCAAAACAAATAAACGTGCTTATGGTTCTGATTGTGAGACCAAGTATCTTCAAACATAAACGAACATGACCCAAGCCACAGCTGAATAGAGACCTAATTACAAATGGAAATTTTAAAGAAAGAGGTGAGCAGACCAGGTCATCAGGAATATAAATAAATAGTATGATAAACTAAAAAACCAGGAGTGCTATACTTAAAATAAAAAAAAAAAACCTATAAGATAAGAGGGACAGGTGGAAATAATGTTTTGTTTTAATGGAAAATATGGAGAACCAAGGAACAGGATGTGCCATTTCATGAAAAGGAATGGTGGCACTGGAAAGACACACAGTTTGTACTATTTTTAAAAAATTCAGTCCTTACCAAATACAAAGGTCAACTGTGATCAGATATGTGGCTCATACACCATCTGTGATGGGAGGAGGAAAGTCAAACTAGCCCAAGGAAGGAAGTGTCAGCATTTATTGAATGAGTGAGCACTCTATATAGCTTTATAAAAATAGGCCCAGTGCAAAGAGAAAAATAAATTAGAAAAGATATTTCCTTTCTCCCTGAAAGACATGGGGCAGACTCAGAAAGAGAGGACTCAGAATCTCAGAGTTTAACCCATTCATTAACAAGAGCTCAGAAAGGCTAAGTGACTTGCTCAAGGTCACACAGCTTATTAATGGCAGAGCTAGGACTAAAAATTAGTAGTTCCAATCTCTATCATGGTGGTCTTCCCATTCTGACAGTTGTCTCTGCAAAAAGTGTAACATCATATGAACAAGAATGCACTAAAGTTAGATGCAGAAATAGACAATAAAATGGAAGGATGATAGAGTGAATGATATGGGAAAGGAATTTTGCAGCGGGAGTCGGGGGAGACACACCTGGTTTGATAAAAGTTTTAAGGAGGGCAATGAAGAAGACAGATGTGATGATAGGTACAAAAAAACCATAAACCATATGCAGGCATATGGGTCCAATCAGAGAAAAGGTTGGAGGAATGTGTTTTCAGGAAATAAAGGACAAGAGTGTCACAAATGCTCAATTAACCAGAATGCATCTGAAGCAAAGAGTTTCAGATAACTGAAATTTCTGATTATGTACCTTTGCTTTTTTTTCGCCCCACAAGCCACAACCCCTACAATGGTTGAAAATGTCTCTCAAACACATTATTCTATTTTATGAAGACTTGAGGCCTGTCAGGATATTTCTATTCCAGTCCTGGCTCTGTCACGGACCAGCTGTTTGGCCTTGGGAAAGTCACCTTACCTTTCAGGACTTCACTGGCTCTAGGGCAGGGAGGTTCCCAGACTTTGCCTGAAAGAATCACCGGGGGCTCTTGTTAAAGAAGTAAATCCCTGGACAGCCATCTTAGATCCATTGAAACAGGATTTCCAGAAGCACGTGGACCATGGAATCTGCTTTTTGTTACCAGGAAAGTTTGGAAAGCTCTCACTACATGATCTCTGAAGTTGCTTCTACTAATGGTTACATTCTATGATTCAGCTTTCTCATTGGAGTAAGCTCAGAATTTCTTTTTTTTTTTTAGATTTTATTTATGTATTTGACAGAGAGAGATAATGGCAGACAGAGGGAGAGTGAGAAGCAATCTCCCCACTGAGCAGGAAGCCCGACGTGGGGCTCGATCCCAGTACCCTGGGATCATGACCTGAGCCGAAGGCAGACACTTAACCGACTGAGCCCCTCAGGCGCCCCAAGCTCAGAATTTCTAAAGCAACTGCATCTCTGTTTGATGGACTGGGGATCACTGCCAATATAAACATTGTAAGGATCTGTAGCTTTGCATGGAGAGAGGGCAGAAAAAATGGATAAATACTCCAAACCCCAGCTACCCCTTTTGAATATAACATTTAATAAATGAGCTCTCTGATGTCAGCTTTTAAAATTCTATTTGCCAGAAAAAATACTCTATATCCAATGTGCCTGCATTACTGATAAAAGTCTCAGCATCAAAGACAGAATATAGTAGGTGATGCTATCTCTTAGGGATAAAGTAGAAGAAAGCAAAACATCTCTGTAAGTTTCACATTCTCTCAGTAGTTTTTCTAACAAAATAACAAGTTACCCAGCTGGTCAGAGGTAGAAGGTGATACTTTAGAATTAAATAATATTTAATGTTAATATTTTAGATTTAAATTTATTGTTGCCATCATTCATGGCTCAGAAGCAATGGAGGCATCACTATCATATTAAGTTCAAGCTTAATGTATGGATTTCTTTTTTTTTTTTAAAGATTTTATTTATTTATTTGAGAGAGACAGACAGAGATAATGACAGAGAGCAAGAGCAGGGAGGAGAGAGAGAAGCAGACTCCCCGTTCAGCAGGGAGCCCGACATGGGTCTCGATCCAGGACCCTGGGATCATGATCCGAGCCGAAGGCAGACCCTTAAACGGCTGAGCCACTCAGGTGCCCCGTAATGTATGGATTTCATGAAAGAACACGGCTAGGATGTTGCAGAGGTATGATAGTCTGATCTTCTACTAACTGAGAAAAATAATGGAAACAAGAGAACCTGAACATGTCCAGAAATGACAAACATAATAATAAGATAATAAATAATAATGATAGACTACTTTAAAATTAATTTGGGGGCACATGGGTGACTCAGTCGGTTAAACATCCAACTCTTGATTTTGGCTCAGGTCATGATCTCAGGTTGTGAGATCAAGTCCTGATTCGGGCTCCACGCTCTGCCTCTCCCCCTGCTTGTGCTCACTCGCTCCCATGCGCACGCTCTCTCTCTCAAATAAATGAATGAATGAATGAATGAATGAATAAATAAATAAATAAATTCTTTAACATTATTTTGAATTCATGTATGGTATAAAGTACTAAATATTTGTTTTCCAAAAATTGACCTTGAATAATTGGAACCCATCATGTACTCCTGCTCAATGTATCCATCTATATATCTTATACAAGGGGCCAGAGCATATAGTTACAAAGTTTCTGCCTTGTACCAAGCTGAGGGGATGAATGGGGACTAAAGTCCATTCCAAATTTTGTACACAATGCTGTGTTTCCTGGTATCAGTATGTCTTCCCCCACCCTATCCTCCATCCCCAAGGAGTGTCATCTGGCTTGAACAAAGGCACTGTCTACAAATCAAGCCAGGGCCATGGTGCTTTTTCCACTGGACAGAGTGCCATTCTCCAATTGCCATATAGGCTAGCAGGAATTTCTTTTATATTATCATATAGGATAGCAGTGCCCATCTAAACTTGCAGTGACCTTGTTTATATCCTAGCAAATATAGTATTTGACTCTTCCAAGATGTTGCTGAGGGCAGATTTAATTTGGTGGGTTCTGATGAGCCAAGATTTTAGTATGGTGCAGTGGATGACGGGGTAATAATTGATGGTGGTTTTCTAAAAATGTTGGGTTCATTCTAACTGAAGGTTATGGTCACTTACAACTTTTGGAACCCAAGGATATGGCTCTTTGGAGACTCTTCTTGAAAAATATATGCCCCATGTTTGAAAGGAAATGAAAAAGAATTATTGTCCATAAAAGATAGAGTAAGACTCCTAGAAATTACAGTTGTCAGCTTACTTTTGTTTCCTGATGAAAAGAGTTATGCATATCAGTAATTATTTTGCAGGTCTGAGTGGATCCATATTTCAATATGTATCAGTAACATTATATAACTATTTTTAAAACACAGTATCAGAATCTAAATATAGAAGTATTACATAAACTGGAAGGAGATCCTCTTTCTATAATCAGCATTATTAATCGACCACTGGAAGAGTAGAGCAGACCTAGCAACATAATGTGGTTGCACAGAAGTGAGTAAGACCTGGACAAGTCAACAAGACTGCTTAGCTGACTAACTACTTTAAGATGGCCCACATGTAGTATGGTTTGGTGTGACTTTCGGGATCATAACAAAGGCTTTCCCACCGCTTTTCCTGATCACCTCTTCCCCAATACTTCTTTTATTTGTTTGATTATGACTGATGGTCTAAGATTCATATTCACTTTGACAGGGGGAAGAATATAAGGAACCCCAGAAGGTGGGGAGATGCCAATGTAATGGGAAAAGGGTACAGATGGTTTAGGCTGCCATTTCCAGTGAAACTGACTACTGCAGAGATCAAGATAACTTTATGTAATTAGCTCTGAATAAGGAAAGGTATTTTGATCTAGAGATGAGTAGGGACCTGGTTTGATTTCTACTTCCATCCCTAACTAGCCATGTTTACCTAGACAAACCATTAGCCTCTCCAAGCTCCAATTTCCCCCTTAACAAATATATAGGTGTCTAATATATGTCTGGCATTGTTTTAAATGAAATCATGATGATAATAGTACCCATCTTCCAGGATCGTTATGAGCAATAAATGGGGTATTCTTAAAAAGTGCTTGCTATGTGCCTGGCAGAGTAAGAAAAATCTGATGGATTAAGTAATAAGAATGATCCCTTCAATCTGCAAATGCCTGCACAGTTTACAAAGCACTTTCACAAAGCACTATTGTCTCATTAAGCACGGTTTACAAAGCACTTTCACAAAACACTATTGTCTTCTTAAGCAACCCTGGAGGTACAACTAGCAGGATATTTAGTATCCCATTTGGTAGATGAAGAAACTGAGTGAAGCTTGGCACAATTCACCTGCTTGGTTGCACTTCCTCCTGAAGAGGATGGCTGGCTAAGATACTCGTAAGTTGGTCACATACTTTGTACTTATTGCTTATCCTTATTTTTAAAAAAGATTTTATTGATTTATTTGTCAGAGAGAGAGAGAGCACAAGCAGGGGCAGCAGAGGCAGAGGGAGAAGCAGGTTCTCCGCTGAGCAAGGAGCCTGATCCCAGGACCCTGGGATCATGACCTGAGCCAAAGGCAGAAGCTTAACCAACTAAGCCACCCAGGCACCCAAAAGAGATGCTTTTAAGAAAAGTATGGGTTAGCAAAATTCTTGTATGTATTGGTAAAAGGGTAGAAAAATTACCTGACGTGAAGAAGAAGGTGTTGGACAATTTAATCTCTAATAGGTAAGGGTCTTGCTGCTCTTCATCTTCATATAAGTATTGAACATTTTAAGGAAGGAAAAGATTTAGACTGGAAGTAAGAAAAACTTTGACCTTAGCAAAGGTCACATTTGCTCACATTTTGAAAAAGACATGAAAGAGAATGACATGAAAATCTGAGCTCATTTATAATGGTGTGTAACCTTGCTGAATTCTTATTTTAAGATTTAGTAAAATACCATATGCACTTGTCCAATTGGTGTACATATGTGAAAACGCTCATTCATCCTTGAAAGATGGCCTTTTGAGGGATAAAAAACAAAGATAAATTATTTGACTACAGCTCGGACTCAGTCTGGGGAGAAACCTGAGTGAGCAGGGATACAACTGCTTTCTATTCCATGGATATTGTCATGGACACTGAATTTATAGAAGGTGTTGAGTTCTTTTCATGACCTGCTGTAGTCAGGAAATCATTTTCTTCTCTCTTTGGCTCAATTTATCTTTAGCTACATCATGACATTAAACATTATGAGAAAGCAAATGAATTTGGATTCTTTTTTTTTTTAAAGATTTTATTTATTTATTTGACAGAGAGAGAGAGAGAGAGAGATCACAAGTAGGTAGACAGGCAGGCAGAGGGAGAGGGAGAAGCAGGTTCCTTGCTGGGCAGGGAGCCTGATGCTGGGCTCCATATGGGGCTTGATGCAGTGCTTGATGCAGGGCTCCATGCAGGGCTCCATGCAGGGCTCCATGCAGGGCTCGATCCTGGGCTCGATCCCAGGATGCTGGGATCATGACCTGAGCTGAAGGCAGACATTTAACCGACTGAGCCACCCAGGCGCCCCTGAATTTGGATTCTTAAAAAAGTCATTGTCATAAAAAAAAAAAAAAAATGAAGGCACTTTTCTAGGATAAAGTACACTAGATAGAAATAACAAAGAAATGCAATCTTTGACTGCATCCTGGTTATTACCAAACAACTATAACTTTTCTGTGTGTTTGAAAATTTTAAAAATAAAAAAGTTGAGGGAAAACAACAACAACAAAAAATTCAGCTCCATCTTTTAAAAGAAAAATTACCAGGGATTATGTTTTGGTGGTCACTCAGAGAGAGGGAATCCCTTAAAACATGTTTTATAAGAAGCAGGATTACAGCTTTGTATATATTTGGTAAAATGTTGGGCACAGTGCCTTATGGGAGCTTAAATAATATCTTCTTAAGGACTGAAATTTAACAGAGAAACTTACAAGGGAAGAGGAATGCAGTTCCTCCTTATGAAACACGTTCATCAGTCTGATGCTTTAAGTACAACTTCTTTGGAGTTCATAATATGTTGTCTTCAATCATTGGCAATCAGAGGTTTGAGTCACCAAAATAAATCTTCAGGGTTTAGTACACAGAGTTTGCTATTGAGCAGTGTGACATATGACACCCTCTGCCCTTTAGCTACTGATGTGTCTCCAGCTTTTCCAAGCCAAAAGCAGAACCCGAGATTAGAGCAACATATATTTAAGGGTGTGTTTTGCAGATGCTGGTTGGGACATGAAACCAAATGGAGGAGTGATTAAAAGCTGAGAACAAAGGGGAAACTTCACTGGGGAAAACATTTCTGGGAGGAGAAATTTAAGTTAACTTGAACGCATAAACTCGTCAGTTTTACCGCAGAGTGGGTACACAGGGGGTGTGTGGGGGGATATCTTCACAAAAGGACAGGGAAACCTCTCTGCAGTTCTTTGGAGGAGAGGACCTGGAGGTGTCTTGGGGGTGGGGAAGATCTTGGAAGGTGGGGATTTCTTCTGGACTTCAGGGAGAAATGATGGAACCAAAGGGAGAAATTCAAAGCAGGTTAATGAATTCATTCTGGTATTCGTGAATTCAAAGCAGAGTCTCATCAGCTCTGTCCTCCCGCTTCTGTTTGCCGAACCAGCACTAAGCAGGATTCCCTAGGCTGCTTCATCACTCCCTGCTATTCTGGGTCCAGGACATTCTCCGGACTCCGCGTTCCCCTCTTCTCTGGCTGAGCTGTTTTTCGCCAGCCACTCGGAGAGACCGACTCCCCGCGCGGCAGGCAGCACCCCTCGGCTCTCACACTCATCCCGGACTGCGGCGTGGGGAGGGGGTAGGGGAGCCACCAACTCGTGGAAAACTTCCTCTCGGGAGGTGACTGGGGTTTTCCGGCTTCCCCCAGCCCTCCCACGCGGGGCCGCACGGCGATCGTTAAAGTAGTGTCGCAACTAGTGCAGGTTCTGGGCTGCAGAGAGCCGGGGCGCCCCGCTGCAACGCTTCCCCGGCAAGGACCCGCGCCCTCTGCCACCTAATGCGCCCAGGACGCGGCCGCAGCCGGCCCGGGGCTGCTGGCGGGGCACGGCCAGTGCGCGCCGACTTTGCGCCACGATGCTTTGTTGTCCTGCCGCAGGAACCCGAGGCGGTCTCTTTCCACCAGACTTAACCCGCCCGCAGCAATAGCCATGGAAGTTGCGGCGGCACGGAGGGAGAGGGAACCGCTCGGCGCGGCATCTGTTTTGGATGTTTTTTCTCTACACAGTCCACTTCTTTCCTCCTTCTTGGGGTAAGTGGAATCTAGTGCGTAATAACGAAGGGGAAGAATTAACGGCGGTGGAAGGCGATTGCAGTAACACAAAGGGTTAATGTGATAAGTTGTTTTTCTTGGGGCGTTGTGGAGGGGGGGACTCTCCCTTTATACCTTCCATCCCCCGCAGTCCATTCCACATACGCAGTTTAGGAGTTGGGACTTGATTTCAGGCACGTTAGCGGAGGGCGTGCAGGGATTACTTACTTAATTTTTGGTGAATCCCTCCCCACTCGTGTCGTCCACATACTGAGAAGGGAGAATGGAAGTGGAGGAAAGAAAGCCCCAGAGGTTGGGGGTTGGGGGTGGGGCGAGTGATTTAGCAGAGAGATCCTAAGGGCCTATGACTAGGGCTAGTCCTTATCCCACATCAGGCATTCCGGACCCCTGATCCTTCTCTCTCACCCCAGTAGGTCCATCCTAAGCCTTTCTAAAACCATCCTGCTGATGCTTTTCTGGGAGAAGGTTCTCCAAGGGCCCAGTATAACTTCTGAGGAAAACCTCCAATCATCTCATCCACAAGACCTGCTCAATACATGTTGATTGATTGACTGAATGATGCACCCTAAGGCTACATTTTGTGCCATGGGAATTTGCCTCAGATAGTGAACTAATTCCCTGATGGAGGCCTTAGGGCAGCAGGGTAGCCCAATTCATTTTGCAAAGGAGGAAGGGCTGCAGTCCTAGATAATATAGTATTTAGATCCTCATGACCCTGAAGAACCCATCTGACAGCTTCAGGGTCAAGATTCATGGATCCAGGGACCAGATGCACTCCCTTGGGTTTGACTCTCTGTGTTGTGACCTTGGGCATATTCCTTTACCTCTCTGAGCCTTGATCTTCTCATCTGTAAAATGAGGCCAGTTAGAGCTTCTTCAGCATGACATAGGGAAGATAAATGGAGAGAAGTATGAGGCTGTGAGGGGCCATTTGATACATGTCAGTCTTGCTCCCCTATCCTCAGAGGCTTCGGGAGAGAAGGTGTCTTTCTCAGGGGGGCACTTCTCTCTGACTCAGATGCAAGTAAAAACATTGCATTGCAGTGACTGGGCTGGAGCCCTCTTGCCTGTGAGCAGTTGAGGAGAGGGCAGAGTGAAGCTCTGAAGGCTGTCTCAGGAGCTTAAAAGCATCTCCCTTGGGGTTTTGGGGCAGAATTCACACACATACTAGTGTCTCTGGGGGCATGGCTGGAGAAGCAGAAATTCCTTGTTTGTCTCATTTCCATGTCTCCTCCATCCTCTCAGCCTTCTAGTAGAGGGAAACAAAGTGTGGAAATGGACTCCCAGAGAAAGTGGCGGTCAAGTGGCTTGGGAATCTGCATCTGCAGGGCTGAGGAGTCAGGGTAGCACCATCAGATGGTACCAGGTGTGCCTGAATGGGGTCTGCAGAGAACTCAGCGTTCTGGTCCCAGCAGCCTGCAGGGTCAGTGACAAAGCACTTACCAACCCTTCCCACAGAGGACAGTGGACCTCTGTGGATCTTGCTCTGGGACTCAGAAGCCTGGATGTGACAGTGGGGGGAGGATGATGAGAAAGAATGCTGCTGTAACAGGGCTCCCAGAAGCCTCAAGGTGCTAGAGTGGCATACACCCAGAGTGCAACTGCCAGTGTAGGCCTTTAGGGCCACAGTGGGCAGGCTTGGCAATAAGCCAGGTAGTCACTCACTCTTTCATAAGTAAGGGCAGCAACAAACCTAGCTGGACCTCGTGGGCACTAGACAGTAAGACCCCTGAAAGCAACGTCCATATCTATGTCGTTCTTTTCCATACCACCAGCACCTGGCACAGTGATGGCACATAGAAAGGGTTCAAGATATATGACGAGTGGATAGTGAACAGAGAGTAATTTAAACTACTTTCTGTCCAACACTGCTTCATGCAGCTTATGCCTTCATTTAGCAAGTATTTCTTGAATATCTACTATGTGCAAGTCTCTGTTGCTAGGAGCCGAAGTAATTTGTAAGCATCCTTCATATGGGTACTTCGAGTGGCCCATTCAAGAGCATCTCAGCACCACCTGGCTCTTCTGGAGATCGAGGCCTCAGTGGGGGTAGGGGAAATGCGCCAGGTTCAGCCTCTTTCCGGGAACATGTGTGGGGTCCCTTCGCACTTGCTCCTGCTGGGCTCCCGGGCTCCCGGGCTCCCGGGGCCGCTAGGTCTTGGCAACTCCACTTTCCTCTGGGGCCGTGGCGTCTCTCTCCAGCCCCTTCCAGGGCCTCCGAGCAGCGGCCCCAGCCGGGCGGCAGGTAGCTGGGGAAGGGACCGGGCTGCGCCTGGGGAGCGAGCTTCGCCGGGCGGGGAGAGCGCGGCCAACGCGGAGCGGTCCCAGAACAAAAGGCTCATGGCTGGCACCGGCCTCCTCCGAGCGCGCTGGGGACGCGGGTTCGGGGCGCAGGCGGGAGAACCGGGCGCGGGAGGGGGCTGGAGTGGAAAAATGAAGTGAGAAAAGAAGGCTGTGTGTGTGTATGCCCGGGGTGGGAGCGGCGACAGGAGGTCACCCCCGAGGCCGAGGTCTGCGGCGGGGCCGCCGAGGCCCTTCCTCCGCCTCCTGCAGCGCCTTCCAGGCAGCCAAGCGTGTCTCCGGCTGCAACTCCACCAAGCACGCCGCGGCCGCCTCCACGCCTGCCTGCCTGCCCGCCCGCCGGCCGGCCGAGCCAGTAAGTAGCGGCGCGCCCGGCGCCCGCTCCCCGCCCGGCCGCGGCTTCCGGCCGCAGCGTCCGCCGCCGCGCGCCGTCCCCCGCCGCCCCGCCGCCTCGCGGGCGAGTCCGCTACCGGCCGCCGCTCCCGGCCGGGCGCCCGGAGCCCCGCGCGCCTCCGTGGCCCCGCGCCTCCACCCGTCGCGCGCTCTCCCGCCGTGGCGCGGCATCTGCGGCGCGCTGCGGGGAGGGTCGCCCTCGCCGCGCGCTCCCCGGGTGCCGCGCCACTCCCACGTCCAATGGCTTTCGGGGGGTGGGGAGTGGGGGGCGTCGCCCGGGGGCGAGGAGCCGCGGCCGGGGTGGGGCGTGTGCGCTGTGCGCGGCCGAGCGAGGCTGACGTGCCCGCCGGAGCGCGCGCCCGGGCGAGTGTGTGTGTGCGGGAGTGTGTGCGCACACGCCTCCGGGGGCTGGAGTGACACTGCAGTGGGTTTCTCCCTCGCGCCGGCCCTCCGGCTGCTCAGCCCCCCACCTGCCGCCACCGCGTTTGGGAAGCAGCGTGGCTCTTTTATCTTCCTGAGCCTCCCTGTCCATCCACCCCTCCCCAGTCTTACTTTTCCTTTCACCCAGGGGGCTGCAGCTGGCCACCCCTCAACCGGTGCCAACACCTAAGCCGTTTCCAGTCTCTCCTTAGCCAGTCTTTCCCACTTATCCTTCTCTGGGGTTCCTCCACGAGCCAGTCCAAGGCTCCCCCATCCTTGGAAATTGTTTTGTTGGACTGCTGTACCGAGGCGTGTAAAGCTTGAGGACTTTATTATTATTTTGATTCTTTTCATTTCCTCCCCTCTGGGCAACGGAGCAATGAAATTTCCAATCGAGACTCCAAGAAAACAGGTGAACTGGGATCCTAAAGGTTGGTATTTCCTACTTTTGGCGGCCCTCGCCCTGCCTCCATCTCCGGCGTGCGCGCGCTTCCGTGAGTGGAAGCACTCTTGCTCCCGGCAGCGTGTGTCCTGAGGCTGGAAAATGCGCCTGGGAGCCGCAGCGCGGGTGGGAGGAGGGCGGAGGCAGCGGGGGTTCCAAACCCAGATAGTGCCTGTCATTACCACATAATCATTGTCCCTCCTGGATTGTTTCAAAAACCTAAAGATACACCAAGCCGGCTGTTTGGCTTGAAATCACACCAAGTGTCGGTATTTGCTTTTGACTTTATGTGTGCGAGTGTGTGTGTGTGTGTGTGTGGTGTATGTGTGTGTGTCCTTTGTTTCTGGTGATCTTTGTCTCTCTGGCAGATGGGTGGGGTGCCTCCCCCTGGACCTGGAGCTGCTCCGCCTGCCCAGGGTGTCCTCAGTGGGAAAGGTTTCCTGGCAGCAAGTGGGGCTTGGATCTGCAGCAACGGTCCCTGGAGGTGGCCCTTCTCGGAGGGCATATGGAATAATGGAGCCCAGGGGGCCTTTGGAGTCTTCCCTCAATCTTATTACCAAACCAGGCAGCTAGTTTGGCTCGGATCGGAGTAGAAGTGGGAGGGGGGAAGGGTTTGCAAGAAGGGTGGGGCTGCCAAGGGCTGGGGAGGGGGCACGGAGTGTGTCCTCCTGAGCAGTAGTGTGGTTTACACACTCTGATGCATGTTGGACAGTGTTCCCTCGGCGCAAAAGAGAGCGACTAAGACAGATTTGTGTGTGCCTAGCGTTGACCACCGTGTCTGTAATTAGCATATAGATGTTAAGGCCCCTCCTGAGTGATTGGTGTGGGAGCAGAACAAGTTGAAACCAAGTGTCCAGTTTTGACAAGAATGCGCTTTATCATTTCTCTCAGCTCCTCTGAAGCTGGGTCGGGCTAGGCAACACCTCTGTGTGTATTGGGTTGAAATTGGTTTATTTGATGTGTGCAGGTATGTTTAATGCTTTTTTACGAGTGCATTTATTCTTTTCTCCAGACCAGAAAAGAGGAAACCCGCTTATTTGTTGAGTGAATGTCTTATAAATTGACTGGCTATTATAGAATGAGGGAAGATGTGTTGCCTCTTTCAACACTGAAGCTGTTACACCTTAATACAACCCAAACCCAGTCCAGTTTTGTCTGTTGATCTCTGGAAAGTGTGCCTTGGTTTATTTTATTTTATTTTGTTTTGTTTTATTTTTTGATCCCTGTAAAATGTACTTATTGAATACCTACTACTTACCAAATGCTGTCCCTGGAGATATAGTCAGAATAGTATAGACAAAGCCTTCTTGGAGTTTATAGTGAGGGAGGCAGACCTAAATCAATCAATGCACAGAAGAGTGCATAATTACATGTTTATGTATGCTCCATGAAGGAGAGCATAAGGATTTTAAGAAAGTGATAGATTGACAAGGATCAGGGAGGGTGGGTAGTCAGGGAAGGTAGTCAGACACTTGTACTGAGACCTGGAAGATATGTAGCGATTAATTGGCTACTGAGGAGGTGAACTGACCTAGAAGAGGAAACAGCAAGTGCAAAGGCCCTGAGGTAGAGGGGACATGTGTATTTGAGGAACTGAAAGGCAGTTTTCATGGCTAGAGCGAACAGCAAGGGAGAGTGTGTTTTGAGGTGTGGCCGGTGGATCCATAGGGTCAGACCCCAGAGCCTTGTGTTATTGCAGGTAGGGTGGGGCTTTGGGGTGGGGGCAGGAGTGTTGCCTTTATCTTAAGCCACTGAAAGGTTTCAAGCTGAGGAGAGACATCTGAACTGAGTTTCAAAACAAGTGCTGTGTGGTTCTTGTGGATGTGAGGGACCAGATGCCATGGTGACTGGACCAGGGTGGTGGCTATGGGATGGAGAAGTGGGTGGGGTAGGGAGCTATGGAGGGCAGAAAATCAACAGGATTTGTGTAAATAGAGTGTGGACCTAGAGTCACTGGAATGACTGGGAAGGCAGCTGGGGCAGGACCAGTCTTGTGGGAAAGCTCGTGACTTCAGTCCAGGGCTTGTTGAGGGGGGGATGTCCTGAGCCATCCGAGAGGTGTGTCAAGTGGGGAGTTGTCTAAAAAGTCATACTGGGATCTTCAAGGAACTCTGGTCAGGATGGAGGGCGGTGAAGCTTGCCTTGGCTTTGAGAATACGTTTCTATGTGATCATCATTGTATATATTTATATCACAGTGCTAAACACAGATGAATCCAACATTTTACAGCTTGACACAGAAAGCAGTACGCAAGTAGCGTCTCCAGTCACAACTGATGGTGCTAAAAATGAAAAGACTCTGATAAAAATACCAACATTTAATGAGAAATCTTTGCATGCCAGGTGTTTTATGCACATTATTTCATATAGTTATTCTCATAATGCTTATCCAGTGATATCAGTGCTTTGTCCCCACTTGATTGGCATCAGGATACCACTGAGCTACCTTCCAGTAAGATGCTCTGACTTCATGTACAATTGTTCTTGTGGGTGGTGTTGACAGTAGTCTTTTCTAGCCAGGGGGTGGAGGCAGGAGAGGGGTCAGGAGTGAGGGTGGCATGTCTCACACCTTATAGAACTATGTGTCAGGTGCTGTGAAGTGCTTTACATACATTAAAAAGTAAACAATTTATTATTAACTAATTACAATTCAACCAGAAGAATAAATTATTTAGTCTTCTTTATTTAATCTTAGGAGGAAGATGCTGTCCTAATTTTACAGGTGAGGGAACTAAAGAACAGAGAGGTTGAGTAACTTACCCAGGGTCACACAGCTAGTAGATGGTGGGGTTAGACTAGAACAGGGGTCCTTATACATTCTTTGAGTCTATCTCTTAAGTCTATCTCTTAAATTATTGGGACCTCTGGCTCTTGCCTGGTGAGGCTTGCAGAGCTCAAGGACTGGGGAAGCTCATTGCAAGGAGAAAGAAAACAATAGAAAGGAGTTGGGAGGGGCAAGGGAGGGAAGATTGAAAGAGGAGAAGGAGGAAGAGGAAGAAGAATGCCTTTTCTACTCATTCCTTTCTCCATTAACCCATCTGGCCAAACAGCATCTCTGCCTCTACCTCTGGTGGGCCCGTCACTGGCCACTGGACAGACTTTGGGTCTGTTCTTTGGAGGTTTGGGTTTACACAGACAGGCCAAGTATGTTTAGCAGGGCAGAGATGACGGGGAACCTAACATTAGAATAGAAAAGGGGAGAGACAGTTCTATGCACTGTAGGATTTGAGTATTAACAGACTTGAACCTTCAGGTGGAGATGCTCACAGATTGTGGAAGGAAGTTGTAATTATGATGTTTTGCTCACAGTCCCATTACCTGACAATTTAATAGCACAGAATGAAGGTGGATTGAGAGCAGATTGGTTTTGATTGCACTTGCGTGAATTAAGCAAAGCACTGTCAAGAGGTTTAGGTGCAAAAATAAGACCTAAATATAAAATGATTATTCTCTGGTGAGCTATGGCCTTCCTCCCTATTTGTAAAGCTGAGCCTACAACAAATAGAGTAACTGCTTTTGTAGGACCAACAGAAAAGTAGGCTGGCACTGAGTCTTGGCTTTCATGTGCATTTTACATCACTGGGGTCACTTGTGGATGATTTTTTGCTGAAAACTGGGATTGGTTTGCTGCTTTTGGGTATCTTAAGGGCTTTTAAAGATTTTATTTATTTATTTGAAAGAGAGAGAGAAGGATGAGGAGGAGGAGGAGAGGGAGAGGGACAAGTGGACTCTGCGCTGAGTGTGGAGCCCAACTCGGGGTTAGAGCCCATGATCCTGAGATCATGACCTGAACCAAAATCAAGAGTTGGATGCTCAACCAACTGAGCCACCCAGGCGCCCCTCTTAAGGGCTTTTAAAAATCAGTAAGATCGGCAAACGATATTGCCACACCTCAAGTCAAGCAGATCAATATGGTATAGAAAACTCTGGATTTGGGGGCAAAAGAATTAGTTTCTAGAATGAGCCATAGCTATCATTAGCCATGTGACTTTGGGCAGCCCATTTAACCTCTGGGTTTCACCCTCCTCCTGTGTGCAAAGGGGCCATTGACATGGCCTCTCTGACCCTATCTCTCCAACCTCTTTCTTGATTTGACCTCTGGGCTTCTTGTCTTCCTTTTGTTCCTCAGGTAGATCAAACTTGTTCCTGTCTCAGGGACTTACACCTGTGCTTTCCACTACTTATAATGTGTGTTCACATGGCTGGCTCCTTTCCACCTTTGAATCTCACTCAGATGTCACCTTTTTAGCAAGGGCTTCCCTGTCCCATCTGAAGACCTCTCTTCTTGTTCCCCAGCCCTGTCACTTTCTATTATGTCACCTGCTCAGTTGTCTTCCTGGTACTTGTCATCATCTGAAAGCATCTTACTCATGTGTCTCAGATGATGCCAGCCACCCTTGGCAGCATATGAGCTTTATGAATGGAATTTCCTGTCTCATTGACTGTTATGTCCTCAGTGCCCCCAGGAAGAGCCTGGAACGTAGTAGGCATTCAGTAACTTTTGCTGAATGGATGGATGGGTGGGGGATTGGAATAGAGAGGATCTCTAAGTCTTCACGTATGAAGGAAATTCCAGGACTCCTCCAAGCTACAGAGGGCAAAGTACAACTAAGGAAAAAGGAAGGATATCCCTAAATAATGGGGTATCGGAAGGGATGCGGGTATTCCCTCTGCTTGCAAGCTCCCATTTCTCTGAAGTCTCCAAGAGACTTTTCCTTCTGTTCTCCCTTTCACCAGGATTGAAAAGGCTGGGGTGGGGGGCGGGGAGATAGGGGCTGGGGCAGGGAGGCCATGTAGCCTGACAAAGACATGGTTGGTGTCCAATTAGTAATTTGGCTCATGTTGGCCATGACACGTAGCTCTTTTTAGGTATTTAAATCTACTTAACGAAGAAGCAAAGCTTCAGAGCTGGAGCTGTTTTTTTTTTTTTTAAAGCTGCCTTTTCAGTACATACTTAAATGCAAAATTCCAGAGAGGCCTACATTGTATGTGTATAGTGCCTTTCAGTTTACAGAGCACTTTTTACAAATTATCTCATTTGTTCTTTAAACAACCCTATTTTGGTTGATATTGGAGCCTCAGACTTACTGATGGGAATAGAAAGAAGAAATGAGTTATTTGGGGGCCCAAGGCTGCAAACAGGCAGAGGTCGGGCCAACCCAGTCCTTTTGATGCTTATGTCCAGGATCATTTCCCTCAAGCTTTCCACCCTTCCAGGGTCTTTGTTTATCTCACACGCTCTCATTGCCTCTTGTCCAAGGTGTATTCAGAAGTTTCCCTGAGAGATTTAGAGGATTGATCAGTGGGTCCCAAGTCCATGGCTGTTTTTGTTAGGTCATGCACTGGCTGGCACTTTATCTCATGAGTTCAGTTGAAGACCCTTGGATTTCACTTCTGCTCTCCTGGCTAAAAAGAGATTTCAGCATCTTGTGAATGTGAGCCACGCTCAACTTGCAAGGTTGCTTGAGCCCTATCTTTATTAATGTGTTTCCAAACACCAATTTGTATAGCATAGATTTTCTGGAAAGAAAATTGTCTATTTTTTATTTAATATCCAACTTTCAGGAGATCGGCATTCCAAATGGGATTAATAATGTGCCCAAATCACCACAATTATCCTAGAAAGTAAAAAGGAAAGATGGTTCCAAAGATTGTCTGGGCCAAGGTTTGGTTCAGGGTTGTTTTCCGGCAGGGTCGGAGGGAGGTTCATCATCCTCTTGCCAATGCCCACGATTGCTGGGTAGAATTAAGATGGGGCAGGTTGATTTTGCTATTTCACCCCGTTTCCAAAACGTATGTTTTGGCTCTGTAATAGTCTTCTCAGGCTATCATAACAAAATACCATAGACTGGGTGGCTTATACAATGGAAATTTATTTTCTCACAATTGTGGAGACTGGAAGTCCAAGATCAAGGTGCCAGCAGGGTCGATGTCTGAGGAGAGCCCTTCCCTTGGGTTGCAGATGGCCACCTTCTTGCTGTACCCTCACAGTGGAGAGAGAACACTCTGGTGGCTTCCCCTTCTTACGAGGGTTACCAGTGCTATTGAATTAGAGCCCCACCCTCATAACCTCATTTAACCTTAATTACCCTCTTAGGGCTCTATCTTCAATACAGTCATGTCGGCAGTTAAGGTTTCAACATATGAATTTTGCAGGGGACACAATTCAGTCCACAACAGGCTCTATATTAACATCATAAATCAGGTGCATTCAAAAAAGACAATGTGCACTTTGCAGGAAATTGGAACACTTCTACCACAACTGAGATAACGGCACAAAGGGTATCTACTATAGGCACAGAACTAGGGGCCCTTTGTTGGCAAGAGAAAGGCTATTGAGATAGTGGATTCTTTTTACTTTTAGTCCATAGAGAATTAGAAGAGTTTAATGAAACCGAATAAAGCCATTTTACTGATAGCCAATTAGAAGGTTTCAGTTTGGATAGCTTCCTTGGCCGATGCATAAAGGTGAATTAAAGGGAGAATCTTCTGCTGTACTCGGATTCTGTTCTAAGGGCACTTACAGGATGAAGCAGATGGAGATGGAGTCCGTTAGGGGCTCAGCTCTGTATGACTTGGTTATGGAATCTACCTAAACGGGGCACCAGCACCATGTCAGTTACACCCACCTGGCAGATGTGTTTATGGTGGTCAGCAGGGCTATCCACTTTTGGGCTCTGGTCTCGGTGGTTTTCTCAGTGGAGACTTTACTGTTGATCTAGGTCAGGCTCATGCCTATTACCCAGGATGGAGAAACAAAAACCTCCTATTTAATTTCGAGAACATTTATTTGTGGTTTGCAGACGGAGTTTGAGATTTTTTTTTTCTCCCTTCATAAGTGTCTGGGACTGAATACTATGAGTAAAAAATGAAACCTGACTTTCGAATCCTCCGTTTAGGGTTGGGGTAGTGGTGGTGGTGAGCGCCAGAGCCCTTGGTGGGGGGGCAATGGTCACGGGGTGGGGGGAATTATGTTCTCTTTCTCCTCCATTCCCAGAGCCAGGGAGGTGGGAGAGATGGCTGTAAGAGGTGGTGTGGAGGGATAGGTAGGTAGGTATGTAGGATTTCAGGGGATTCCGTTTCCCATACTGCCACTAATTTTGGTTCCATGACTTCCTGCTGCCATGGAGGGGACTTTGAAGCAGAGTAGAATGGTGGCACAACATAGGATTTGGAGAGTTAACTGCTGCAGTACATAACCCACATCATCACAGGGAACTTTACCTCTCTCATTCCTATTTCCCTTCCTTATTCCTTCATTCTTCTCTCCCCCTGTCTTCCTACAGAGTTCTCATCTCAATCACTATCTCTTATGCGAAGGATCCTAATTTTTTTTTTAATCCAGTTACCCAATGTAGGGGTAGTAGTAGTGTTTTCAGTTTAAAAAGAGATGCTCGAAGAGAGTGCAGATTTGCTCAAATGTTAGGAATCTGGAAGTCATGGTGGCCTTTGCAGAGTGGCCCCAAATGCTATTTGTATTCCTTTTTTTTTTTTTTTTTAAGATTTCTTTATTTATTTTAGAGAGAGGGAGAGAGGGAGTGAGCAGAGGGAGGGGCAGAGGGAGAGGGAGAGAGAGAATCTTTTTTTTTTAAGGTTTTATTTTTTTAGTATTTTTTTTATTATGTTATGTTAATCACCATACATTACATCATTAGTTTTTGATGTAGTGTTCCATGATTCATTGTTTGCGTATAACACCCAGTGCTCCATGCAGTATGTGCCCTCCTTAATACCCATCACCAGGCTAACCCATCCTCCCACCCCCCTCCCCTCTAGAACCCTCAGTTTGTTTTTCAGAGTCCATCGTCTCTCATGGTTCATCTGAGAGAGAGAATCTTAAGCAGGCTCCACACCCAGCATGGAGTCTGAGGCAGGGCTCAATTCCAGGACCTTAAGTTCATGACCTGAGCTGAAATTAAGAATCAGGCTCAACTGACTGAGCCATCCAGGTGTCCCTCTATTTGTATTTCTAAAACAATTTTAATACCAGGAAAATGAGTTTCTTATGTGTAAGCATGTCTGTAAGCCCCCAAAATATCAAATATTTTAGCGGGATAAAGACAAATAGCATAACTTATCGAATTTGATGAGCCTGACAGTCTGTATAGAGATGCTTGGTATCAGGTGTGATATTTGACAATTGAACATTTACTCACTTTTATCATATGAGATGAGAAAGCAGTATCCAAATGTTTAAGAAAAACTGACGGGAGAAAAAGCTTAGAGATGAAAGGATTCTATCCATTGACTTATTTTTTTCTGTCTGCAAATTTGGGGTAATCTATTGTTACCCATTTTAACCATGAACCAACCTGGGTCAGCTCCCAGATTCTACTGGTTGAGAATATTGCCTTAGACTAAAGGCATTCATTTCTCATGCTGGAATTTGAGGCCATATGGGAAGTTATGGTAGATCTGGTTTAGCATATACATCCTTAAACCCTGGTAGATGTAAATGTATGTTATATTCATTTAACTTAGCTTCTGGGCTAGATGCTACCCTCTCTACAGCTTAAGGTGGAAGGATCTGGGTTCTAGTGCTGGCTCTGCCACTCTTATGGTAAAGGAGAGAGTTGAGATGTTGATGGCTCAGTTATCTTCATGCCTTGATAGTCTTAGATCACCTGGGTTTCAGTTTGAGCTTTATCATTTACTAGTGGCTGATTTTGGCAAGTAGCTTCATTTCTTTTTGACAGTCTCATCTGTAAGGTGGAGATGATGATAGACTGTCTTCCTTTTTTTTTTTTTTTTTAAAGATTTATTTATTTATTTGAGAGAGAGAGAGAGAGAGCAGATGGTGGGGCAGAGGGAGAGGGAGAGAGAGAAAGAATCATTAAGCAGACTCCCCGCTGAGCGCAGAGCCCAACACAGGGCTCCATCCCAGGATGCTGAGATCATGCCCTGAGCCAAAATCAAGAGCCGGCTGTTTAACCTACTGCGCCACCCAGGCCCCCCAGCCTGTACTTCCTTGATTCGTTATGTGGATCCAATAAAATGACCAATGATCCAATGAAATGCTAACTCTCAAAAGCATCTTGGAGCATTGCAAAGGTTCCATGAGTGTTCCTGCATTATGTTCTTATCACGGTGGAAGGGGTCCCTGTTCTGTGAAGTCACAAAAGACTCCAGCTCCAGTCACTTGAGAAGCATCTGTTTCATTTTCCAGATCATCGGGGAGGGTGGCCTATTGCACAGCGCCCCCTTCCTGGGACTCTCTTTGACTGTCAGTATTCTTATCCCAGGTTTAAAAAAACCTAGGTTATTTGGGTCAAACCAGAGAAAAGACCAGAGGAAAAAACATAGTTTGGAGTCACAATACTTGAGTATTATTCTACCAATAGAGTTCTTGTTCTACCAATTTTATTAGTAGACAATAAATTGGGCAAGTCATTTAACCTTTTTGAGCCTAAGTTTTCTCCTGGGTAAAATAAAGATCACAGTCAGCACCTGCTTCACAGTTGCTGAGATGATTAAATGAGTTAATAAACATGAACAAGCTTTATAAACTGTTAAGTTCTAGACCAGCATTTCCTGAAGTGTGTTCCATAAGATACAAATTAATCTCCTCAGATGCTCTGAGGAAATAAAAAATGGTTTCATGGTTGGTTTATGGGATGGTGTATTCTCTCTCATTCTTTCCTAGAGAGTGGGTATTGCTGTGTAAGAAAAACTTTAATATTTGGTGGCTTAAACTAATGACAAATATTTATTATCTCATAGTTTCTGTGGATCAGGAATTTGGGAACAGCTTAGCTGAGTGGTCTGGCTCAGGAGTCACTCACTGATTGTGGTCAGATGTCAGCTGGGGCGCTATCATCGGATGGCTTGACCGGGGTTGGGAGATCTACTTCTGAGATGATGTGCTCATATGACTTGCAAACGCTGCTGGTTGTTGGGGGAGAGGCCTCATTTCCTGCCAATGTGACCCTCCCCACAGGCTGTTTGAATGTCCTCCCAACATGGTGGCTGGCTTCCTCCAGAGCAAGCCATTTGAGAGAGAACAAGGCAGAACTGATGATGCCTTTTATGACTCAACCTCAGAAATCACATATTGTTCCTACAACCACAGTCTTTTCATTAGATGTGAGTTACTAAGTTGAATTCATACTTGGGATGATGAAGCTGACTTTGGAAGGGAGGAGTAACAAAGAATTTGAGGACATATTTTAAAATCACCGTAAGCATTTCCCCTTCTTATTTATTGAATATACACTAAGTTCCAGGTATTCTGCTAAGTGCTTTATAGCCATTATCTCATAAAATCCTCTTTATAGTCCAAAAAAACCAGATGACATTATTATCCCTGTTTTCTGAATGAGGGGACTAAGTCCCACAGAGCTTGAGTAACTTGCACAGGGTTACGTTATAGTTCTATGGCTTAAACTGGGTCTGTCTGTTAATGTTGGAGCTCTCACCTCTACCTGTACACTGCCTCTGGTAATCCTGTAGTGCAGAAGCCTGGTTGATTTTGTTTAGCTCTGCATCTCCCACTTACCACAGAACAATGATTCACGGACCTCCATTTACCCCTCCTACTACCCACTACTCAAAGTGGTATTTCAGAAAGACAGTGAGTGTGATGACGATTTATATAAAATATGAATATACGGTCTTGTAATAGATCCCAGTATACCTACCAGCCCAAGCTGATTATTCAGATACAAAAAGCATCTATTGAGCCTGTCTTGGGCAGGTGCCATGCTATGTGTACATCTGTAGAACATTCACCAAGAAATGACCGCACGATAAGCCCAATTTCTTCTGAAACCAGAGACCACGTGATAACTCACTGGCCCACTTCTTCTCCAGATTCCCCTTCTATGACAACCCCCTTCCTTTACAGATCCAGTGCCTGAAAACCCAGCCTCCTTGGATAAAGCCAGAAGAACAGGACATCCTTCAGGCTGAGCAGCAGAAATGTCACAGAATGGGTGTCTGGTGTGTTTCTGCAGCAGACCTTGTGTCTGTACTGTGTGACTGAAACAGAAGTCAGAATGTAGCCAGCATGGCAGGGATGACGTGCTGGGGGATGAGGGGCCCAGCCAGCCCATGGGAAAAGCCACTGGTGGACAGTGCTCTGTGTCATATTTTGAGTAAACTTTTTTTTTTGACTACCCTGTTGCTTTTCCTGCACGTTCTTGAAGAGAAAACAATTTCCAGGAAGGATGCATTCGATGCCTTAGAGGGCCTCATGTTTCCGAACACTGCATGCCTGGCTTCTTCCTGAGGCAATTTTACATTCTGAGGAAAGTTTTGGAGCTTCTGTGTCCTGGGTGAGAGGAGAGTGAAGACAGTTTCTTTTGAGTGCCACCACAGGCTTTGTTGAATATGTCACTTCTGGCACAAAATGGCAAAGAGGCCCTAGGACTGGGAGAGGGGGTTGAAAGAGGCTGCCGGAGCCCCCTCCCCCTCATCACATTCTGGAGCCAACTCTCATGGCGTCTGTAACCATAGTAACCACAGGCTGCAAGTTTCTCAGGATACTGATATGCCATTGTGCTTACCTTCTGGTCCTGTTATTTCCCCCTCTATTCCTTCATCCAGGAATGACCCCCCCACCCCCTGCCTCCACTTACCCCTGCAAAGAGATGGACTTTCAGAGGGCTTTCACTTCTGACTGATTCTTCTATTTCCTGAAGCCCCATTTTCACTTCCTGGACCTATAACTGGTTCATTATGAAGCAGATGAAGCCACATGCACGTCATTTCCTCAGCATTTCCACTTTACTATGAACAATTGCTCGTAAGTCATCTAGTGTACGTACCGTAGGTGTGATTGTAACTGTGCAGAAGGATGGTGGCTCATGGCACTCTGTTTCAAATAACGCTCCTGTGGTTAGTCTGGTTGAGATCTCGGGAGTATTTGGATGTGTTGTAAAAGAATAGGGAAAGCCAGTGAGGCACAGTGAGGAGAGCACGGGTCTCAGGAGACCCGGAGTTTGGTGCTGGCTGGAGAGTGAAGTGTGCATGGCGGCATGAGGGTGGGGCAGTGGGTGCTGGCCATGGTACGCAGGGTATAGTAGGTTCTATGAAAGACTTTTGTTGCTTTCTTAGAATAAGGCGAAGGCACTGAATGGTTTGAAGTAGGAGGATGACACAATCAGATTTGCATTTTAAAGATTATTTCAATCACTCATCAATTAAATGGTTGATTCAGCAAATGTTTATGGAGGATGCTTCCAATGGGCCGGGCATGGTGCTGGGTGCCCGACTCACCTGGGGGACTTTCTGTCTCCTTGTAAGAATCATCGGAATGTTTGAAAAACATCTAGGCAGGAAAAAAGCTCTTCTTGGCATCTTTGTTTTATGATAACCAGTTCCAAACTTCTGGTTGCAAATGGGAGGTGTAAAAACCAGGCCACTGCACTTTCAATTTCTGTTAATTATAATAATCTTTTCCCTGGCTTTGTTATGTGGCCCTTGATTCTGTCATAATTTACATATCTGGAGTCAATTAATTAATAAACCCAAAACTATGGAGTGCCTGTATTTTGTATTTCAGACGCCTTTCAGGAGCATTTGGCTATCAGTCCAGCATAATGGGCCTGAGAAAAATTGCCAGCATCCCCTTCATACCCACTGTCACTTTGTGTCTGGAGTGCTGAGAGGCATTGTGACATTGGGGTATTTCTCCTTTGACTATAATGGGAACCCCTGAGTCTCTGTGGCCTCAGCTCAGAAGGCCTCCCAAAAGCCTGAATTAATGAGATGCTATGATGTGCGGGTCCCTTTCTCTGGCGGGGTGAGAACACAGCTTTTATAGGAGCATGAATGCTTGCTGTCAGGCAATAATGCATTCAGATTCAGTTCTAAAGGCAGGCGGAGCCGACAGCCACAGGGGGTGGGATTTGAGAAACCCTCTGAGTCCTTGTCTATTGCTGAGCCACATCAGTCCTTCCCAGGACCATCAGATCGCCTGAAATCTATGTTAACTCTTCATCAGCAGCCTTTCATTCATCTGCGTGGTTATCCCTAAACATTTATTGAGTGAGTGCCCGGAGAAATGGGGCTAGGCACCAGACACAGAAAGATGGAAAAAGACCTGAGGCTTTATACCCAGAAAAGTCACAGTTTAGCTGCTGAGCCAGGTGCATAATCAAATATCGTGATATACCATGATAAAGGTGCTGATAGAGGTATGGATTAAAATATCGTCTCCAGAACACATCTTGTTCAAATGCAAATGTCTTTCTTTGGGATAACATACGAACTCACAATTACCCATCGGTGCAGCCAAGTTAATCAAGTTTCTAAGAGAGAGCTGGGCCAAGAGGGAATGGAACACAGGACCCAAACATATTGATGGGTTGGTGTAAAGTAGGGAAAGGAAAAGTCAGGAGCAGGGAAGACTGGCCTTGGGAAGGAGCCACAGAGGGTGCACCTGGAGGACCCTGGAAGTGAAGGCTGTGTGATGGGGGTGGGGGGATGAAGGTATCTCAGGGGTAGAGGGCAGAAGGTGCCCAGAGGACAGGAAAAGGACATCGAAGGCAAACTTGTATAATGTTATCCAGTTCACATGAAACTCACTTTAGGAATTGGAAAGGACTTTTTTTAAAAATTTTATTTTATTATGTTATGTTAGTCACCATACATCATTAGTTTTTGATGTAGTGATCCATGATTCATTGTTTTCGTATAATACCCAGTGCTCCATGCAGTATGTGCCCTCTTTAATACCCATCACCAGGCTAACCCATCCCTCCACGCCCCCCCCAAAACCCTCAGTTTGTTTCTCACAGTCCATAGTCTCTCAGGGTTTGTCTCTCCCTCCGATTTGCCCCCTTCATTTTTCCCTTCCTTCTGCTAATATCCTCCATGCTATTCCTTATGTTTCACAAATAAGTGAAACGATATGATAATTGACTTTCTCTGCTTGACTTACTTCATTTAGCATAATCTCCTCCAGTCCCATCCATGTCGATGTAAAAGTTGGGTATTCATCCTTTCTGATGGCTGAGTAATATTTCACTGTATATATGGACCACATCTTCTTTATCCATTCATCTGTTGAAGGGCATCTCGGCTCTTTCCAAGAAATTGGAAGGGACTTTTGAGACCTGTAAAGGAAAACGCTGGAGTCTACAGAGGTCAAGTGACTTGCCTTTGACCAGACAGCAAAGAGGGACAAAGCACATCTTTGCATCCTTATCTGCTAGCCTCCATTATTCAACACTGTCTCTTAAGGTAATGCCAACAGGTGCTGGGGCCTGTTTTGAAACCCTTTCCCTTCCTTTGGGAAGAATTAATGAAGAGCTATAGCTCTGTAGAGCCTAGAGCATATTAGTTCTGAGATTCCAAACTAAATTTTATAATAGTATGGTGGATGTGGGTGTATATTCAGCCTCCTGGGGAAGACATCCATTCATTTGTTCAGTGAATATTTACTGCATGTCTTCTTTGTGCTCAGCAGTGTTCCAGGCCTGGGGATGCAGGATTGAACAACACAAAATCCCTGCCCTCCCAAAACATACCACCAGGCCAGACCTCTCAGTCTGTCTTGTAGACACTCAGGTCAACTTCCTCTGCATCGTAGAAATTTTTTTCAGATGCACATTTGACACATGAAGGAGTTTAAGCAATCTTATAATAAGGATGGAAATGAGGCCATTCTGGTGTTGCATTGCTCTGCAAAAAATGTGTAGTTTGATAAGTTTGTAGGGAATGGGTGTTGATCCTGCTGAAGGCAGCAACATTCTGTTAGAGAATTCAGTGATGTCGTAGAAGGCCTCAGAGCTGCTTAGTTTGTACTGGACTTTTTTTTTTTTTTTTAAGATTTATTTATTTTATTTTAGAGAGTGAGAGAGAAAGAGAGGTAGAGGGGGGAGGGGCGGAGAGAGAGAAAGAATCTCGAGCAGACTCCCCTCTGAGTGCAGAGCCCGACGTGGGGCTCGATCCCACAACCCAGAGACTAGACCCGAGCCGAAATCAAGAGTTGGACAGCCAACCGACTAAGCCACCCAAGTGCCCCTGAACTTCTATGAAGAATCTTTGTTCACTAGGACTGTGTGGCCTATGCATGTATCACTGGGAAGGGAGGAGAGTGTGAGTCTCCCCCATGATGACGTGTAAATTATCTCTGAGGAACTGCAAGAGGCCAAAATGTTAGGTACTTAAATACTCTGTCTTTCTCATTCTCTCTCTCTGGCAGATGGGAACTTCTTGCTACACATGATTCCCAAAGTGTCTAAATTTACATATCTTCTGAATAGGGGGAAATTGGGGCATCTGCTGGTTATGAGCCTGGCAGTCTCTTTGCTGCATCTGGGATGCTGGGGCAGACTGAGGCCAACAGACAGTAAAGGACGCCAGCCTAGGTCACAAAAGCTTAAGGAGGCAGCAGCCGGTTGGACTGGCTGGGTGTCCCCTGGGAACCCCGGGGGTGGGGTGGGGCTGCAAGAATCTCACCTGGGGTTTGAGACAGGGTTGCGGTGAGGTCACATTGCCATGCCAGTTTTCAGCTGAGTGGCTGGGAGAGACCTGTACGAGCCATCCTGCTAGTGGCTTCCAGAAGTTTCTGTTCTGTTTTAAACCAGGTCTGGTGATTGAGGAAACCCTGCCCAGTGGTACTGAGTGCTGATGAGGGTACCAGTGGCCCCACTGCCGGAGATGAGGGGTGTGTGATGAGAAGCTGTGTAAGAGCCCACGTTTGTCCCCCAGCTCTGCCACAGCAAGCCGCTGGTCTCAGGGGCTGACCTACCTCTCTGTGCCTTAGCGTCCCCATCGGAGATCCAGAAATGATGATAACACCCATCCCCTAGGGGCTGTGGGACTTATATGAGACAGTGGGCACAAAGAATAGAATGCAGTGCCTGGCACATAATTATCATAACTGATGATGACCATGGTACTGGTCACACCCGTTTACCAAGGGTTTTCTCTGCATCAGGCGCAGTACTTGGTGCTTAACACACATGATATACATTATTCTTCACTTTGCTGGTTCTTCCAAGTTAATATCCTGAAGTGTAGCCTCATGACCTGGACGCTTATGGCTTCCAAAGAATCTGCACATAGTGAGGGCTCCAGGGCTCTAATTTTTTTTTTTTTAAGATAACAGCTTTATGGAGATATAATTTACATAAGAAAATTTACCCATCTAAAATGTACAATTCAGTGTGGGTTTTTTTTTTTTTCCCCTACTATATTCACAGAGCTGTGCTACCATTACCACCATCTGATTTTGGAAGATTTTGTGACTCCAAAAGGAAACCTCATACCCATTAGCAGTCACTCCCTATTCCCCCCCAATCTCTCCCAGTCCTAGGCAACCACAATCTACTTTCTGTCTCCATGGATATGTCTATTTTGGACATTACATATAAATGGAATCATATAACATGTGGCTTTTTGTGACTGGCTTTTTTCACTTAGCATAATGTTCTCAAGGTTCACTCATTTTGTAGCATCCGTATCTACTTCTGAATGAAGAAATGGACAATGAGACAGGTAGTGTCAGTGCCATCTGGAAGATGAGGAAACCAAAGCTGAGGACGTGTATGGAGCTGCTCATGGCTGCCGCCACTTGAAAATGCTTGAGCTGGGGCTTGCACCCAGGTCTGTGTGGGTTCCAGGGCCATTTGCTGGCCTCTGATTAGGCCTCTGCGTCATGTTGAGCACCACGTCCAGGTAGAGCAGTGTGTCCCTCTAGGTGCATGTTACCTGGGCCTCAGACCTGGCCCTTTTCCTGGCCCCTCTTCCTTCATGGTTGAGGGTGTCCCTGCTCACTGGACTCTGATATTCTCCATCTACCTCCTGGAGGAGGATCTGGTTTCATGACTGCATACCCACAGGTGGCTTCTGTGACTTACGTTGGCTAATCTAAGTCTTTTTATTTTTTTAATTCTTTGTTTACATTCAATTTAGTTAACATATACTATTAGTTTCAGGGGTAGAATTTAGTGATTCATCAGTTGCATGTAACACCCAATGCTCATTATATCCAGTGCCCTCCTTAATGCCCATCACCCAGTTATCCCTTCCCCCACCCACCTCTCCTCTAGCAACTTTCAGTTTGTTTCCTAGAGTTCAGAGTCTTTTATGGTTTGCCTCCCTTTCTATTTTCATCTTACTTTATTTTTCCTCCTTTTCCCCTGTGTTCATCTGTTTTGTTTCTTAAATTCCAGATATGAGTGAAATCATACGGTATTTGTCTTTCTCTGACTGCCTTATTTCGCTTAGCATAATACCTACTAGTTCCATCCATGTTGTTGCAGATGGCAAGTTTTCATTCTTTTTGATGGCTGAGTAATATTCCATTGTAGACATATACCACATCGTCTTTATCCATTCATCTGTTGATGGACATCTGGGCTCTTTCCATCATTTGGCTATTGTGGACATTGCTGCTATGAACATTGGGTTGCATGTGCCCCTTTGAATCACTATGTTTGTATCTTTTGGATAATTACCTAGTAGTGTAATTCCTGAGTTGTAGGGTAGCTGTATTTTTAACTTTTTGAGGAATCTTCAGACTGTTTTCCACAGGGGCTGTACCAGTTTGCATTCCCACCAACAATGTAAGAGGGTTCCCCTTTCTCTGCATCCTCGCCAACATCTGTTGTTTCCTGAATTGTTCATTTTAGCCATTCTGACTGGTGTGAGGTGGTATCTCATTGAGGTTTTGATTTGTATTTCCCTGATGCCGAGTGATGTTGAGCATTTTTTCATGTGTCTGTTGGTCATTTGGATGTCTTCTTTGGAGAAGTGTCTGTTCATGTCTTTTGCCCATTTCTTGACTGGATTTTTTGTTTTTTTGGGTGTTGAGTTTCATAAGTTCTTTATAGATTTTTGGATACTAGCCCTTTATCTGATAAGACATTTGCAAATATCTTTTCCCATTCCGTACATTGCCTTTTAGTTTTGTTGACTGTTTCCTTTGATGTGCAGAAGCTTTTTATCTTTATGAAGTCAGTTCTTTTGTCCATTTCTCAAGGGTTGTGGCATGAACTGTGAAAGCTGTAGAAATCAAGATGAAGAGAGAAATATATTTTCTGTGTTCAAAGCCTAGCAGTCCACTCACCCGATGTGAAAGAGGAAATGTCTTTCTTGCCTTATCTTTAATAATAGATTGTAATTGACCACTTCAAGGTGTGAACTGGCTTCCCTCTCCTGACCCCAGGACTTTTCCTGAGACATAAGTTGCAGTGTACATTCCTCAGTTGCTGTGACAGTGTTGGAGGTGCTGGGCATCGGTGCTTGTGGAAGGGAAGACCCAGCACCAGCCGGCTCTTGGGTAGGCATGTGTGTCTTCATTGTATGTTCATCGGGGACCTACCTAGTCAATGATGGTGAGTCAGCATATCCTATGAAGTGCTAGAGTCCCTAGATTTTCCAAAAACTGCTTCTGTCCTGCTGTTTTCTTACATGCTATTTTAGGGAAAAGGCCCCATTTGATCATTAAAAATGCAAATCAGATTTCCATCTTGCTTCTACCAAAGAAGGAAAATAACCTTATGTACTGCCTCTAGGTTCCCTTAGAAACATCATTAAACCTTATTTTGACTTAAAACTAGTGGGGATTGGTCTATGAATTAGTTAATTAGCTGAAAGTACATGAAGACCCCAGGACTTAGGTAATGGTTATATGCTTGTTTTGTAGGTTTCTCATGGAAGTGGCCCATTCCTGGTCTCAGTTAATGTGAGACCCTCAGTGTCAGCCCTGTATAGCATAGCAGACATGCCAGGGCCCATCCTTACTCCTGCACTCTTACCCCTTCAGTGCAAACTGGCTGACTTCTGACTGCCATTTCTTGCATCTTCTCCTGTTTTCTTAACATTGCCTCCTTTGCTGCTTCCATGGAAGGCAGAAAGTGCAGGGAAATTAGCACATCCCAAGAACATTCCTCAACCGATGACTGATGAGAGATGATGTATAAATACCCCAGTTCCCTCAGCCTTGGGTGGGATAACTCAGGAATGTTTTGCATGGGGTCTTAGTTTCTCCAAGGGGAAAAATTCCATTCTCCCCACAGTGAAAGCTAGCTTGATATTGCACCTTTTATTGGTTATCTTGGCTGCTTTCCAATCTCCTCTCTCTTTTCCACGCCCCCCCTCCCCCACCAGTGCTTTCTTTACCTTCCAAACAACTACAGTGTTTAACGTCCTTATCTTAGGATCAGCTTCTTGGGGAAACCACATTAAGACATATGGTAAAGTTTCACCCTTCCCTTGCTTCTCTGCTTTATTCTGCACCCCACTAGCTTTGAGAGGGTTCCGTATGTTGCCCCTCCCCCCCTCCCCCCCGCAGGCTAGTGGCTCTCAGGGGATACGATTTACAGCTAATCAGCAGCTTTTTCTGCAAGACATCTTCAGCACAAATCCTGGTGCTGATGAGTAATCCATAAAGCATGAAAAGAGAGGTTAAGGCTTGATGAGACTCATCTCAGCCTCATCAAACCATTCTGTTTCCATAATTCTCCTTCTCGGAAGATGGCAAAATGGAGTACAGTTGGTTCTTATTATTTGCAGAGGTTATGTTCTATAAAGTCTCTGCGGATACTGAGTTAGTGAATACTGAACTGTTGCTTCTAGAGGAAAGACAGGGTTAGGTTCCTGAGAGCCCCTGGTCACATTTTTATCCACTGATCACTACATAACCTCGTTTTATGTGTGTTTCTGTTTAAAGACATTTTATTTAATAAATATTGCCGATTCATTAACATTGAACCCACGGCAACAGCACTGTAGCTTGTGCCTACTGGAGGCTTACCTAGCACACATATTTTCTCCATAAGGCAATCACAACCTGGCACTTAAGAGCACTAGAAAGCACTTCAGCACCATGCTTGAGTGCTATTTTAAACAATGAAATGCCCAGCAAAAAGCAAAAATATGTGAAAAATATGGCACTAAATAGATCACGAAAAGGACACTTGCTTACAGTATCAGAGCCACAACAGGAAGGCAGTGCGTGGCTTTGTTCGACCGCAGCTGGGAACGTGTGTGTTGGATGACTGAGATGTTTTGCTCCTCTGCACATGTCCTCAAGTGACTGCGAAAGTCCTGTGAGTATTGTTTCTGGGTTACAAATAAATTTTAGCAAGTAGAAGAATTTGCATATGTGGAATCTGTGAATAAGGGCCGATTGTCTTTTTCACTCCAGCACATGAAGACTTTATTTCAATTCAGTATATTTATTAAACACATGTGCCAGGCTCTGTGACGGGTTCTGAGATATTAATTAGATGTTCTTTGCCCCCCCTTTTAAAAAGATTTTATTTATTTACTTTAGAGAGAGAGAGAGACATACAACATGAGTGGAAAGGGCAGAGAGAGAGACAGAGAGAGCGAGAGAGAGAATCTCAAGCAGACTCCACACTGGGTGTAGAGCCCAGTGTGGGGCTCAATCCCAGGACCCTGAGATTGTGACCTGAACTGAAACCAAGAGTCGGATGCTTAACCAACAACCAACTGTGCCACCCAGGCACCCTAGATGTTCCTTGCTCTTAAGGAGTTTCCATACTGGTGGCATGGGGGATTAAAACTATGACACTAGATGAATACATACTCCAGAGGAGAGAGACCCAGTTCTGTGGGAATATGGAGGAAGGAGTTGAGAGTAACTCAGGATGGAATTCTCAGTGGGGGGAGAGTTTTAGATAGTCTTGAGAGACATTTTGAGCGTTTCCTACATCACTGAGAAAAAAGGAAGTAATTGGTCAGAACGACCTCATTTCCCCCCACCCCAACTCTGCCAGACTACCTACATCTGCACCCACTGCCCCGCCTTTATTCCTCAGTGGATGAAGTGCGTCTGCTCCTCCCATGTATGCTGGGGACCCCACCACGTATGCTCTTTTGGCCTCCTCCCTTCTCCCAAACCATCACCCTCTCCCCCTCTACTTGAATCTTCCCACTAGTGTGTGAACACACTTCAGTATCTTCCAGCATTGTTCCACATTCCCTGTGGCCGCCAGCTAATTCCTTTACGCCCTTCACAGCCAAATGGCTGGAAAGAGTTGTCTGGAATCATGGTCTCTACTTTCCCACCCCACCACCTTTCTAAGCCACCTCTTCACAGGGGCTGTTCTGACTGAGGTCACCAGTAGCCATTGCACTCCCCTGTCTGTTCTTGTATCTTAAGTATCAATTAGGATGCTTTAGCTGCATGTGGCAGAATGTCCCATTCAAAGAAGCTTAGACAGCAAGGACATTTACTGTTAAATGAGTTATTTCTCACTGAGCAAGGGGCTGCCATTGTTGGCTCAGCTGTTTTGTAATGCCATCAAGGACCCAGGTTTGTCCAGCTTTCCGCCCTGCCTCCCTTCATCACATTGGCAAATGCTTCCCGGATGGTGGCAAGAGGGCTGCAGAAGCTCCAGCAAGGGTTATGTCATCTAAATGCAGGGAGGGAAGTGAAGGGGCTTTTCCTTATATTTCTCTTTTCATCAGGGAGGACTTTTCCCCCCTAGGAGCCCTATGGCATACTTCTCCTTACAACAAACCCTAAACCAGTCAGTGTTAAAGGGGAATGGTATTATCATTATTGGCTTGGACCAATTAAGAATTACTACCTGAACTTGTGAGTGGGGCCCATGTTCTTTAAACATGTTGCCATTTAACCAACATATGCATGAAATTGGGTGTGTTAGCAAGGTGGGGAGAGGGGCAGCATCGGCTGCATCTTCCTTGACACCTTGAGGCCTTTCAAACAGTTGACCCCTTCTTCCTTCTTAAAGCGTTTCGCTTCTATTGCTTGCTTTGTGACATTATTTCCTTGGAGGTTTTCCTTCAGTTGTCATGGCTGCTCTTCACTTTCCTGTTGGCTCCTTCTCTGGTGCTCTCCTTCCAAATGGCGGCATGCCCAAGCACTTGGACTTGTCCCCCTGGTCTCTGTCTGTTGTTCTCCCTTGGTGATGTCAGCAGCCCTAGTACCTCCCAAGTGTGTATCTCCAAATTTGCACATCCACCTGCCCCCTTGACATTTCTGCTCACCTGCCTAATGGCCCGCTCCAGCTCCAAAGATTGAAACAGGACTGTGGACTTCTATCCCAAACCTGCTTCTCCCCAAGATTTCCTCTTCTCAATAAATGGCACCACCATGGATAGATATAATTGCTCAAACAAAAATCTAGGCATGATGCATGGGTGAATCCTTTCTTTTCTGCCCCTTGACACTTCACATCCATTCATCAATAAGTCATGCCAACCGTGACTTCTAAAATGTACCCAGGACATGTTCCTGCCACTTTAGTCCGATGCATCTTCTTAGCTGGATGGCTGACATAGCCTTTTTATTGCTTTCCCTCCTGTTCTCCAAAATCCGTTCCTCACAGGGCAACCAAAATGATCTTTAAACACGTAAATCAGATCCTATCATACCCACAGCTTACAATTTGCAAATAGTGCCCCTGTCCCCCTGGCATTAACTGTGAGCTTCTGATGCTTGCTTGCAAAGCCCT
The DNA here is from genome assembly GCF_004348235.1 of Phoca vitulina. Classification (NCBI taxonomy): domain Eukaryota; kingdom Metazoa; phylum Chordata; class Mammalia; order Carnivora; family Phocidae; genus Phoca; species Phoca vitulina. Next base: position 56,902,984 of record NW_022589710.1, on the reverse strand, counting down.
GTGTGAGGGCTGTTGCTTACTTCCTCTCTAAATCTCATCTAGAGTCTAGCCCTCCCTAGGTTTATTTCTTTATTTCTTTTTTTAAAGATTTTATTTATTTATTTGAGAGAGAGAAAAAGAGAGAGAGAGCGAGCCCATGCACATGCAAGCAGGGGGAGGGGCAGAAGGAGAAGCAGACTCCCTGCTGAGTGAGGAGTCCAGTGAGGGATTCAATCCCACTGAGATCCCCCTGAGATCATGACCTGAGCCAAAGTCAGACGCTTAACCAATGCTTAACCAACTGAGTCACCCAGGCGCCTGTAGGCTTATTTCTGTTCCTTGAATAAACCAGTCCCTTCTTATCCTAACCTCTGTAGGACCTTTTATTCTCCTGAAATTCTCTCCCATCGGATCTTCATGTGACTTGTTCCTCCTCACCTCTGACACCTTGGTCCAAATGTCATCTCCTCAGAGATGCTTTTCTTTTCTATTTTTTTTTAATTTTATTTTATTATGTTACGTTAATCACCATACATTACATCATTAGTTTTTGATGTAGTGTTCCATGATTCATTGTTTGCGTATAACACCCAGTGCTCCATTCAATACGTGCCCTCTTTAAAACCCATCACCAGGCTAGCCCATCCTCCCATCCTCCTCCCCTCTAGAACCCTCAGTTTGTTTCTCAGAGTCCACAGTCTCTCAGAGATGCTTTTCTGTCCACCCACTTGTGCAGGTCACACTCTGTCAGCACACTGTTGTCTTTGTTTGCAACGTGCCTGTCACTCACTGAAAATGTTTTCTGTTTATTAATTTAGTAAGCTAAAACTAAATTAATAAATTTAAAACTCTAAGATGGCATCTCCATGAAATCAAGGGAAGAGAAAGTTTTAAGAAGGGACTCTTCATTGGCAAAGTTAAATGCTCTACAAAGACTGAAGAAGACCAGGATGATGATGTGGTAAGGACAGTGAGAACTAATGTTTATTGTTACTATTCATTAACACTGAGCTAGTAGAGGGGCAGGCATTTTGCATACATTATCTTATTTAATCCTGGCAGTGTGTCTGTTGTCGGGGAATGTCATCATTCCCATTTTACACAGGAGAACAATGAGGTTTAGGGAGCTCAGGTGCAGTGTCTGGCATACTGTAGCTTTCAATTAATGTTTGCTGTGTGAGTAAATGAATTTCACCAAGGTCCTGGAGCGGGCAAATGGTACAGTTGAGTGTCTAACCCAGGTCTGAGTAGAACCAAAGTCCATGTTTATGAACAACTGGACTATATTTCCTCAGATGATGATTGAAATACCGAATTACCTCTTAACAGATTGAGAAAGAGAAGTATAATGTAGGATAGGTGATTTTTATTTATTTTGAAATCATGATAAGTAAAATTAATTTTGAGACCAACAGCCTTCTGAATTTTGGATTCCATCAAATCTTTTGAAGGGACAAATGAGTTCTTTCTTTCTTTCTTTTTTTTTTTTTTTTTAAGTAGGCTGCATGCCAAGCATGGAGCCCAATGCGGGGCTTGAACTCACGACCCCGAGATCAAGACCTGAGCCGAGATTAAGAGTCAGACGCCCAACCAACTGAGCCACCCAGGCGACCCAGGATAGATGAGTTCTGTAAAAGTGTTAGTGATGAACCCAGATTGAGTGATTTCTTTATTAATATACCCTGAGGATGAATTCTAATGATAAATCCAGGTTCATTATGCAGGAAAACTGTTAAAGCTTGGTCTTTGGGATGAGTGCAGTAAGAATCCCACTTGGATGATGCTGTGGGTGAGCTATCTGGAACCAAGTTCATGTTTGACATGCAAGTAGAGCACCCGGTGTTAGATGCCTTCTGGATGTGTTGGTTTCGGTTTATTCCATGATGAGACACATGCTCGGCACACTTGTAGGCTGATGGAGACTTCACAGAACATCAAGGACGTAGTCTTTGCCCTTGCTGAGTTCTTGCTGAGTTCACATTCTGATTGGGGTGCTGAAACATGCCTGTGGACGAAAGCAAGATCGCAGGTAAAACCTGTTAATTGAATGAATGAAGAATGTGCGTACAAGATGGATTGGAATAAGAAATGGAAGGAGCAGATGGTTTTGAACTTCCATTATTCAGGGGTGTGAGTGTTCATGGACTGGTGGAAGGAAAGGGGAGGGAGAATGGTTTAGGCACAGGTAAGCTGTGCCCATTTGCGTGATTTGCCCAAGGGGCAGAAAGGGTGGAGCCCCCTGCCCAGGAATCAGAGGGCTTGGAAAGACGATTAGAGAAATAACTGTCAGAGGAGGAAGTGAGATGTGGCTGGTTGTGTGGAGCTACTTGGGGTTTCCCAGACCTGATGTGACTTGAAGGGATGTTTATAAAGGATAAATCTTGCAGTAGGTGTGGGGCATTTGAGAGCAAACCAGATTCAAACTGGAAATACTAGTTAGGGCAAGGTTTCTAAACATCAGCCTTTCCTGTGCCACCTTTGCTTTAAAATGTTTGTGGCCATATTTAAATACACCTATAACACTACTTAATTTGCTTTTTTTCTTTAAGTTGATTTAACTTTTAAAAACTTAAATAGGGACGCCTGGGTGGCTCAGTCGGTTAAGCAGCTGCCTTTGGCTCAGGTCATGATCCCGGGGTCCTGGGATGGAGCCCCACATTGGGCTCCCTGCTCAGCAGAGAGTCCACTTCTCCCTCTGCCCCTCCCCCTGCTTGTGCTCGCTCTCTGTTTCTCTCTCTCTCTCTGAGATAATAAATAAATAAATAAATAAATAAATAAATAAATAAATAAAATCTTTAAATAAAACTTAAATAAATTTAGCTTTGCCTTAAGCAATATCTACCCACTATTTAGTTCCATTTTTCTTTAAATTGACCCCTTATTTTAAAAACTGAAATAAATTTAGCCTTACCCTAAGCAATGGTATCTACGAAATCCTAGGTATTCTGCACTACTTCTGTTTTGCCTAGTGCTCATTAAAATAAACCCACGGCCATTAAAAAATGTTTCATCTGCATGTCACCTAATGCCATCTTGTGTACCACCAATGGGTCCTGTACTACACTCTTGGGAACACTCAGAGCACTGTTACAGCTCTCCGGTTGTGACATGATGAATTGAGTGAATGGGTTCAGCTGCATTCATTAAATACTTACCATGTGCAAACCACTGTGTCAGAGGAGATGAAAATAGGAAGTATATGCAGTCTTTGCTCTTAATGGATTTGGAGCGAGGCAGCAGGAGAATGGCACACTGGTAAGAAGGTGAGATGTAGGCTTGATGAGGCCAATTCCAGCTGTTGGAGCAGCTCTCATTATGTCACTGGACAGCAGCTCTGTCCTGGGCAGTGGAGTGAACTTCATCTATGGAATCGGGGCTGGTAAGCTCTCCTTAATTCCAGTTCACTTCAGCAAGTCCTTGCCATAGACTCCATGATGCTTTTGCAGATATGAAGGAGAGTACAGTGTTTGAGTGAGTGATATACCAGAAAATGAAGTGTGAAGTGGTGGGGGTGGGTGGGAGGGTGGGGAACAGAATGGGGTGAGGACCTCAAGAGAGATGCAGTGAGTGTATGCTCAGGGCTTAGGAGAGAGGATGAGCTCATAGCCAGCTCTGGGGATCACGGAAGACTTTCTGGAAGACCTGGCATTTCAGATGGACTTTGAAGGATGAAATGATGTAAAAGGCATTGATGGAGAGGGTCCAGCAGAGGGAAGGACATCCACAAGGCACCAAAGAGGGAAATGGAGGCCCTTGCTTGGAAGAAGAGCAAGTATCCAGTTGTCCTGGGGGAATGTGGGAAGATGAAGGTGGAAAAGAAGGCTGGGATCTTGTGGCCACTCTAGACTCTGGGCTGAGTGTGGATTTATTTCCATAGGCAATCAAGAGACCTTGACGGCTATGACATGGGACGTGTTGCACTTTATGAAACCACTAATGGATATGAATCCACATCCAGTGGATGATGATGAGGAAGAACAGCAAGCTGGGGACTATCAGGGTAATCTGGGTGACAAATAATGAGATCCTGAATGGTCACGTGACAGAGTTCTGGGCTAGAGGGACCAATGAGGGAGTGAAGAAGAAAGATCTAAACAGAGGGTCAGTGCAGAGGTCTGGGGAGCGACCAGCCAGCAGCACAGGGGAGTCAGTCCTTTCTCTTAAATCACAAGAGGATGGTGGTGTCATCCAGGAGGTATGGAATACTGGGGAATGTTGATTGTATGTAGGGGAAATAAGATAATGGTTATAGTTCTAGCATCTGTGGGTGAGGGTGAGCAGGCATCTTACAGGTAATTTTCTTGCTGGGAAGGAGCAGAAGCAGTCCAGGCTCTGTTAATTCCTTTTCTTTTGTCTTTAAGTATACACAAGGATAAATAGCTGTATAATTTCCATGTGGGCTTGCAAGCTCGAGAGGCATTTATGTTGCACTGAAAATGGACATTATTGTTCTTGACTTGTACAAGGGTACCATGTCCTGGGAAATTGGCCTACAGTAGACTGTGAAAAGTCATTTGAGTGACTTGTTTTTACACATAGTCCTTTCCCCTGCAATATCGCTCTGTGGAGGGACACTTACATAACAGGATTCTTCTATTCCAACTCCTGTTTTCCACTTGATATGGACGTGACATCCAGTAGCTGTGGATGCAATTTGGCTTCTACACAGAGAGGAATCTAATTTGAATACTTTTAAGCAAACAGCAGACGAAGACTTAAAAAGAGGGGCGTCTGAAATGTGACTTGCCACTGCACAGCAAAGAGAAGGATGATCCTCTGTTGCTGGTGGCACCTGTCCCCTGAAATTTTCCTGGAGCACCATCTAAATTTATGAATCTCCCAAATCCATCTATTTTCATTTAGTCTCTGCTCGTATAGTTCTTGTTCTTTTATCTATCTATTTTATATAATGCCTAACTCTGTAGTATCTGAGGCGAAATGCACCAATTTTTAATTGCAATGAAGAGGGCAAAGCAGCTCTTCGGAGCCGCTCTGGGCAGGAAGTGGAGGCGAATTCTTCTAACGGGAACTTCTTTGGGGACTGTGACTCACTCGCCTGCATCCCCATCACCATGCAGGGATTGGTTGAGTTCCAGCAAATCTATAGCCAATTTAGGGGTACAAAAGAAAGGAGAAGGCTCTGTTAGGCAGATCCGTGTTCCCAGTTATCAAAGACGCCAACGCCGTCTCCTAGCTAATAGGAACCCAAAGTGAGTGTGCCCTGCAGATGCTGCCAGATGCTTCTGAAGGGGCACCTTACATTTTATGGTCCCAGATACTGCACACTTAAAAATAGTGTCTACCTGAAGACTGGCTATTAGGTAGACACGAAACTTTTGGAATCTGTTACTGTATCTAGGTTTCCATTTTGCTGAAGAGGCTACACATGTACGAAATGTTCAGAGTGAAGTTTATTCTTTTAAATGAATTTAAGTGGAAGGTTTGGTGAAATGATGTATTTAACTTTTAGCATGATTTTCCTCCTGCATCAAATTTTCTTTTTAAATGACAGAACCTCGTTATAATGTGGCCGTAAAGGAATGCATTCCTTCATGTATCTATTTATTCATCCAACAAATATTTATTTACTGTCTGCCAGGCTCTGTGCAGGACTCTTGCAAATAAGGATGAGAACCATGTACTTTTAACTGTTTCCCAAGGGAAATGTTCTATTGTACTACATTAATTCTAAGATGCATTATTCTCATTACACATCTGAAATCAGAATGTGTCTTTCTACCAATGATATGTAATCATTTAGTTGGCAATATTAATTTTTTGGAAGTACATAAAATGATGATGCATTTTGTAATTGATGGTGGATTGTATTTTATAGGAAATATGTGCATAATACTATTATTGGTACCACGCTTTGACCCATATTATGGCCCCATTTGGGGTTCAGTACCAAGGTTAAGCCTCTAGTTTTAGGCACTGGGGTTGGTCCAGGGATGCCAGAACTCAGATGCCCAGATGTCCAGATTAGGAGAAAAGTTGGTCAGAAGGCAGACCGAGAGCCAGTGGTTCAAGCTTTATAGGCAGTGACAGCAGGGTGGACAGAAATTCTCTAAAGCCTCACCTCTCTGCATCTTCTCTCCCTCTCTGCTCTGCTGCATAAACTCAGGCAGTGTGACTCTGCCAGACAGCAGAGCGAATGAGCAGGAAGAATGAGAAATGAATGGCATTAGGACTGTATTGTCGGAGAATGGAGAGTAGCATCAGTGCGAGGACCTGGTGATAACGTGAACAGCGAAGTTACCATGATGGCGCCATCCACTTATTGAGTGTCCTACTCTTGCCCATTTCAAAAACACCATTTTCCAGCTTTATTGAACTTTGTTAATTATAATTGACAAATAAAATTGGAATATATTTAAATCGTAAATATATTTAAAGTGCACAATGTGATGATTTGACATATGTATTCATTGTGAAAAGATTTCCACTACTGAGTTAATTGAGACATCCATCACCTCACATATTTACCTTTTTTTTTTGTAAGAACACTTAAGTTCTACTTTCTTAGTAAATTTCAGCTGCGCAATATAGTATGATTGACTGCAGTCACCATGTTATCCATTAGATCCTCAGACCTTACTTATCTGATAGCCTTTTGCTAGTGTCTGCCTATCTCCTCTAGCCTCTGCTCTGACAACTACCATTCTACTCTGTTTTGAGTTTGACTTTTTTAAAAAAAGATTCCACATATAAGTGATACCATGCAATATTTCTCTTTCTCTGGCTTATTTCACTTAGCATAATGCTTTCCAGTTTCATCCATGTTGTTGCAAATGGCAGAATATCCTTCTTTTTAAAGGCTGACTAGTATTCCATTGTGTGCATATCTATATACCTGTATATCTATAAATCACATTTTCTTTATCTATTTATCCATTGATGGGCGCTTAGGTTGTTTCCATACCATGGCTATTGTGAATAATGCTGCAAGATAGTGATTTCATTTCCTTTGGAGATATACCCAGGGGTGGGTGTGATTGCTGGGTCATATAGTAGTTCCATTTTTACTTTCTTAGGGAATCTCCATACTGTTTTCCAAGGTGGCTGCATCGAATTACATTCCCACCAGCAGTGCACAAAATTTCCCTTTTCTCCACAACCTCAACGTTTGTAATCTGTTGTCTTTTTGATAACAGACATTCTAACAGTGTGAGGTGATATCTTATTGTGGTTTTGAGTCAAATATGTCACTTAAAAAAAAAAAACCCTGCAAGATAAATATTCATTGAGCATCATTATCACCCTTGTTTTATGTGTGAACCGGGGGCTCAGAGAAGTAAATAACTTGCCCAGCTTCATACAGTTAGTACCTCCCAGAAACAGGATTCAGCTTTGGTCCATGGATCATCAAAGTCCACTCCATTTTCAACATCCTGCAGGACATCCCACAGTCTCAGAACGTGCAGGGACATTGTGTCCAATCATCAGAGATCCCAGAAGCCAACCAGTGTTGGAGCACTACATGGACAATTACATACAGTAGCATCAGAATCCAATATTAGGGACAGTAAGCAGAATTCCACCAAGGTCTTAAGTCACGTCCCTGTGTGCTGTAGCCCAGGTGCACGGACTGCACAAGGTTGGGAGGGGGAAGATGCCCTCCAGACCCAGGGAAGTACCTGACAGCCGGGTGGCTTAAGTGCTGAGGTTCAAGAATTTCTTACTTCACTCTAATCAGACCCCCACAGAACAGAAGTGCTGTTATAGCTAAGATTCCAGAAATCAGTAATGGGAATTTTAATAAAGCCCATGATCCCAAGAGCAGCTTGCTGTAGGGCTGAGCTCACCATCTATAGCTGGGAGCTGATGAATAATTTTAATTATGTGGCTAATATCTGTGGGGGATGTTCTGCTTTCAATGAATTCCTTTTAGATTTTGATCGTGTGTATATCTCAAGGAAATTTAAAATGTCTGGTTCATTATTTAGAATCACTGTTATTTTGCTTAGAGGTATTGAATAGACAAGAAGAATTTTACATATTCTAAGAAAGGGTCCAAGCTTTCAAACACCAGAGGTAGCTATTCAAATGTGGGAATGAGGAAGAGCTCTAAGTTGACCACCTAAACCTTTCTGATTTCTTCTCATAAGGGTCAATGAACAAAGTAGATTTTATTAATTCGGAGGAAATATCTCCTCTACATTGTGAGAAAGTCATCCTTCTAATGATGCATGTAACACAACCACTGTCACCCTTGTCATCATGTCTTTGTCAATAGTTAAGCATTTATTAAGCTCCTAATGGCTCTTTGCCTACAAAGAGGCTTGTTCCCCGTCTTTTATATACTTTCTAATATAAGGACAAACAGATGAAGAAGCACATATGAGAAGTACATTGAAAAGAATTAGAATATTCTGTTAGAATATTAATGAAAGTGCAGTGAGAAATTTACAACCTATTTGAGGGTGCTAATGGTGATTGTATTTCAATGTTTTCTAAAGGTAGAAAGCAACATCATTAAGACAGCAAGAGGGGAAGGTCAGGACAGTATCCTTGAAGTTGCATGTTAAATTTAGGTGGAGAAAGAGAAAGCTGGTACTTTTTCAGGTCTGGAATTGATCCTAATGGCAACGATGCTGCTGGAATTGGTGCTCTGAAGACCAATCAGAATCTCTTTGGGCCTTTGCCAAGTAGCCCTATGAGGCCACTTGTAAGTTTGGATTGATTGAGACATGAGCCTAATGGGCGTAAACACAGTCACTGGATCAGCCGATGTATCGGTTAGGATGATTTCTACTGCAGGTGACAGAAAACCTGGCTCAAATGGGATCCAGCCCAAAAGGGGATTATTGGTTCTCGTAACTGAGCAGTCCAGGCAGGGCTCAGTCTAGAGCTCCGATGATGCATCCAGGATTAGATGTATTTCTTCATTTCTTCATTCGCCTATTTGGCATTGCTCTGTCCCTAGGCACGTTCCCACCTGGTGGTTCTAGGATGGCTGCCAGTGGCTCCAGGGCTTTATCCTTCCAGATTCACATCCTTCAGGACACAGAGAGCTGCATTCTCCAAGGCTCAGACGGAAGTCTTGCAGTTAAATTCTCTTGGTCCTGATTGGCTTGTCTAGGATCGGCGACTCATCCTCTAGCCAGTCAGAGTGGGAGTTGGGGATCCAATGTGTGGATTGGCTTAGCCCGGGTCACGGGCTTCACTCCTGAAGGCTAGGAGTGAATGCCAGTGAAGCCCCACACGAGGGCTGAGATTGGGCGGGGGGGGTGTCTCTATAAACAGTCAGGCTGTTGCCTCGACAGTGCTGGTGCTGAGAGAATGGATGGGGCAGGGAGAGAGGGGGGATGAGAATGGAAGCAGGGATACTATTTGGGAGGTTACTGAGGCGCAGGCAAGGAATCACGGTGGTTTGGGCAAGGGGGGGGCAGCGGACATGGGGATGCTGGAAGCATTTTTTTTTTTTTTTAATGCTGTGTAATTGGTTTATTAAATGGGCCGACTTTATTGGGAATGCAAACAGAATATGGCTTTATTTCTCTTCAACTGTGACATTCATATTTGTTCTGGTAGGCCAACCCTGGATCATCTCCCAGAAATACCCTACAGCTTTTCCAGGCATTTTTCAAGTAAAATAAAACAAAAATAGAAATAATTATTTTCAAGTATTCTAAAGTCCAGTTTAATATAAACCCAAATACCATCCTCTGGTCTACTTCAAAGTTCTCCTTTCCCTGTAGGTCAGGCCCGGCCTGAGACACCACAGACCAGAAGTGGAAAAGGTGGTGGTGGTGGTGGGGGGGTTGTTTGTTCTCTTTCTCTCCAGGTCCAAACTCCTTCCCTGCTTGCTTTGCAGCTTCAGGCTCCTCCAGAGTCAGGTGGCAGGGAGAGGGATGAAGAGAAGGCCAAAGTGTTCCATTTAGATGATGTCCTTCGTGGTCCTCTCTAGCCTTACAGGCATTCAGGAGCTTTTGTGAGTTCTTGGCAAGCCCCTGCAAAGATCTCTAAACTTTCCTCCTGCATGAGTGGTGCCCTCTCTGCATGGTCCCTTGTGATGTCCCTTCAGGCTCTGCTTGAGCACACCGTGGGCCTTTTTTGCTCAAGTAGACTGACTTCTTGGGGAAAGCCTTTTTATGAAGGCTCTAATCTAGCTATCCCCTCGCCCCACCTCTGTGTCCATCTGGCCCATGAGAAATCATTATGCATCTTGGTCCTGCCAAGCTTGGGAGGAGCAGGCCACTCCACTGCTGTCCTCTGTGTTCAAACAGCCATTATAGGCCAAACTGTGGGAACCTGTGTCTGATTTTCCCAGGGCTCTGTTCATTGCACACTTCCAGGGGGCACCATCTGCATGTACTCTGGAATTATGCACTTAATGGAGCAGATCTGAGTTCTCATAAATCTCTCACACTCTTTTCCAGAACAGTGCAAGGCAGACCTGTGAAGTTTGCAGCTCAGCAAGCACGCAGCTGGGGGGCCAAGATGCTGCATCCCTCTCCTGCAAACCACTCTGATCTCTCTGAGCAGTTTCCTTGCTGCTTTTTTTTGCCACTGTGCTCCCCGATGCTGTGTTTTTTTTCTAAGAAACGCCTTTTCTCCGGTGAATTCTCTTACAAGGGCTGGAAGCAGCAGGTGGTTTCTGAGCCAGTCTGACTTTAGCTTAGCAATTTCTGCATAAATAAATGCTCAGTTTTCAGCTCTGGGGTCTCAGTGTAAATCCCGAGATAAAGGAAAAGCCCCACTTCACATGACATTGTGGCAGAGAAACCCTTTCTTCAAAGAAAAGCTCGCAGGAAAGTCCAATGTAAAAAGCAGACAGACCTGGTGTCACATGATGGATGAGGAGGGGAATAAGGGCAGGTGCTCAAGGCTGCCTCCTGGGTATAGTTCAAGAATCACTGTGCCTGGGAAAGCCAGCTGTGGTGTCCCTGCCAAGGAGAGTTTCCCACTTTTTACAGTTCTGCAGCGTTTGGCTTGTTCATGACTTTTTGGTGAAAATGACAGTCCATGCAAGTCATGTGGGAACGAAAATAATCTCGGCGCTGCCCATTTCTGCTGCAGATGACCACCCGTCCAGCCGAGAAAATGGGCTCCTTTTCAGTGCACAGTTCTTCCTGGGCTCCTGACACTGACCTAGAAGCTTTTGCACAAACTTGCTTGGTGGGTACCTTTTTTCCGTGAATGAAAAGATCTGCCTCTGGCTCTGAAAATAGCACCTGGACAACCTGCAGAAATTTTTTTGTCATTTTCTTGTGGCTCTGTAGCTTAGGGCTTTGTTCCTTGCAGGAAAATCAGTGAGAATTTTTATTAAGGTTTTTTTCTGTAAAGATTTTCTTCTTTGCACACAGTGCTTTGTGGGTCAGTCTTACTGCCTCTGTTTTTCCGGATGTTGGGTGAATTGCCTAGTTTCCCTGGGCCTCGGTTTCTCCGCCTGTAAAACTGGGGGAAGGGTGGAACGTCCACCCTGGCCTGTTGTGAGTCTTAATGCGAGCCTATGTGAAAGGTGCAGAGCGCCTGGCACCGAGCAAGCAACCAGCCCACGTCACGGATTGTGCGGGCTTCCTGTTGCTGCTGTAACAAATTACCATGAACCGGATGGAGCTTAAAACAGTCAAAGTTATTACCATATGGTTCTGTAGGTCAGACTTCAGAATTGGCTTCGTGGGGCTAAAATCAAGGTGTCAGCAAGGCTGTATTCCTTCTGGAGGTTTTAGGGGAGAATCCTCTCCTGGCCCTTTCCAGCTTCTGGAGGCTGCCCATGTTCTGTGGCTCATGGCTGCAGCACCCTGACCTTTGCTTCCATCCTCACATCCCCTTCTCTGCCTCCGTCCCCCCTGCCTCCCTCCTATAAGTATCCCTGTGTTTACACTGGGCCCATTCAGATAATCTAGAGTAATCTCTCCATGTCAACATCCTTCACTTAATCACATCTGCCAAATCCCTTTGTCACATAAGATAATATTTTCACAGGTTCCAGGGATGAGGGCATGGACAATCTTTAGGGAACCATCATTCTGCCTACCACACTGATTTCTTTCAAAAACTATCTTTTAAGGGGCGTCTGGATGGCTCAGTCAGTTAAGCATCAGACTTTTGGTTTCGGCTCAGGTCATGGTCTCAGGGTCATGAGATCAGCCCCGCGGGCGCTCCACACTCAGCACGGGGGTCTGCTTCAGACTCTCTCACCCATGTTCTCTCTCTCTCTATCAAATAAATAATAAATAAATCTTAAACAAAATAAAAATTATCTTTTAAGTATCCACAGTGTGCCAGACCCTTTGCTTTGTACTGGGCATAAAAAATGAATAAAATACAAGGCTTATACCAAAATAGATAAATGAGACTGATGATAGTAGTGATAATTATGGCAGTCAACATTTACTATTTACTATACGTGAGGTATTATGCTAGGCACTTTAGGTGAATAATCTTGCCGAAGCACCATCATAGCATGAAGGAAAGGTTTTATTCCCATTTTGAAGATAAGATCACTGAAGCTTAGCAAGCTTAAGTACTGTCTCTAAAAGTCACATAGCTAGTGACATGAGCCCAGGTCTGTCTGATTCTCAGCTCCTACAATTAATTACTGGATTCTGTGCCGACCCTGGAAGGGTGGATGGGTAGACCTGTGGCTCTCTTCCTAATAAAGGTTGACAGGTAGCTCCAATTCAGCACCAGTAGGCAGAGCTCCCAGGGGAGGCTAATTCTACATCTCTCTCTCCCATCCTGATCATGATCCAAAGCTGCAAGTTCATGGCCCTGACCATTGGGCAGATGTTGGTTGTCTTCAAGAGAATCTAATAGCATGTGTTCATCATCCCACTGAACTGATCCTTCCCAAGACCATTTATCGTTGTGCTAATGGGGTCCTGCTTTAAGCTGAGGCAGTGTATGAACAGCAGAGCCCAGCAAAGTTCCTCTTTAAGGATTAATATAGAAACCACCTAGTGATTTTAAAGGACAAAAAGAAGGTACATTCAAGTGAATCTGAGGGGAAGCATTTGAATATTAAAGGCCACATTCTTCTTTTTTTAATAGGTAAATTACTTTATGTTTATTTTTTTAAATTTTATTTTATTATGTTAGTCACCATACAATACATCATTAGTTTTTGATGTAGTGATCCATGATTCATTGTTTTCGTATAACACCCAGTGCTCCATGCAGTATGTGCCCTCCTTAATACCCATCACCGGGCTAACCCATCCCCCCGCCCCCCTCCCCTCTAAAACCCTCAGTTTCTTTTTCAGAGTCCATAGTCTCTCATGGTTCATCTCTCCCTCCGATTTTTCCCCCTTCATTTTTCCCTTCCTTCTCCTAATGTCTTCCATGCTATTCTTTATGTTCCACAAATAAGGGAAACCATATGATAATTGACTTTCTCTGTTTGACTTATTTCACTTAGCATAATCTCCTCCAGTCCTATCCATGTTGATGTAAAAGTTGGGTATTCATCCTTTCTGATGGCTGAGTAATATTCCATAAGGCCACATTATTCTTGATCTTTGCCAGAATTTCCTTCCATGGAAATGGAACTTTTACATGAAGGGCAAAGGTAGGGGGAAGGTTGGCCCTCAGGCTACGTGGCGTTATAATGAGACTAACCCACCTGCTGGGTGCTGGGATGACCAGCAGCCACTCACCTGGGCCATGTCGGACAGGGAGAGGAGGGAGAAGTTTCCAGAGGCGCCACCCAGAGTCTAGGATGGGCTGAAGTGTGCAAGGAAGAGCAGATGCCTCCTCTGCTCTGAGCAGAGGCAGTACAGCTATGAACGTTTCCTGGCTTCTTTCCTGCTGGAGGGGCAGGCTGTTTGGGGCAGGGTTTGCATTTCTACCTTTTTGTTTCCTCCTGGGACAACTTCTCTTTCTCTACTCCCTTGCCTACATCCCTGAGCTGAGGAGACATTACATTGTAGACACGTTCACAGATGTGTCTGGTAGACTGGCTGGCTAGCAGAAAAATGTTTGTTAAATTATGGCAGATATAGTAAGAGCATCCACACATTCTGACTTTTTCAAACAGTCTTGATTTTAAGTAATTATTTTTCAATAATGACAACTGATTAAATCAATTCGATGTGGGATTAAATTTTTGACTATTTGTAAGACTACATCTATAAAATCCACAAATCAGAACAACTCAATGGTGTGCTGTGGCTGTGTTTCCAACTTCCCTTCCTGTCTTTCTCGCCCTCTTTCTCCCTCCCCTCCTTTTTCCTTCCCTTCCCCCCTTCTTTCTTTCACTACCTATAGACAGACATTGAGACAGACATTGGGCTCAGAACTTGTGATACAAAGATGAATAATTACTGGTTCCAGACTGCCAGGGATTTATGGTCCAGTAAAGGGAATCGTTCATTTTAGCCAATGGATATTTATTGAGCCTCTATGATGTAACAGACACCAATCTAGGTGCTGAGATGAAGCAAGGAACAAAATGCACTAGATCGGATACTCTAGATGTTTAGATTCCAGTGGGGATGACACATAGTAAATAAGCGAATAAGTACAGAAGACAATTTCAGCTGGTGATACAGTTTCAGCTGTGAAGGAAACAGAGTGAGGCTGTGGGCGGCTGAGTGACTGCTGGGGGACTAGCCTTTCTGCAGGGAGGCCTCTCTGAGGAGGTGACGTGGAGCAGAGCCCTGAGCATTGACAAGAAGCTACCCTGCAAGGATCTGGGCAAGAATGTTCCAGCCAGAGGGGACAGCAAATGCAAAGTCCCAGAGGTGGGAACTAACTCAGAAAAACTGGAAGACTGGGTGTGGCTGCTGGAGGGTGTTGATGGGGAACTGAGGTTGAGGGGGCGGGTAGGCAGTGGCCAAAACGTGGAGAACTAAGAGAAGGAGTTTGGATGCTCTTTGGGGTGTAATGGGGAGTGGTGGAGTTAACTTTAGTTTTTAGAAAGAAGTCACGCTGGCTGCTCTGTGGTGAATGGGCTGGCTGGGTAGGACACGGTTGTGCAGCTTGGACCCTTGGACAGGGGAGGGGGGTTGTGGGGGCGAGGGTGGGGAGAAGTGGTGGAAATCAGGATCCACTCGGAAGAGTTGGTTGGATTGGCTGCTGGATTGACAGATGCGGCCAGGGCAGACCAGAACCATTATCGATTCTGGACTTTTTGGCTGAACTTCTGAGTGTATGAAAGGCAGTGCCTCTCACTGAGATGGGGAAGTCTGGGGAAGAGGCAGCTTCAGGGTATGTGTATGGGTGAAAACAAGATTTTTCTTTAAATTATGTTCGTGTTAAATTTGAGAGGCTAATTGGACATCTAAGTGGAGAAATTGGGTAGACAGTTAAATCTACAAGTTCTGGGAAAAGGTCAGGGCGGGGGATGAAAATGTAGAAATCATCAGTCAGATGAACAAGGAGTGAAGCAAAATGTGGGAGGTGTACATTTGGCTTTAGAAGGACATCATTTTTGCTTTAGAAAATGTGGCGATCTAAATTATGTCAATGTTGGGGAAGGAAGGGAGCAATATTCACTGAGTGTTGACTGTGTGCCAAGCACCATGCTGGCTGCTTCGCATATAGTATATTTCACAGGGCATAAGGCTCGAGAAGCATCCCCAGTGCACTGCATAGGATTACCCATCCTGGAACCAGATCACTAGATTCAAATCCCAGCCCTGCCTCTTACTAGATGTGTGTTCTTGGGCAAGTTAATTTAGTCCTGTGCTTTGTTTGCTCATCTGTAAAATGGGGTAATACTAGTACCCAGTTCATAGAGTTATTTTGATGTTTGGATGAGTTAATACGGGTAAAGTACCTGGAGTAGTGCTTGGTACATAATAAGCACTCAATAAATGATAGTGATTTCAATGTTATATTACTCTGTATGGTTTAGAATCTTGTTTTGACTTGTTTATTAGTCAGTATATAGGATGCTTGGGTTCTGTTCCTGGTTTTTGCCATGATTCCATTTTATGAGCAATTCCTCTACTGTAATATATATTAAAATCTGTTTCTGTTCCTATTGCTATATAACAAACCACGCCAACTTACCGGCATAAAGCAAGCATTTTGTTATACTCATAGATTCTGTGGTTTAGGAAATCAGGCAGGACACATTAGTGATGGCTTATCTCTGCTCCCTGATGTCTGGGGGCCCTCACCTGGGAACACTTGAAGGCTATGAATATTGACGGCTAGCTGAGATCTTACTCTCAGCTGAGATCTTAGTTTGGCTGACTCTCAGCTGAGATCTTAGTTTGGCTGTTGGCCAGAGCACCCACCCAGGACCATGGCATGTAGCCTCTCTGTATGGCCTCATTTGGGCTTCCTCATAGCATGGGTTCTAAGGGTGAGTGTCCCAAGAGAACCAGGAAGAAGCAGTGTGGTCTTTTATGGAAGCTTTGGAGGTCACACAATGCCACTTTTGCCTTAGTCAGAAGCCTGTCCAGATTCAAGGAGAGGGAGCATATAGATTCCATCTTATGGGAGGAATATCAGAGTCTCATGGTGAGGAGAGCATGCAGGACTGGAGATGTTGTGGCCAGTTTTAGAAAAAATACAGTCTGTCTTGAGGCTTAGCCAGGAGGTCAATTATGAGGCCAATTGGCTTAAAGGATCCAGTGTACTTCTAAATTTTGGACGTGCTCTGAAGTGAGGGTCTCTTTTATTTATTAAAGGACTTGACTGCTCTTGGTCTTTGTTGTATTGGAATCTCAGAACTGGTAAGCTCTCATTCATTTAAGAAACCCTGATGGAATACTGACCCTGTAGGACCCTGAGCTAATTGCTGTGGGGGAAAATCGAGATGCTACAAGGAACCTACAAGCCAAAAGGTGAAGATGAATACATTTGGCTTTCAATTAACTAGTCTCTGGAGAGGAAGAAAACCAGTGACAATCCCTAATGATAGTTACAATAAAACTAGTCAAAACAAGACACAAAATGAATTTAGTACAAATGTTTTCAGTTAGCATTGTATTCAACGTTCAGGAACACATTTCCCATCCTATAGACCTTATCTAATGAATTAATTATTATCACAACTAGTGATTATTAAATACTCACCACAGCCATTCAATACAATAAGCACCTTATGGGTATGATACCATTTAATTTGCAGTGTAATCCCCTGAGGCAGATTACTGTTTCCATTTTATAGATAAGGGAGAGTAGTAGAGTAGTAGTTTAAGTGACACAAGTTGGTATTGGTGCCTAGATCTTCTCCTCCCACAGTTCATGCTGAAGGTAACAGGGCAAGTTAGTACAAAGCTTGGACTAGAACCCAAGTTCTGGATATTCCCTTTGGTGTTCTTTCTTCCAGATTCATGGTTTCCATCCATGTTCCACGAATCTTCTGCGTCCCAAGGAGGTCTTGGAATGAGTGTAGAGATTGAGAAGGAGGCAAAGCTCATATGATTTTGGGCCCCTCCTCTAAATAAGCCAGCCAAAGCTTGCTTTGAGATGATATTATAGTGTGTTATACTATACTACACTATATTATATATAATGCAATGTGATATATAATAACAGCAATATGTATTTCATATTTAATATGTTATGTTTGTACTACAGAATCCAATATCCAATATCCAATATCCAAGAGTAGTGTGGAATAGACAGAGGTGTTCAGACTTTTAGAACAAAATCCTCCCTTCAAATGAAATTTTACATCTGTGTCTGTTATCTATATAATTTTCACTTAAAGTTTGAATTTCATTCAGTCCAATTGAATTTCCACTCAAAATTCAAACTTTCAGAACAAAACTCGTTCATTTGAAGGAAGTTCAGTTTGATTCAGATCTTACGTCTGTTAGGTTTACCTGACCGACTCCTTCCTTCAAATGGAGTTTTACCTCTATAGCTATAATTTCCACTTAAAGTTTGAATTTTATTCTGTTCAATTGACTTTCTACTTGAAATTCAAACTTTTAGAACAAAGCCTTTCCTTGAAATGGAAGGGTTTTGTTTGAAAAGTTTGAACACCTCTGGTCTATTCCACATCCCTCTTGGTTATTTGTAGGTTATAGATTTGGCCCATGAGTGGTACCACTGTCATTAACCTAATTTCAGGCTCAAGATCTCAGTCGCTAGCTAAAGTCTTTTCTGCTGACAAGATCTGCATTACCGTCTGCTGTAGAATATAAGCACAAATCCATAAAACTAAAAGTCATAGAAGAGGGAGAGAGGGTTTATTCCATTTTTAAGAATTTTGGTTTGATTTAGATCTTATGGGTTATCCTGACTGATTTATTTAGTATGTAAATATGTCCCAGAGAATGATCATACCATGATCTTTGTTTTCAGTTTACTTTTTCATATCAAGTTTTTTTGATGGAAATTGATGAAAAAAATAACCTTGAAGTATGATAACCATCCTCTTTAGCAGACTGCAGAGTTTGATAGATGTATCCAGCAATTGTTCATTTGTGATGAAAGGAAATTTGAATTTTCTGGCACAAGAACATTTTTTTTTAGCTCATGTCCAAATTGTAGAGTGGTCATAAACTTGGCAGAACTGAAGCAGGCCTTAAAAGGTAGGGCCGCTATGTACAGTTGTGCAGGTTGTGTATTGTACAATTGTGAACGGATCCCTTGGAGGTTGTGTGATGTGGCAGTCCTGTCAGGAGGTCATGGATTCGGTCTCTGTTGATTCGTAAGCACGGGAGGGCTTGATGGCAGGCTTCAAGGCAGTAAGAATAAGAAGATATTGTGTGGTGTCATTTCCAAAGGCGTGCCTTTCTGTACCTTCAGGGCTTTCAGATAAGGGTATTTCTGGTGAGTGCCTAGCAATGAAAAAGGAGTTGGTTTGAGATAAGGTGCAGCTGGACTTAAATGGAAGATCCTGGGGAAAGATGTAGTTCACCTTCATGTCGATGACTAAAGGGTGGCTGATTTGTTTTGGGGTATACCTGAAAAGCAGGTGTCTCCCATGCTTCAACTTTTGGTCTCTGCTCTCACTGGGTGAAATCCAGTCCTGAACACCAAAGATTGCGATTTGGGATTATGGCAGGATTTATTAGTACCCAATTGAGAAATTCAGGTTAAATTTTCAAATGAAGGGGCGCCTGGGTGGCTCAGTCGTTAAGCGTCTGCCTTCGGCTCAGGTCATGATCCCAGGGTCCTGGGATCGAGCCCCGCATCGGGCTCCCTGCTCCGCGGGAAGCCTGCTTCTCCCTCTCCCATTCCCCCTGCTTGTATTCCCTCTCTCGCTGTGTCTCTCTCTGTCAAATAAATAAATAAAATCTTAAAAAAAAAAAAAAAATTTCAAATGAATACAGGATCGCGGTTCGAGCTGCTCTTTCAGAGAATTTCTTGTAACAGAACATGAAGGCAGCGGAGAGTCTTGATGGGTTTTAGAGTTAGACGGACACTGGGCCTGTATCCTGGGGTTACCACTTGTCTTGGGTAAGTTGCTTATATCCTCTAGCTGAGGGTGTTAGATGACTAGTTGATATTTAGGACCCCCTTTAGGTAAAGAAAAATTATATTATTGATTTTTGGTGTAATTTGTAATTATTACACAATAAACCTCTTCCTTGGCTTTATGTATTCATTCAAAGTATTTATCAAATGCCTACCATGTGCCAGGTGCTGGGCTAGGCACTGGATGTATAAAAGTGAACCAGATGAGCAAGGTCTCTGCCCTTGGAGTTGATAGTCTAGTGGTGCAGGTGCGAGGAAGATGTCTAATCAACAGTAAACCAGCAAATAATATTACTACTTGCAAAGGTAGAGACAAAAGGAGAGGGGCTCCCTAAGGTGATCAGGAAAGACCTCCGTGAGGTGGTAACATTTAAACGGAGCCCCAAAGGATGGGTGGGGGTCAGCCATGGGGAGAATGGGGGGAAGAAGACTCCGTGTAAAGTGAAGGAAGGCTGGGATGCAGGGCATGGGGGTGGGGTCGAGGGTGGAGGGACAAAACTGGAGAAGTGGGCGGAGGTCTGTTGTCAAGCCTTGGGGGCCAGAGTAGGGGGCTTGCATTTTATCCTAGATGCAATGGTGGGAGCTCTGAAAGGTTTGAGGAAGGGAGGTGATAGGATTTATGTTTGAAAATGTTTTCTGACTTCTGGGCAGAGAATGGCTGGGGGTGGGGTGAGCGTGGACGTGGCAGGACCTGTGAGGCGCTATGGCTGGAATTTCACAGAGAGGTGGTGGCCTGGGCGAATGGTGGGGGTAGGGAGAAGGAGGGTCAGGGCTCCTTCTAGGTCTGTTTGGAAGTAGAAATGACAGAATTCTGGGAGGGAGGGAGGAACAGGGAGGCTGAAGTGAGGTTGCCTCTGAGAGTCTGGCCGTTTGGCTTGAGCAAACTGGGTGGATGTTAATACCATCCTGGGAGAGGAGCCTTGTTTTTTGGCCGGTTGGCGATCAAGCACAATTTGGACATACTAAGTGTGAGACGCAATTGAGATCTGCTAGTGAAACTAAACCATTGGTATTTGCGTGTATGAAGCAGGCAGTCAGAGCTGTGTTTTCAGGAGTAGAAATTTATTCTTGGAAGAAAGAATCTCCCCTCCCCCGACAGTCCAGGACAGTTTTCCCAGGGGGCCCTGTCCTTCCAAATGTTTCTCTCTCTTTTCTGATCTCAGCTCCCACCAGTGCCCATTGAGATGCCGCTATTTGGGTGAGGGGCTTCTCCAGCTACTGCACCAAGGCCCGGACCTTGGCCTTGAGCATTGCAAAGCCCACGCTCTCTCGGCATACACACAGAGGAAGGTTGGTCACTTGGGTAGTGGCTACACGGCCCTCTGTGTAGTCCATGAGGATGACTTTGAGATTTTCGTCATTAAATACTTGGTTCTTGTTCTGGTTGTAAGTGGCCCAGACATTATGGCGATGGCCATGGTGACCCAGGTATCGGTATCCCTGTAACCCAAGTAGCCAGCAGAGCTCCCTCGTTCTCTGCAGCAGGGGGCTCTGGCCACCTCCAGTGCTGGCGTGGCTTATCACCTGGGATGCAGCATGCCTGTAGCTCCTGTGGCTTTTGCACACTGATCCGTGAGTGGCCTCCTGCTGGCCTCTGGCTGCCGCTTCCCTGGGCATAAAGATCTGGGAGTCATCAGCAAGTGGGTGGCATTTAAAACCTTGGCCCTGAAATAGATTAGTCTTGGAGAGAATGCAGAGAAGAAAGGGTGCAGGGATGAGCCCCACGAAAGTCCAATATTTACAAATTTTTAGGAAGAGGAATCTGGAGAATGGATTTAAAAAGACCTAACCAGGGAGGGTGCCTGGGGGGTTCAGTTGGTGAAGCATCTGACTCTTGATTTCAGCTCAGGTCGTGATCTCAGGGTCGTGAGATAGAGCCCTGTGTCGGGCTCTGCATTGAGCATGGAGCCTTCTTAAGATTCTCCTTCTTTCCCTCTCCCTCTGCCCTTACCCTGCTTGCATGGGTGTGCTTTCTCTCTCTGTCTGTCAAAAACAAAAACAAAAACAAACACAAACAAGCAAACAAACCCATAAGACATAAACAGAGCGAATGGAGGAAAATCTCGGGAATGTGGTGTCAAGAAGCCAATGGGAGCGTTTTAAGAAGGAGCAAGGCCTGGGGTGCCTAGGTGGCTCAGTCGGTAAAGCTTCTGCCTTTGGCTCAGGTCATGATCTCGGGGTCCTGGGATCAAGCTCCACATCGGGCTCCCTGCTCAGCGGGGAGCATGCTTCTCACTCTCCTCCCTGCTTGTGCTCTCTCTCCCTATCTCTCTCTCTCTCTCAAATAAATACATAAATAAAATCTTAAAAAAAAAAAAAAAGGAGCAAAGCCTTCTATGTGGGGTGCTGTGGGAGGCCAAG
The DNA here is from genome assembly GCF_004348235.1 of Phoca vitulina. Classification (NCBI taxonomy): domain Eukaryota; kingdom Metazoa; phylum Chordata; class Mammalia; order Carnivora; family Phocidae; genus Phoca; species Phoca vitulina. The sequence goes on along the minus strand of NW_022589710.1, from coordinate 56,881,309 downwards.
TTGGATGCAGCCATGTTGGTGGGCATAGGATCTGGCAAGGTGGAGGCAGTGGGGGCCTTGGGAAGAGCAGCTGTGACAGGGTGCCAGAGGTTCAAGCCTGGTTGTTTTTATATTTATGATTGATATCACCCAGTGTCATACTTACCTACATTTTTGGCTGGTTGTGTTTGGTGGTTGATGGTTGTGTTCTTCCTGTCCCCCAGACATGGGATTGCCAGATAAAATGCAGGACACCCAGTTAAATGCGAATTTCAGAAAAACAATTTTTAAGTATAAGTATGTCCCAAATATTGCATGGGATATACTTACCTTAATTTTAAAAAATCTGAAATACAAATTTAACTCCCTGTCCTGCATTCTTTTTTTTTTTTCTGAATCTTGCAGTGCACATTGAGTTGTATACTTTAACATGGTTAAAATGGTGAATTTTATGTGATGTGAATTTTAGCACACTCACAAATCTAGCAACCCTATCCTAGCTAGACGGTCATGTAGAAGCTACCCTATGGTCTGCTTCTGGGTTGAGTCACCAGGACCAGTAAGAAATGCCAACTTTGAGGGACCCTTTTTTTCTGGTGATAGCTAATACTTCTATTAAGTTCCCTTAGAGCACCTCACAGACTACTGAGCACATCGTAGGCACTCATCGAATGATAGAAGCCGCATTATGTGCTGTGGGGAACATTAGCCGACAATGATCCATGAACAGAAAGACACTACCCTGATACCTGTGAACCACTTAGAGAACATCAGGAAATGGACCTCATGTGGAAGTTTCCAGTGAATTAAGTGGTATGGCACTTTCGGCTGTGCTTGAGGAACGGAGTGCTAACTCCACGACGTACCAAATTTAGCCCTGTGACTAGGGAGCGAATGGCTTTGCTGGATTCAGCACCTCCCAGTTATAGCAGCTGAAATGCAACTGGCATCTGAGGGGCCATTAAAAATCTTTAAATGGCAGGGAACTCTTGGAAATGCCCTCAAATTCCAAGATAGCCCGGTTGTGTCATTTGCTATTTTAATTGGTTGTAAAGATTTCTGGGCCCTTTTTCCTCCTCCTTTCTATGAAGAGGAGGAATCATAACCACAAGACTGTATTTCAAATGACCTCTTCAGAGGCAACTTCAAAGCAATTAAGTACAGGTTGAATCCAAAGCGTATGACGCATTAAATATCAGCTAGGATTTTCTATGAGGATTATATTCCTTGCTTAAAAGCCGAGAACCCAAAAGTTAGGTTTAGCTATCTATGGAAAAATTTTTTTTTCTTCTTGTGGTTTTTCCCCTGAGCTTTGCTATTTACAAGGACTGTTGCGTCCCTAGTTAACATTGTTTACATGGCAAGCTGAACACTTTCATTTTACGCTATTTTATTGAGCCCTATGATGTGCCAATACTCGATAATTGGTTGTAGGTTTTCGGTTATAGGCTTCTGAGTCAGGACCTATGGTTCTTGTAACTGGGCAGTTCCTTGAATGGAAATATGTTTTTGATGACGGCTTAATTGCTGCTAACCCATCACATAGAGAGGTCACCTGGGTAACAGGTGTGGGTCTGAGGATCTGTAAGAAGTAACATGGAAGAGGAAGTGAACTTTTGAAAACGATGCCAGAGCACACTTCTTTCTGTACTCCCTTGTTTTATGAGCTGTTTCTTGGGGAGCAGGTTAAGGACCAGCAAAGCAGCTTGGCAGATTTCCTCACGATCCAGGCAGGGATCTGTTTGCTCTCTGAAATTTCGGATGCCTTTTCTAGATCCTTGAGTGCTAGGCCTTTTCTGAATTACATGGGAGTGAAGGTGAAGGTTGCATCCACCTTTTTGCCTGGTGAGCTCTTGGACAGCAGGGTCCTGCTCCATCACCTTTGTGCTCGCTGGTGCCTGATGCGTGATAGACACTTGACCAACGTTTGTTGAATCCATTCCATGAATATTAATTGAGCTCTTATTATATGCTGTGCACTGGGATTGGGACTCTGGGAGATTTAGAGGCAAAGGGCCCAGAGTAAGGGGGCATCCAGAGGAATTTACTCTCTAGCAGGAGGGATTACTAGTGAGAAAGGACTGCAGGTATTTGGGGGGAGGAGCCTTGGTTTGGCTAGAAGGACCGGCCTACATTCAGCAGCTCATGGTTGGTTGGAAAGTTCCCCTGGAGGCTGGTTCAGCCCTAGGATTCCCCTGGCAGCAATGACTCTTGGGTTCATCAGATCCCATTTGGTACCCCACACCGAGGAGTGCTGGTTTATTGAAGATTCCCTTCCCTATCTTTTTAGATCTGCTTCCCCAATTTTTCAGGAAGTCTGTTGATTCCTTGGAGACTTCACTAATTAGAGCTATTAATAGTATTTGCGAACACTTCTCAGTCTTCAGAGAAACGGACAGATACGTTTGCTACATCGCTGTCTGCCCACCCTCATGAGGAACAATGTAGGTATTCTTTTCCCTTTTAGGTTTCTCCCTTCCCCGCTCCTGAGCTCACTCCCAGCCTCTGAAGGCTGCATTTGCAGCGAATCACGGAAATGTTGCTGATGGCAGCACCGATACTGCATTAGAAGAGCCACTTTAAGGGGGAAATTATCCAGAGGGTAATGCTGAAAGGCAAAGCCATTTTGTGGGGTGTTTTGTAGAAACCGTTTTCTGCCTTTGATGGATCTCATTCATTTTTGCGACTTCGTAGGCACAGTGAAGGAAGAGCCATCTAAAATTTTTTTTTTCATCCAAGTTTTTTTTTTTTAATAGGAGGTTTTAGTGACTATGAAGCAAGCCAGGAGCACCGGGCGGCTACACTGGAGGGCAGCTGGCTGAGGCTGCATGCAAAGCACAGTGTACTGGGGCGTGGAGACTCCATCTCAGTGACCTCGGGACAAGGCACAATGAGGGTACAGCTCATTCTGCATAAACAGTTTGTTCTTAAAGATTATAAATATAAACCACTGCCCATTTTAGTCGTACACACAGCTTGCCATTCCCATGCAGTCCCCAGCAAATCCTTCCGTAGAGTAGACGCTATCTTGCAGACGGATCGCCATGTACAATTTCAGGTGTGTGTACAGTCAGATACACCTTAATATCTCCATGACGTCTGTCCGGACAGCTGTTTTGGTGCAGGGGGACAGGGCAGCTGGCTGTGTGGAACCGAGCTGAAGAAGGAAACTGTAGGTTTAGAGAGGCAGCAATCCCCATGGCTGTTCGATTTCCCAGCGGCATCTAGCAGCCTGGATATAGTCTCTGAGCAGAGAGAAGGGGGTGTCTCCAGGTGGCTCCAGGAAAGGCCAGAAACAGAGGGAGTAGAGTCTGTGAGCTGGAGAGTAAAGGGTTGAACTTGGAATCTAAGCTGGGCAGGGAGGGAAGAAAACACAGTAGGGGCACGAGAGAGTGAGAAGTGGGGGCAGGATGTGTTGTGGGGGTACTTCCCGGGAGAGAGCCAGGGGGATAGGATGCTCCAGTCTGAAGTGGATTTCTTTACCAGCATATTTCTGAGGCAGGGACATTTCTTGTGATGATGGGGTTTGGGATGTGGCCATAGCAGGAGGCAGTTGTACTGGAAATCATTGGTGCCCCACCAGCTCTTCCAGAACGCTCTTCCTGGCCCTGTGCACCCCTCCTACAGAGTCTGTGTGCTTCTCCCCTTGTAGCTCGTCTCTACAAAGAGTCCCTTTTCAGAAGAATTTCCTTGGTCTACTGGCGTCTCCTACCAGGATGCTCCTGGGCATTTATGTCCCTCCGGGGTTGTCTGTAGCCAGTGACTGACTGGGGGGGAGAAGGAGAGCCTAGCTCCCTGGCCCCAAGGTGGGACAAACTTGGAGAAGTTATCTATACTGCAGAGCTCCCATGGGCTCAGGGGACAGGGCTTCAGTTGGAATCCGCTCTTACTTGGTTTCCTGCCCTTCCCCTCCCTGCTTCCCCACTCCCTTATGGGCTTCTCCTGGAAGCACTTCCTAATAAACTGCTTGCAAACCAGTCTTCATCTCGGGATCTGCTTCTGGGGAACCCAGCCTGAGTCACTGGTTGAAGTGGGTTGGACATGATGGTAATCAAGGAAATGGGAAGTTTGGGTATTGGATGGATTGTCCTTGGAACAGCTGAAATAACTCAGGAGGCAAGCAGGACCTGGACGGAAGCTTCAGGGCATCAAGGAGAGAAGTGGCTCTACCACAGACAGCCATGGGAAGAGGAGGAAGTGGAGAAGCCAGAGGGTTTGGGTCTCAGAGGAACAGGGATTGGGACGCAAGAGTGTGGAGTGTTATTTTTCTGGGACAGGGTGGCCCTGACATTGTGGGTGAGGGAGATTGAACAGCCTCTACCTGAATGCCACACTCAGAGGACAGTGTCGTCAGGGGAAGCCCAGGTGTCACTGAAGAAGGTGGAGGAAAGCTCCCTGAAGATGCTGAGAAAGTTGGGGAGGTCTTCAGTCTGGTGGACCTGAGGTGTCTTTGGAAAGGTTTGGGATGGGGAGGGCAGGTTGGGTCAGAGCAGAGGAAGCAGAGAGTCAAAGAGGGATTAAAGCTACATTGAGGGGAATCAAAGCTATAGGGAAACCTACATCCACTGGTGTCCCTGGCCTTGCGCTTCTCAAAAGAATTTGTCCCTTGAGCTTCCTGGTGGATGGTTTTGGCAGCCTGGACACTGAGTGTGGAGTTTGCACAGAGTTGTCATGTATTTGTTGAATAAATGAATAAAGGGCACATAAAGTTTCTAAATGCCCCTCCCTTTTCATCACTATAAAACATTAGTGTCCTGATCACCTCTGTATTTTATGCTCTGATAAATATGGAATTTATCAAAGTACCTCTAGCTGCTTCTGTCACCATCATTGGGTGGGATGCAGTGAACAGATTTCCTCAGGTTAGGGAATGAGGCATTTCACTGGCTTATGGGCTTAAGTCATAGGATTTTTCTGCCGAATGGGTTAACATGAGCTTTTCTGTTTTGCTTTCTACTGTGAATCTGTAAGAAGATTTTGTTCGATTGGTACAACCGCTTGTGATCTATGTGCTTGAGATAACTGATACCCAAGGGAGTTGGCTGGGGTCAGAGGGCAGCATGTGGAGGGTGGGGCAGGGGGGCTGGGGAAGGAAGATGGGCCCTAAGCACATGGGACATTGGAGGCCATGTAAACAGCTGTGGGAGTAATTGTGGGGTTTTAAGCAGGAGCAGGATTAGAATTTTAGAAGGATCCCCTGGCTCTAAGCTGCTTGGGAAAGGTCCCCTTTGTGGAGCCCAGTGAGGAGAGGTAACTGCTTTTGACAAAACACCTGGGAAAGGCAAACCTCTGTCTGGAAGGCATGAGTCCTGACAATGGGATTTAAAACACTTGGCCCCAGGGTAAAGGAGGTATTTTGGGAACTACAGCTGCTTATATTATTTTTAATCCGAAAGGTAGGGGAAAAAAAACTTTTTTTTTTTTTTTTTTTTAAGAGCTCTAGTTAATTTAAATTATGGAGGAAAAAACATAGAGCAAGAGACAAAATATGTTATTCAGGAAGCGTTTTGGAACTAGACAACAGAACCCCAGCCGTGGCTGTGTGCCTTCAGGCCTTGATGATAGGGTCATGACAGAGGGGTCCATCTCACCAGCTTGGTGGGGTGTGGGGCCTGTTGGGAAAACCACAAGGTAGGGAGCCCCAGATCTTGGAAGAGGAGCAGGGCAGTGGGAAATGCCAGGGCTGTTCCGACCAGCTCAGCACGGACCGAGGAGGAGCCCTGGTCCTGGGCTCTTTCTCGTCTTCCCTAGGAGTTGAACAAATCATGAAGAGCCCTCCTTAGACTATTTTACTGTCTGAGAACTTTAACACCTCGACTCTGGTTGTCTGTCTGTGGGAAGAAAATACTACAGTACTGGGGCAGCTCACACTACCAGATTCAATGAATTCTGCAGTCAGATTTTCTTTTGGGCAAGTGTGTGAAATTGGTATCATAAATGCTGGTAAATTTGTGGATGGATGCATGAATGAATTCAGGAATGGAGCAAATTATATGTAGGAGCAACTCAGTTGTAGTCAGTGTGCTAAGCTCCATACTGAGACATAAAGAGAGCATAGAGGAAGGACATCTGATTATGCTGGGGGGTGGGCAGTCAGGGAGGACTTCCTGGAGGTGCTGACACATGAAGTGAGTTTTGAAGTAGGAGCTGTTATGGGCCAGATAAAGAGTGGGGGAATAAAGATATCTGGGAAGCAAGAAGGCCCAGAGGGTGGCATCAGCAGGTGGCTCAGCATGCAAGGGTCAGGGTGCTGCTGGGTTTGGCGGGGTCAAAGGTTGTGTGTGAGGGACGTGGCAGCAGGTGAGGCTGGGAAGACAGGCAGGCGCCAGGTCCTGGAAGGAGCCTGCACTTTACTGAAGCACTGTGGTGCCTTCAGAGGAGCTCAAGTATGAGGCGGCTGTGTTCAGAGTCACACCTGGGAGAGCGCCATCTGGCTGCGATGTGGAAGATGGATTCGAAGAGGCAGGACTGGGGGCTTTCGAAGTGATTCTGGTGAGAGAAGACAAGGTCTGCCCTAAAGAGAGAGGCGGGGACAGATGTGAGTCAAGGTGGCAGCATGTTCTCAGCTCCTTCCTCCTCCCCATTCAGCCTGGTTTCCTCTTGGCTTGGCTCTCTGTCTCTAAAGGGTCCCAGACATTTCCTGATGCCTTGGTCTCTTCTATCTGGACGCAAAGCCTGGTGTTTTAAGAGGGCTAGGGGAGAGAAATCCCTGAACCCAAAGGGAGAGCCTTTTCTGTGGTGGCCTTTTGGGGACATGCATGGCTTGCTCACTTAGTGTGTGTAGACTGTCCCTGCGTTCTTATCAGGACAAGCTCGATCACCTTTTTTTTTTTTTTAATTTTTTTATTGTTATGTTAATCCCCATACATTACATCATTAGTTTTAGATGTAGTGTTCCATGATTCATTGTTTGTGCACAACACCCAGTCAAGCTCGATCACCTTTAAGGTACAGCCATCAGACGGAAGCTGGAAGAACAAGGTCCGGCTGTTGGGATATGTGGAATCAGAGGGAGCTCGCACATTCTCTCTGCTCTTCTCAGAGCACGGTCATGGTAAAACCAGCTGCTGTGAGGCTCCTCAGCATTCCTTCCTTCTTCCCGACACCCACCCTCCGCACTTGCCTGAAGTCCACATACACCTGGGGAAGCTTTTTTGGGATTCCAGGCTCAGCGTTCACCTGGAGCTCTCTGGAAGCTCTGAGCTGCCGGTGCAGGTGGCCCTGGACCCGTTCCAGGCCTGGGAGGGCTGCGGGGAGAGCAGGAGTTCTCTGCTTCTCGCCAGTGTGTTGCAATCAGTTGTACTTTGCCTGGGTCAATGGGCAGAGTCACGTTGCTGTGTGACAGGCACCTCTGAGGTGGGCTGCCTTTCAGGTTTCCAAGAAACCGAGGCCTGTGGATGTCATTGTTTCAAGTGATGCGGAGGAGTGGAGGCACTTGGGGCTAGATGTCTGAAGGTGGGTCCAAGGATGCCGCTGCCCCAGGCCTTCGTGCCTCACCTGTCAAGGGGGATAGATACTGACAAGTGCTCTCCACACCAGGTTTCGGGACGATGCACTAGGTTCGTGCGTGTGTAAGATCCTCGTCGGCCCTCCCACGGACTCTGAAGGCAGGGGTGGGTCCTATTCATTTCCGTATCCCCAGCGCCAAGCACGGTGCCCGGCTGACTCCAGTGTTTGTTGACTGAGCGCAAGAACGGGCAGGAAGTACAGGGCACGGGAAAGCCTGAAAAATTCAAAACTACCTCGAACCTGTTCAACCACGAAGAAGCAGATTTCTGCACGTGCTCCCATATCTGCCTGTGTTTAGGTAGAAGTGGAATGGGCGAATGCTTGTGAGGAAGCATTTTAAAATGAAAATTAACTGAAGGGATATTGCCCTTCCCGCCTTTCCCTTCTCATCAATTCTTGGCAGTGCGTTTGGTGCCAGATACTTTTCCGTGGGAGTTGTGAGGAATGATAGGTCATTACTTTTATGCCCCATCCATTGATACATTTCGGATAAAAGGGCCCTTTCCACCAGGGGAATTGCTTTGTTTCCTATTCTTCTGTGCTTATGCTCCAGAAGAGAACTGACTTTGGAGTCAGATTATTCTCGTTTTAATCCCGGCTCCCCCACTTTCTGCCCCTTTGACCTCAGTTTAGCCATGGAATCTCTCTGGGTCTCAGTTTCTTTATCTGTGAAGCAGGGATATGCGGTGGCCATGACCATGCATGTGCCTTGCAGCCCTCCAACGGAGTCCTTACTATCCACCTTCCACAGATAAGGAAACAGAGAAACTAAGCGGTCAACCAGACAGTGATGGCTTTGGGACTGAAACTCCAGTCTTTGCTCCTGGTGCTTTGGAAATTTGGGATTGGTGGATTCTATTCAGACTCTGCTCCCAGGGACAGTCTCTTAGCAAACTGGCATCAGGAACTGGTCTGAGAAAGACCTTTGTCAGGCCCAATTCTGCTCAGCCTCAGGAATGCTGGAAGCCCCGGAAACATCCATGATGCAAGTCAGTGAAGGAGACCCAGCTCCAGCTGACCTCTGAGCTCAAGGCCATCATTGGGCTTCCTCCTAGAGTCTGTCACCTGACGCTGTGGGAGGATGTTCCCTAAGTAGGTTATCAAACCCCCAAAGCTGGGAGGGACTCTGACTTATCCCCACCATAGCACAGCGCCTCCTGCTCACTCGGCCGCTACATAAATGCTTGTTACTGAGGGTGGTGGTGATTCTGATGGGCCTTTTGTTTATAGTCTGAAGGAGTTAACAACAACAACAGAAAACAAACATTTGCTCTCTGCCAGGCACTGTGCCAAGACATGGAGATCCAACAATCAAGAGACAAGCTTTCAGACTCCCAGGGATTTCTAGGCTCGTGGGGAGACGGGCATGCCGGGTCTGCCTGGAGAGTCCAGGACGACTTCACAGAGGAGGCAGATTTGAGCTCACACTGAGGAGGGTGAGAGTTTCCCAGGCAGGTGAAGGTGGGGAAGGGGCTGCTGGCCAAAGGAACATCCATGAATTGTGGAGGCATGAACAGAGCGTTGCTGTGTTGGAGCGATGAGGTTGGTGGTCCTGGGAAGGGTGAGAGGCACAGGGGACTGAGATACAGCAGGGAGAGTGAAGGAGTGGGAAGTGTGGGGGCAAGGTTGAAAGAAAGCTGTCCTAGACAAGACACACCTCAGTATCAACAGGGGCCGGTAGGAACCTGAGAGTCATGTTTTGGGGAAAGGATTAGCAAGAACGTGATGCCCAGGGTGCTGATTCTGATTCTTAAATCTTTCAGTGAGAGATTCCAGACGGTTTTGTGTTCAGTGAGTCGGGAGGAAATCTAACATTTAATGATTTTATTTGCTAGAATCATGTCCAATAAAAGGCTGACGTTCCGCTTGGTTTTCAAAGAGAAAAGCTGATCTAGAGGCTCCAGGAGGAAAGGCAGATGTTTACAGACCTGGATTCCTCGAGGCGGCCACCCTTCTGGCCGGGTGTCGTCAGGATCACTGGTGCTCTGAACAGGGACGGAGTGACCTTCCCGTGCTTTTATTTATCTTGAGTTTCCCAAGGCAGGGAGTGAGCAGTCCGCTCTCTTGAGTGGGATTGTTTGCTCCACTTAGGTAATTAGCTAATACCATCTCCTAAAACCTTATTTACACAACAGCCAGGCTGCACTATGACAGAAGCCATAATAAACATTAGTGTATTAAAGGCAGAGCAAAATCAAATGCGTTGCTGTTCCTTGCTGCACAAGACAGAGTTCCGAAGTGCATGAGAGCATCACGTGTGCAACACGACCCTGCTCTTCCTGCCATTCTAGAAAAGCCTCCAGCTTCACATATTTATTTCCAAGGTAATGAAATTGACCTTCTAGAGACCAGGGACCTTTGAGAATCCAATATGTTCTCAAAACGAAGGGGAAATTTCTTTTCCAATGGCTTCTTACTGGAGGAAAATAGAAGAAAAATTCTGTCACTAAGGTCATCGCGTTTTCTACCTAGAAATGTGCTTAAAATCTATTTTATTATTCTTATGTTTTTCCAGGAAACCAAGTTACTTGGCATGAAACATCACTCATTGTTTCCTTCCCTCAGTCCAGTCACCTGTTCTTTTGTTTTTCACTTTGGTCGTCCTCTGAAACCCCAACTTTTTTTTTTTACTATGTCTGAGTTTTGACTTGTCTGCCCGATAGCAAGCTTGCCCTTCTTCTTCCCTTTGTTTTGTGACCATGACCCAGGATGGAAGGGACTTTGAAACTCGTTAGACGTTCATCTCCTCTCTGCTCTTGGTATCCTCCAGTCCTCAGTACGTGGACAGAGTAGCTGGGCATCCATCTCTTATCTATTCCCTCTCTGAGTTGCACAACACATCTGTTTTTCAAGTATGAAGGTTTGTCCTGCATCCTAGACATTGTTTAACCAAGGAAGCTTGAGAGAAGAGATGAATTATAAATCACGGCAACCTGACTTTCAAAACTGGACCCTTGTAGAGAAATATAAGAATTTTAAACTCAGTTACTACTACTTTTTTTTGAAACACCAGAACTCCTGGTGCTCCTTTTCTAAGAACTCAAGCAGGCACCTCGCAACTGATCAGATCCCCTCACCGCCCGGCTTGGTGAGCCAGGTTTTCATGCTCCCGTTTGAAAGCTGGCTTGAGAAAGACATCTGTTTTGTTTCTGACGAGTTCCGTGTCTTGTATTTATCAACAAACTCTCTCTCCCCCTGTCCCCTGCCCTGTTTCTCAGTGGCCGTTCCGGCAGCAGCGCCCCCAGTGTGCCAGCCCAAGGGGGCCACTAACGGGCACTACGCCGCCCCACGCCTCTCCATCTCCTCCCGAGCCACGGTGGTAGCCAGGATGGAAGGCGCCTCCCAGGGGGGCCTGCAGACCGTCATGAAGTGGAAAACAGTTGTCGCAATCTTTGTGGTTGTGGTGGTCTACCTCGTCACCGGTGGTCTGGTCTTCCGAGCATTGGAACAGCCCTTCGAGAGCAGCCAGAAGAATACCATCGCCTTGGAGAAGGCGGAGTTCCTGCGGGATCATATCTGCGTGAGCCCACAGGAGCTGGAGACGCTGATCCAGGTGAGCGGGGAGCGAGTCAGCCGCAGAGCAGCCTGAGGGGAGAAGGGGCAACTTGGGTTTTGTCCTTCGGGCTCACTGCGTTTTGCCTTTGGTTGAGATGCTCCTGATGGTCAGGGAGGGCCTCTCCGGGGAGGTGACGTCTGAGCTGGGACCTCAAAGGAGACAGAGAGTGAGGCATGTGATGATGTGCGGGAAGGGGGGCCACGCATGCCACAGCCTCGATGCCGTGACGTTAGGAGCAGGCTGGGTTTCACATCACCTGCTTTTGGATGAGGTGGCTGGAGGCAGGAGTAGGCGAAAGGGCTTTGGATCTTCACATTCGAGTCCATCTCTTTGTGCTGATCAAGTTCCTGATTCTGAAGTCTGTGTGAGACGCTGGGCCGAGAGGGTGCCCTTAGAAGCCAAAGAAGGAATTTTAAATAAGCAGGGATGTGTTAACCTGTCCCAGGTCAATGAGAATGGAGTAAAGATCACCAGAGGGGGGATGGGAGGCTGTTGGTGACTTGACAGGGCCGTTTTGGTGGATTTATGGGGATGAAATAATAAGGACAGCAGTAGTAGTAATAATCAGGATTGCTGTTTTTGAACACTTATTGCATCAGGCACTGTGCTAAGGTCCTTGCATACCTTAGATATTAAGAAAAAAATATCCATAAAAAGATGGAGGCAGAGAACTTTGGGCTACCACCTAGAGAAGCAGGGCAATGAAAGCAGGGGTGGGGGTAGCTGGGAGGGCCATGGGAGACAGAGTCATCTCAGGTGGTGTGATGGGAGCAAATGAAAGAGGAGGCTCCAGAAGCCTGGGGAGGGCGGGGAGCCATGTCCCAGAGGGAGGAAGGGCAGTGGTTGGGAGCCCAGTTGGGGGGCTTCATCGTGCAGGAGATGGAGGATGGCTGCCTCGGAGACTGAGGTTTGAGTTCCTATCCTACACGTGCTCCTGAATCAGGAAGTGTAGGTCCTGGGTGGAAGGTGGTGACATTTATGGAGGCAAGGGAGAGTCATATCTTTCCAGGGGTTCTAAAGTTTGCAAGGCAGAGGGATGAAAAAGATGGCTCCCGCGACTCCTTCTGCTCTGGGGTTATCTGCACTAAATTCTAAGGGCTACTGCAATCCAGGATATTGCAGAATTTGCAAGACTGACCTGGCTATTTGTATATTTATTTCAAACTACATTGATAGGCTAGGAGAATTATGGGGCTCTTTATGATCTGGAACCTTCATAGCAATTGTATTCCTTTAAAGAAATTTTGATAATCTGACTTGACTTTTATAAATAAATAGAAATACACATTCTCCCCACCCCCCTGGGAATAAATATGATTTCATATCTATGATCCTATAATTTTTATTAAGAAAGAAAACTTTAAAATGCAAAAATCTAAGGGCAGTATTTCATATTATTCTTTCTTTGATAGCTTTGTCTTTTTTTTCCCTCCCTTTATGAGAAAATGCTATCACATTTGTGATGATGGGAGTGTTGTACCAATATGTGCCAGATTTAAGGCCTAGAATGTCATAGAAAATGGGGGAAACAATTCTGGAGTAATTTTAAGTAAGAACGGAATTATACATGTTATTGTGATATGTGGTGAGATCCTTTCTATTTAGTTGCAATACATATAAAAACCTAAAAAGTGGTCCGAATTGAATCTAGAGTCATGCTTGCATTTTCCTTCCTTAGACAGTGAGGTCTTGAGGAAAAAGATTATGTCATATTATCTTTGCGTCCATGTGTAGCCTATGCATTGCTTTGCATCTAATTATTGCCCAATAGAGAAATCCTTTTGGATTGAGATATCAAACTAAATCTATAACATTGGTGATACCATGAGATATCTGAGATTTTTCATGCATTGGTTTATTTATTTATGTATTGCCCATTCTTTGGCTCTCTTCATGAAAGAGCTTAGAGGCCAGAATGGACAGGTTGGGGGGACATGTAGAGATTCTAATTCTGGTGTTGCCATTAAAACCTGTCCCCTACTTTGACCTCAAAAGTTTCTCTGGGAAATGAGGTGAGTGTGTGTGTGTGTGTGTGTGTGTGTATGTGTGTGTGTGTGTGCATGACACACATACACATCCTTAAGGTCATTTTTGTAACAATTAAAAACTACCCTGTATTAGACATCTGTTATAAGCCAGATACCTTATACTCATTATCTCATTTAATCATTCCAACAACCCTCTAAGTTGGCACTATCACACCCATTTTATAGGTGAGGAAGCCGATTCTAAAGTAGGTAGAGTAACTTTCCAACCCCCAAAGTGGCCAGGCTGGGGTTCAAAGTGTGGTCTGTCTGACCTTGCCCTTCCTCCCCCAATGAGTCTACAAGGTCTTTAGGTAGGTCTTGCTTTACATAAACTCAGCTCTCTCTTAAACATTTGCTTTGTGTTTAACAGTTTCCAGAATTTTAACAGAGTCAAGAAACATTGGAGTTCCCTGTTTCTTAACAGAAAGCATCTCTCTATGTCTTCTCCCTGCACCCACTGAGTGTGAGCCTTGGGCTTGGGATACTTTAAGATCTCCAGCCACTGTGATGTAAGGCTTTATACTTGTGTTTATCTACAGACTTTTTCACAACACAGGTTAAGCAGATTTAAATGCTGAATCTGTGTTAATCAAGAACAAATTGATCATGGTTTGCCTTTCAGTTCACTGATTCCTTCATAGGATGAAAAGGTCCACACTATGGATTAGGGGAAGCATTCTCTCACTTCATGTGTCTGAGCAGCATTGGATATAGTGCTCATAAGAAACTTTTTGGAAGGGTTTTCAGTGTGATATGTTCCAAGCTGGAAAAACATAGTATTATTGTACTTCACCCAAGTTTCAAAGGAGTGACTGACAGGTAAAAAATGATATCAATGGTATTTATCTGGTAATGTCAGGACCCTTGGCTGGATTGAGTGAACTCCTCATAAAGTAAGCTGGAAGGTGTAATTCATGTTATTAATAACAAAAACAGAGTACCCAGAACCACTTAACTCCCATGAAATGCCTGGATAGCTTAAAAGAGCCATAGCTGGGAGAAGGGTTTTCAAAAGAATTAAACCACTGTTATGGGGTGCTGTGGGACTCCAGAGGAGACCGTTGGGTCACCGTCCCTGACCAGATTGCTGTTATGGAGGGAACTGTCTCATTAATGAATTCATCCATACGTGCTCTAAGTTGCTATCGAGTTCCTGTTGTATCAGGTCACATGCTCAGCGCTGGGGATAGAAAAGAGGAGAATAAAATACACCGTGAGCAAGTTACTAACCTTTCTGTGATCCAGTTTCATTATCAATAAAATGTGCCTAAAATCCCTCACCCTTGGTAGTGTTGAGAGGATTAAATTCTATAATTCATGAGAAGGGCTTTGAACGATGTTTGGCACGTGGTGAGTGCTCAAAAAAAGATTGTTTCCCCTGCTGCTGGGGCTTGTAGTATTGTTCTAAGAGCTCAGAGTTTCAGGCAGTGATTCTTTTTTTTTTTTCTTAAGTTTTTGTTTTAATTCCAGTTAGTTAACATAGTGTTATATCAGTTTCAGGCGTACAATATAGTGATTCAACAGTTCCATATGTCCCCTGGTTCAAGCAGTGGTTCTTACTGGGGAGGGGGTTCACCCCTCACCATGGGGCATCTGACAACATCTGGAGACATTTTTGGTTGTCGTGACTTGAGGGGGTGCTAGTAGAATGTGGTGAGTAGAGACCAGGGATGCCACTAAATGTCCTGAATGCACAGGACAGCCCCCGGCACAGCAAAGAATTAATCCAGTCAAATGTCAACAGTGCCGAGGTCGAGAAACCCTGGAAGAAGAGGCACATAAACCAACAACTGGAATTTACTGCAATGGAGCTATTTTTTCCCCAGTGTTATGGTGATATAATTGACATACATCATTGTATAGGTTCAAGGTGTACAGAAGAATGGTCTGAACATATATTGTGAGGTGATTACTACCGCTGTTTGCTTGGCATCCATCACCGAGTACAGACACAATGAAGAACAAAAGCAAAAAGAAAAAAAAAAAACATTTCTCCTTGTGGTGAGAACCCTCAGGATTGACTCTCTTAACACCGTTCCTGTGTATCACCCAGCAGTGTTAGCTCTAGTCATCATGCTGTACTTTACATCCCTAGTACTTATGTGTCTTA
The DNA here is from genome assembly GCF_004348235.1 of Phoca vitulina. Classification (NCBI taxonomy): domain Eukaryota; kingdom Metazoa; phylum Chordata; class Mammalia; order Carnivora; family Phocidae; genus Phoca; species Phoca vitulina. The sequence goes on along the minus strand of NW_022589710.1, from coordinate 56,866,128 downwards.
TAACTGGAAGCTGGCACTTTTTGACCACCTTCCTCTGATTCCCCCACCCCCACTTTTGGCCTCTGATCTCTTTTTCTATGAGTTTTTTGTTTGCTTTGTTGTTGTTGTTGTTGTTGTTTTAGATTCCACACATAAGTGAGATCATACAGTATTTGTCTTTCTCTGACTTATTTTACTTAGCCTCAAGCCATCAAGGTCCATTCATACTCCACTGTGTATATGTACTACAACTTCTTTATCCACTCCTCGGTCCCTGTATACTTAGGCTGTTTCTGGGTCTTGTCTACTGTAAATAATGCTGCTATGAGCGTGATGGTGTGTATGTGTTTTCAAGTTAGAGTTTTTGTTTTTTTTGGACATATTCCCAGAAGTGGAATTGCTGGCTCATATGGCCGTTCTATTTTTAATTTTCTGAGGAAGCTCCATACTGTTCTCCACAGCGGCGGCACCAGTTTGCATTCCCCCCAGCAGCGCACGAGGCTTCCCTCTTCTCCACATCCCCACCCGCATTTGTTGTCTCTTGTCTTTTTGATGATGACCGGAATGGAGCTATTTGAAGTATATGAAAAATGGGGGCCCCAGTGAGGCAAACGGAGGTCAGGGAAGTTTCTGTGGCCATTTATCTCTTTTAGTCCTTACAACTGTTCTAGAAATATGGTCTTTTGTGCCCATTTACAGATGAGGAAACTGAGGCAGCAGGCAGCAAAGTTACATGCTCAAAGTTGCCCATTTAGTTTTTTTTTTTTTTTTAGATTTTTTTTTTTTTATTTGAGAGAGAGAGAATGAGAGAGAGAGCACATGAGAGGGGGGAGGGTCAGAGGGAGAAGCAGACTCCCTGCCGAGCAGGGAGCCCGATGCGGGACTCGATCCAGGGACTCCAGGATCATGACCTGAGCCGAAGGCAGTCGCTTAACCAACTGAGCCACCCAGGCGCCCCAAGTTGCCCATTTAGTAAGCAGAAGATCTAGGATTTACTCCTGGGCAGTCTGACCACGTATCCTAGGCTTTTAACCACCACCTATTCAAACAGAAACGTGGACTATGGGAGGAGGTTCATTCTGCAGGCCATGGATAAAGGGCATCCCGGGGTGCGTATGGCCCATTGAGAGAGCTTCAGGGGGTCACTGTGGCTAGAGCTGAGAGGTATGGGGAGAGGTGGCAAATGAGGCTGGAGAGGTGAGTGGGGTTGGATTTGGGAGCTGCCCACGGAGCTTTGCAGAGGAGCTGGGCTTTATGCCCTGGGAAGTGGGGAGTCAATTGAAAGTTTAAGCAAGGCAGTGACATGATGAAAATTTTCTTCCGGAAAAATAATTCTTTTAGCAATGGGGACTTTGGGTTGGTGGAAGGAGACACTGGAGGAAGGAAGACCCATTAGAAGAATATTAGAACAATGGAGGTGAGAGATGCCGAGACACAGAGAAGGGGCCACATGGAAGAGAGTCAAAGAAAACTTGCGAATGACTCATTCCCCTTCAGAAGGGATTTCCGGAGTGCCTGCTCAGTGCTCCGCACCCCTCCTTGTTCAGGCAGAGCCCCGTGGGCACCATAGCCCGCGATGAGCACCCAAGCTCTGCAGTTTCCCTTCCTGGCTGGGTGACTTGGGAAATAGTCACCCTAGGCCTCAGCTTCCCATCTGTAAACTGGAGATTGTAGTATTCATGTCCACCTGTTCGGGTGGTCTGAATAGTGAACAAACAGTTCATTACTTTTACTGTTGTGACTGCTATTATTTATTTGTTAGGGAAGGAAGAAAAAAGAAACCAGAAAGCCCCTAAAGTATATCCATCCTGGGGTCCTGCTAAGGGGAGAGAGAAGAAAGCTCCTAAGTGCCCTTTGGGGCTTCAATCTTAAATTTTCTAGTTGACGAATTTTCTCAATTTGCTTCTACTGTTAAAGTGTGAAGTCGCCTTCAAGGAAGTCGCTCCGCGAGTGCGGGTTTGGGCTGCTAACACCACTGGGGCTGTGTCTTTGCGGCTTGAGCCCAGGGAGGCAACATAGCCCTTCCTATTCTATTTAGAGGGCTTACCACGGCCACCTAGATCAGCGTCTGTATCCTGAGCTTCGGTGGGGACACTGAGCCTCATATATATTGAATAGACGCTAACACTAACTCCCCTGATCACTGTCTGTGCCCTCCCTCCCCACATTGTTCCTCACGTGGTTTGGGAAACATTCTAGAGAACCTCAGGGACCCAGAAGACTCAGGCAGCCCCCAAGGCACAGGTCAGCGCAGGGATAAGATGGCCATCATTCCAAGGTGTGACTGAGTGAAAGGGCCTGTGTCCTCTGACTGAGGGCCTGATTGCTGTTTATCCCCTACTGAGGTGTGTGGATCTTCTAGTTTGATACCCTGGGGCAAGCCACTTAACCCGAGCTGAGCCTCAGCAGTTCAACCCAGAGGCGACACATCCATCTCTGGACTCTCGCCCAGTCTGCAGATGACTAACAGAGAGATTTCCTGCAGAGCTGTCCTAGTGATAAAAAATGGCTCCCGCTTTTTGGTTGTTCGCTTTCCCCTAGGCATTGTTCTAAGTGCTTCCGTGTCTGAGCTCATTTTACCCTTGCAATTTGAGCCTACAGGTAGATTCCATCGCCATCATGCCATTTTATGGATGAGAAAATTAAATCTTATTCTAAGTACCTTGTCCAAGTAAGTGACAGTCAGTACATGGTTAAATGGGGTTTTGAGCCTTGGGACACCTGACTCTGGAGCCCATAGGTCTAACCATTGTGCTATGCTGCTCACTTGTGTTAATGGTGGGTGTCCCCTACAGTACATCTGGGCCTTTTCTAAATAGCTTTTACTCCAAGGAAAAGACTGGAGGGAGAAGGATAAATTTTTAAGGAGGCATGGGCTGTCTTACTTGGTACTGTAGCGGGTTTATGTGGACTATTGCATTTTCAAGAAGGGGGTGTCAAGGAGAGGAAGGAGCATGGGTATGAAAGTCAGGTAGACTTGGTCCCTTACCCCACCGAAACTAAGGCTACCTCTCCTAGGAAAGGGTGGGAAAGTCCCTCTCATTCAGACTATGAGGAGGAGGGAAGGAGATAACCCACACAGAGCACCAGCAGAGTGCCTGGCATCTAGCTGGCATTCAGGAAACATTATTTCCTTGAACTTGATTTGACGGCCATCTGATCCCAAGAACCTCTTTATCCTCACTGCTCTGACATGCCTCAATTGCTTATTTCCCTGTCCCCAAAACAATTGCCTTAGAAACTTCTGTCGTGGCTAGTCTTGGAGAGAGCAATAACACTTTCATCTTCTGTAATCCTCAAAGAATAAAACCACGAGGTGGCTTCCCTGACTGACGGGGGGAGGGAACCATGCCCCAGCCTGGGTGGATAATGCTATGTAGCAGTTGTTTTTCAGGCTGTGAATGCTTACATTTTTTTTTTTTTTTTTTTTTTTAAGACTTTGAATGTCTCCACTGCAGCTCATGGGGTCACACAGCTGTTTTCTCTCTAGGTATTAGCCATGTGGAAGGGAGTGGTGTTGCACGGGAGTAGGTGTAGTGTTGGGCAAGGTGCCCACCAGGGAGGACATGGGAGTTTCCATTCTAAGGGCCTTGTTGTAGTGCAGGCAACAAGGATTCCTTTCTCACCGGAGGGTGCTCTTGGGGGCAGCTCGTGTAGCGCCCCCCCCCCCCAGAGTGAGCAGGCTACCTCACTGTCTGGAAAGTTGACTTTTTTCCTGGCGTACTTCACTCAGACCTTGCTTTGGCAAGTTACTTAACTTCTCAGATCCCTCTTGACCTCAAAATGAGCACTTTCTATTCATGGTGGTCTCTTTATCTGAAGAAAACCTGAAGCTTCCACCTGCCTGGCATGGGCTAGGTCTGGAATTTCCTGGAAGTATGAGCCTTTGGATGTGGGGGTCCCTTCTCATCCTGCTATGTCTCTCCTTCCTTGACTGGTTCAAGTCTTTTTATGTTGGTCAACAGGATCTCTGCCACTGGTTTTCATTTTATGATCTCTTGGGGATTTTGATCCTTTGCTGGTAAGTGATTAGGGTCTTAGATACTTTGTTCAGGACTCTGGCATACTGATTCATTTCACAGGCTCTGCTCTTTGGGCCTGACTCTGCCATGCTTTGGTGGCACACGATTTCATTTAAGATACGAGCAGCTGTGTGAGAGGACTGGGTACTGGGTTGTGTCTTGGGCGTGGACCTTTAATGCTGTCATGGTGACCCAAACTGCTATTCTGCAGATACGGGAGGGCCAGAGATCAGGAGCTGCCAAACTCTTCTCTCCAGAAGCAGCAGATGTTGGTTAATTTGCATGAGCCATGAACATTTCCCAAGGCCATGACATCTACCATTCCCTTCTTCTGCCAAGCCCCACATACCTTACTCAATTACTCACTCATTCACTCACTCATTCATTAATTCAACAAATTCACTGTTTTCCTGCTGCGTGCCAACTTCAGTGCTAAGTCCTGGGGACACGAGGGTGAGTAAAAGGGGCACATATAGTCCCTGACCTCTTGGAGTTTCTAGCTAGGATGACCAATCATCCCGGTTTTCATGGTTTTGGAATACTTATTAATAGCATCCCTTTCTCTCTCAAAATTGACCTGGTTTGAAAGATAAATTTATGGTTACCCTACTGATAAGTAGTAGGGGAGACAAACCTTGTGCATGTAATCCCATGAATCAGTATAAATAAAACTGTGATGAACGATGCAGAGAAGAAGGAGCTGTTGGGTACATGAGCAGGAGAGCTGACACAGGAGGACAGGGATTCTGGGCAGGGGAACTGAGTGCCAAGGCCCCGTGGTGGAAGGATGCGGGCAGGATCTCTGAGGACTTGAGAGAAGAGGAGCATATATGGCTGGAGGTGAGTTACCAAGGGAACTTGGTAGGAGATTACCCTGGGGTCAAGCGGGGGTCAAACCATGCAGGGCTTCATCCTAAGAGCACTGGGAAGCTATGGTCATTTCAGGCAGTAGGGTGGCTTGGCCCTGCAGCATCCTACATTCACGTGTGCCTCCACCCTTAATAGACCCTATTGAGTGAACATTATTTTTCTTATCTGCCTCCTTCCCAGAACTGTGAGGTCTTCCGGTTTGAGTCTGTGTCTTTTATCCATATGTCCCTCATGCCTGGCACAGCGGCCGGCCCATAGAGGATGCTTGAGGTTTGAGGAATGAGTGAATAGGGCTTTTTATATCTGTTTTGGGAGACTGAGAGCCCTTTATTCAGAACCTTTGGAGAAGCAAAGCAGAAAATGATTTTCTCTCTGGGCAAGAGAGGTCCTTTCTTTTCAGTCTGGTTGTCAAGGTACTTCTCTCAAATAATCTTTCTGTCTTTTTTCTGCATGAGCCGATTCCCTTGGTGTTCCTAACCTTCAAAGCTTTACATATTTAGGAACGCAATGATTTAAGGGAAGCATGTCATCCGAGCCACGGATTCAGCAGTCTGTGGAGATCCTTGCTGGGAGTCAGAGTGCAGAGCCAGCCAAGCCTTCTCCTTCCCCATCCTGGGCCATCCCTTCTTCCAAGCAGCCTTTTGTGCAAGAAGTTTAGATCACAGCTGAGGCAGCAGGTGACCTCTGTTGAGTGCAGGTTTGGGTCCTTTGGGACCAAGGACACAGCTCTGAGGAAGTGAAGTGACCCCTCCCTCCTGGTGCTCTGAAGTCAGAGGTGCTGCCCTTTTTCCAGTGAAGTGCTCATGCAGAAGATTGTTCAATGCATGCAAGATCGGGCCTGCAGCCCCTGGCCTGTCTCTACAGGCCTCCACTTCATTATTATTATTGTTTTTATCCTTGAGGCTGTGATTCCATCACTGTTTAGTGAAGTTCTAAAGCTTTTAAGCCAGAAATTAAAGAGCTAATGGAAATTGGCATGGCACTGGAAAAAATGAATTCGCAAATGAGGATTGTGTTCCCCCCCCAAAAAAACTCCCATAAAAATAAAACAAAAAACCATCAATGAGTGGTATGGTGTCCACATTTCTATACAGATGTGCATGTGTTTGGTTCTCGTTTAAAGTGAAGTGAAAATCTTACTTAATGAGATTTTGGCTCATATAATTATTTTCATTATTTACCATCAAATGTATTCATTTAGATAACTAATATTAACCGAATGCTTGTCATGAAGCAGGTGCTAGGTTTGACTCTAGTGATCAGAACACGTAACAAAGGAGGCCAGGTGCCTTCTCCCGGTCCTCCAGAAGCTTCCAGTCTTGTCTTAGTCGTATCACTAGTTAACACTTGCCTGGTGTTTGCTGTGGCCAGGCACCGCTCTAAATACGTTGTTGCTCATTTAATGTTTACAGTGGTCCTTTGAGGTAGGGGTAAGCAACTGAAGGGAGGAGTTAAATTACTTGCCCAAGCTCAACTGAGAAGTAGAACTGGGATCTGGAGATGGGGAGAATCTGCACGATGCTCTACTCGCGGTCCCTGTTCACAGAGCCGGAGTCTGACTCAACCTGTGGGACCTCCAAAAGGACCTTCTTTCACTGCAGAGTAAAGATTAGCTGTTGGTTGTGCTCTAGAGGGACGTGGCTTTGTGTCTTCACAAACGGTGTTGAGGCCGGGTCAACGTATTCTGTTGAAAACCAAAGTGATGTTTATGGTTATCCTTCGGGTCTGTGGTTAAGAGTAACTTCTTAGTCTATTGAGAACAAGGAAAATTCTTTTCCTTCTCAACGGACAGAAGAGATGGAAAACTTGCTGATGCAGGTTGACTTTATGGGGAAGTGAGGACTTAAGCTTTCATTCTTTGAAAAATGAGGGCCAGATCACAAATTCTTACTTTTCTATATTGTCCTATTTCATGGGGAAGAAGGTGACATAACAGATGAGCTTTAGCACAATGTTTGCACGCTGGACAGAGAACTCTCTGTGGGAGAGAGGAGAAGGCAGGGTTGAAGGAGTGTACTTTTAACCAGTCCCAGCTCTGCCACTTACTAACTACTACAACCATGGCCAAGTTACTTCTGTTTTCTGTTGTCTCATTTACAAAGTGGGAGTAATAACATGACTTTTTATAATGGGGTTTTTGTGGAGGGTTGAGTAAGGGAAGAAGGCACATTGCAAATGCTGGCTACTAGAATTATTTTTATGAGTATTCTAGAGCTTTCTGCAAAGTCTCTGGGATTGTCTCTGCTTCCTTCTGTCCCCAGAACAAACTGCACTCATTAGAGATTGGTGCTGGTTGTAGGGGCTGACGCATTCTTTGAGGGAGCAAAGGAAATGAAATACTAATTTGGGATTATGTGGGGCGTACATCAAGGACCCTCAGGACAAGGGTGACTTTTCAGCAACACTTGGCAGATTTGTTCCTGAATCTGTAGAGGATGAGTCCAAATGGAGATGAAAGAGTGACAGTTCTTCAGAAAGTTTGCTGATCTCATCAGAGCATACATGATACCCCAATTCCTTATGGACTTGATGCTTTCCTCATGGTTTAAGATTTCTCTTATTTCATCCCTTATATAGTCAAAGAGAGAGTGAAAATTAATTCTATATTGTAAGGCACAATTTGGAAGGTAAAAGAGCTCCCCCAAATATGGCTTGATCGCACATGGACAGTATTTAGATAGTCATTAGTGTATACCCAGGTGCTAATGGATTGAGTTTTATTTTTTTTTAGACCAAATCTTTTTTTTTTAAGATTCTTTATTTATTTATTTGAGAGAGAGCGCACACTTGAGCACGCCAGTGGGGGTGGGGGAAAGAGGGGAAGGACAGAGGGAGAGAGAACCTGGAGCAGACTCCCCGCGGAGCACAGAGCCTGATGCGGGGCTCGATCTCATGACCCTGAGACCATGACCTGAGCTGAAACTAAGAGTTGGTCACTCAACTGACTGAGCCACCCAGGTACCCCATGAATTGAGTTTTAGAACATTACCCCCACCAAAAAATTAACTAGTGGTAGCAAGGAAAACCACTTGTCTAAGACCATAGGCTCCGGATGTGCGGTCTAGCTTGCCTCGGGTTTTGCTGTTTTATTCTCTAAACAGATTCTGTACTCGTCCTGTCTGTTCTACAGGTGGCCTTCACTTTAGATTTATAACCAGGCTATAAAGTTTTGATGAAAGCCTGCTGTCGGAGACCCGAGGAAGGGCTAGTATTGCACATATAACTAGATACAGTTAGGATAGCAGGAAATAAACACTGTCATAATATTCACCAAGGAACAGAAGGTGCCTCTTGCTTTTTCTTTTTGTGGTCTGGCCTAGTTTTTGCAAATACTTCTTTGTGGGAAATGCTGAGGGGGTACGGCTGTAGGAGACCCAGCCTGGGTGGGAGCCAGCCTGCTCTCTGCAAGTCAGGGAGCTAGGCCAGGAGGGTCCAGGATGGGGAGAAAGGAGACCACTGAGGATGGAGAGAAGCTGCCTTTCCAGCATTTAGGAAGGCGATCTTCCTGTTGACAATTCTAATAGCATCTGCTTGCTAGCTTTGCTGTGCACTAGATATGGGACCATGGTCAAGGGACTTGACTATTCTAAATCTCATGTGCCCCCTGGGGCAATAGTGATGTCTGTCTCCCAGCGTCATCATGAGGGTTGACTGAGTTCCTCTGTGCACTAGTAAGTTCTCAGAAAGGATTCCTGTTACTATTAATATTATTATATATGAAATGACAAGGCATACAGCTCAAAGGTTTACATCCACTGAAAAAAAATCCTGACAACCACCCTGCAGGGAAAGACTTCCTCACGTTATAGATGAAGAAACGGAGACTCCGAGAAGCTGAGTAATGTGCACACGCTGAACATTTACCACTTTATGCACAGACTTTCTCTGTTGCAAGAGTAAGTGCTGATGGGGGCTGTCCTGTCCAACTCCGCACTGAAGCAAAGACTTCTTGCAATCAGCCACAGACGTGCCTTGCTGGGGGTGGCTCGAGTTTCTGTGATGTGGTCTCACACTTGGATGTAAAATTGCCCCGCTCCTAGCACCAGCGTATTCGCTCCCACTGTGGTGAAATATTTATGTGAGAAATGCTTCTGGAGCAGGAGAAATAAAAAGCAACTGTGGCAAGCAAATTAATATCATACTTCCATTTCTTACCTGAGGCCCTTCTGCCATAGATGCGGAAGGAGGTGGAAAGATATCCTGTCCTGTTGTTGGGGTTCTGAATCGTTAGAGGTGTTTCTGAGTTGTAATGAATGTGTTCTGCCGATTGTCTTTCTCTGTCTCTGGGGTTTGTGGCTTGCCTTCTGTCCATTAATGACTGAAATGTGCTCCCTTTTAATACATTTATGAAGGCACTTTTCATACCCACCCCCCTCATCCTGCCTCGGCCTCTGGATAAATATCTATTTCATAGACCCCTTTGCGGACTGTGCCCTCTTGGGACTAAGAATGTGGTAGACGCAGAACCAGCTTTGGGTTCTCAGATGAATTCCTTTCCTTTTGTCCACGTGGTATAAGCTATTAGTAAAGTGACCGTACGTCCTGCATTCCCCCTGTCTTGTGGCCCCAGCATAGCCATTCACAGAGCCCCTCTTTACTCGGCAGGTGTGCTGGGTTGGACCATGGGTCAGATGATCACTCTGGCTACTAGGGTCCACGCATATGGTGTCGATCGGCTGTATCCATCAGCCGGTCTCAGACAAACTCCGCCTTTGTTTGTTTTTCTTTCAGGTGCCACATAAGGCAACAGAGAAACAGATTATCTCACCGAGTACACAGATCATCGGAGAAAAGCCACAGACAGTTAGCGGTCCCCTGTGGGTCATCATTCATCCCACTGTAGTGCTAAAGCTCACGATGGTATCTTGCGCCATCTGCAACAGTGATTTGGGCAGCCTGGCATTGCCTAATGGGATTACAGCACGGGGGTGGGAGGGGGGAGCTGGTGGGGGTACCTGGTGGGGGACCTCCGAGGGATATCTTTACCTCCTGTCCTTCTATCAGCCTCAGACCCACCTCACTTTCAGAGGGGATGCAGTTTCTTCGTTATACCTTTCGGGTGGTCTTAACGCCTGGGGGTGGTAGTGGGAGGATGGGGGGGAGGGGGACAGACTCTTTTATCTATTTGTTCTCCAGTTTTACTGAGATATGACTGACATATAATGTGTAAGCTTAAGGTGTACGATATATTGATTTGCTACATTTATATATTGCAAGGTGATTACTACTACGGAATTACATTATACTTTCATCATGTCACGTAATTACCTTTTTTTTTTTTTGTGGTGAAAGTACTTAAGATCTGCTTTCTTAGCAACTTTCAAAGGTATAATGCAGTATCACTAACTGTGATCACAACGCTGTACATTAGGTCCTCAGAACTTACTCATCTTATAAGGGAAAAGTTTGTCCCCTTTGACCAACATTGCCCCATTTCTCCCACCGCCCAGCCCCTGGGTAGCCACCACTCTATTCTTTTCTTTTCTTTTATTTTTTTTATTTTTATTTTTTTAAAGATTTTATTTATTTATTTGACACAGAGAGACACAGTGAGAGAGGGAACACAAGCAGGGGGAGTGGGAGAGGGAGAAGCAGGCTTCTTGCTGAGCAGGGAACCCGATGCGGGGCTCGATCCCAGCACCCTGGGATCATGACCTGAGCCGAAGGCAGACACTTAATGACTGAGCCACCCAGGCGCCCCCACTCTATTCTTTTAGATCTTGCCCCATTCACATTAGCTACTCACCTTCTTCTTCTTTTTTAAAACAATCATTATATTTCTTTTCGTGGGGCTACTTTCTTATTATGTTTCTCTGCTTTTACAAAGAAGTAAATTGCATGGGTCTAAACTTATTACTTTAGTTTGTTCATTCATTTATTATTGATCTGAGCATTCACTCATGAGTTGTTTACTGGGTAGCTGGGTGGGTGCTGGAAATTCCAACTTAGAGGCTAAAAAGGAAATTCAAGAACGAGTGGAATTAAATTTTGAAGTAATGCCCTCTTATCTAGAGTACCCTTTCCCTGAAGGTCTCACATCATATCAAGTATAATTTCTTTTTGGATCCTCATAAGAGCTCTCTGAACTTGATATTGGTTGAACTTGTAAGTGCACACACGATGCTCATTGGGTCCGAGATTGTGGCCTAACATGATGTCGCTGTTGGTTATATCTCTCCCCTATAACTGATTTTTTAGGTGAAGCTGTACACAGCTCAGATGCATCATTTCATTATCTATGTGCTCAGACATTTCTAATGGGCTGGCTTATCTTCACTTTTGCAGCCTGAACGCAGAGAAAAAAACGTAAGAGCAAGTGCATTTAATTTTAAAATGTTTTACTTGAGTTCAAACAATTAAGATCATGAGAAAATACTTTAAAAAATTAATAAAGTTGGAACTCTGAACTCAATCAGAAATATTCTTATTGAGTTAAAAATGATGCTATTAATTCAAGTGATAGTCTGTTTAAACTGTGTTTTCTTTCTGTGTGTATAGCCCAAGTTTGCCAATTTGTTTTAATTGTGGTGGTTTGCTGGAGTCTTTCTGACCCACCCGATCTAGACAGAATAATCAAACCTTGTTCCCAGGACTGGGGATTGTCCAAAGCCTCACCAACATCTTGGTGACTTGTTGGGGAGCTTCATTTTCTCCTTGCTTCAGGTTCCAAATCTCGTTCTGGCCCCACCGTTCCCATAACAGCCCTTATATTTAATTTCCACAAAACCACTTCCTCAAAGTATTTGCATGTGTAGCCCACTTTACTGTAGATTTGGGAAAGTGAGAGAGGGATTTACATCACAGATACAAACAAAGTTAAAGTTGGATGCTGGATGCACCTGCCTTTCAAAGTCCCCGGCTTTGCTGCAACTGAGCCCGAAGCTCCCAAGAATCCATGGACACTCCTTTCTTACTTTTTCTTCCTTGTCTTCCTGCTTTTTCGGGGCTTTCACTCTCTTTTATCTGTTCCTTCCCTCTCAGGGTATAAAATCAATCTTTCCCCGTGTTTATTTATTTTTTAAATTTTATTTTAAATGCAAAGCAGTTAAGCCCTCACCAGCTCCAACAGCCAAATGAAGGTTGGTGCCTGCATTTATGTGTTTAAGGATGTATTCTAATTAGAAATGATCCTTTGAGAGGTCCTTCTGCCTAAGTTCTTGGGAAGTGGCGGTATTCCTCCTCATTTCTGTCTGGAGGTGAGCATGGAGGTGGGGAGAGAGGCATGCCACATAGAGAAGAGAGGTCAAAACCATGGCTTGGGCTCAGTCCAGTTTTGAATTCTGGCTTTCACTTCTCGGCTGTGTGGCCTAGGGCAAGTTATTTGACTTTCCTGAGCCTGGTTCCCTATCTCTAATGTGGGGATGATATTACTTTCTTGCAAGTTGTAGAAAGGGTAAAATTGGATAACACACAAGTTGCAGGAAGGATAAAAGGGAATAACACTTCTAGAACACCTGCCTGTGTGCAGAAACTCAACAAATAGTAGTTTCCTTCCCGACACATGCTTTCCTTGAGGGCTACATATGTAAACATTAAATATTTATAAATTGCATAATTCAAAAAATGAAACTTAAAAAGGAATCTTACTCTGGATTTTTTGATGAAACAAATAATCATCCCCACTTGTCTCTGCTGCAAATCTGTACTTTTATGTGCTGCTTATGACGTTTAGGTGCATTTCTCAGCACAGTGAGACTTGATTGAACCCCAACTCTCTATGCAGCTTCATAGACGTTGTAAATATTAGGTATTGATAGTGTGATTTGAACCCAGCTAAGTGACTGAGGCCTAGAGCTGTCCCCAAGGTATTACTTGCAGATGGGCCTGGCGAGCCGAATGGGTAAAGAGGACATAAACACTAGTTAAGGCCTGTGGTTTGGTCTGATGGCACTCACACAGCACAGTGAGAATGGGTATTTTACCAGAAGAAAGGACTTGCCATCTGTCTTCCTCTAAAGCAGAGCAGAGCATTGCCTCTGATGAGTAAGTGATAGTTGTCAATTAGGTCAGTTAAACATGGGCTAAGACAGCCTGTGTGCATCCCGAGAGGCTGGATTTTAAATCCTGGGGTGCCAGGGTTTAATCTTAGAAACAGCATCCAGTGGAATATCTCATGTTCTTAGGGGCAGGAAAGAATACACTTAAACAAAAGAGATTTTTTTCCCGCTATTGTCTAGTCAGTTGTCTAGGGGTCTAGCCCACGGCCTTTTGTATCACCTATGAGCTAAGAATGGTTTTTGCATATTTAAAGCATTATAAAAGGAAAAGAAAAATATGCAATAGAAACCATATGTGGCCCACAAAACCCAAAATATTTACTATCTGGCCCTTACAGAAAAAGGTTGCTGATCCCTGGTCTAGAGAGTTTGAAATATCTCTGATTAGTGAAGGCAAAAGGTAACGATGATTGACTTTTTCAGTTAGTCTGATTTGTGGCAAACGCTGTCTGCCTGTTTGAACAAAGCTTCACGGGCATTATTTAGGATAAATAGAATCACATTTCAATATTTAACTGTGACCTGTTATCTCCACATGAGGTTATTCCAACTTTATTCAGGGAACGGTGTCTCTATTTGTTGTTCCAGAAGTAGCTCATACGTCTGTCACCTCCCTCTGAAGGCCCCACCTGTCACTTCCTCAACACAGCTCACTTGCTTGAAGGTTCTTCCTACCCTCTCCCCTGGCCTGAAAGGGGTGGGCAGAGGCCAGCTCAGGAAGGGCTGCTGACGTATTTGGCACCTTATTCTGCACATGCAGAGTCTAGGCAAGGATTTTCAGCTGGGGAGTGTGTGATTAAAAGCTAGTTAAATATATGTGGTGCAGGAGTAGGATCCCTGGGAAGCAGGTATCTGTGGGGGCTGCAGTACATGGATCGAGCGTCCTGGAAGAAGTGGAGCCCAGATTGGACCCTGCAGGATAGGCATGACTGGGGGAGAATTCCAAATCCCGCAGCCAGCGAGGAGTCATGGTTACTTATTTCAAAAGGAGCAGTGTGTGTGTGTGTGTGTGTGTGTGTGTTGCACGTGGAGGTGGGGGGAGTCCAAATGACAGTCACGAATTTAACCTCTATTCCTTACCCCCTAACTCGGTGCTGGGCCCTGGGCTGAGTGCTTTACACAGATCTTCTCATTGAATCCTCAAAACTGTGGGCAAAGGTATTATTATCCCCCCTTTGCAAATGAGGACCTTTGCATTTACGGAGGTTAAGATAACTTGTCCATTGTTCCGAAGGTAATAATGAGCAGAGCCTTGCTGGTCTGATCTAGGAGCCCAAGCTCTCACTTCCTGCCATCTTGAAGCAAGCTCAGTGTAAAACATTTTAACAAAACAGAAAAGAGAAGAGTGAAAAGCAACTGAGATCTTGCCATCCAGGAATGACATTTTGGGTGACAATCCTTCTAGACATCTTTCTATGTATATACACAAAGATATGTATGTATTTTGCATAACCCGTGCCCAGATTGCCTAAATCCTATGCCTGCAAAATTTACATAAATGGCACCATACTATATAGCCTAGTTTTTTCTCCCACCTAAAACTAATTTTCTAATTTTCCTAAGTGGGTGTTTAGTATTTCATGTTATGACTGCACCCACATTCGTGTAACCAGTCCCCTCTGGATCATTTCAGTTTCTTTCTTTTTTTTTAAGATTTGTTTATTTATTTGAGAGACGGAGGCATGCGTGAGTGCAGTGGGGGAGGGGTGTGTGCGGGGGAGGGGCAGAGAACGATATAGAGAGAGTCTCAAGCAGATTCCCACTGGGTGCGAAGCCCAACTTGGGGCTCCATCTCATGAACCTGAGATCATGACCCCATCCGAAACCGAGTCAGACACTCAACCAACTGAGCCACTCAGTTGCCCAATCATTTCAGGTTCCTAAGCAAGGAAAGAATTTGAGAGCTTTTTTTAAAATTTTTAACCGAATCTCATGCTTTCTTGCTCTCTTTGCAGCATGCCCTGGACGCTGACAACGCAGGAGTAAGTCCCATAGGAAACTCTTCCAACAACAGCAGTCACTGGGACCTTGGAAGTGCCTTTTTCTTTGCTGGGACTGTCATCACCACCATAGGTATCCGTTCATTCGCTAACATCTTTTCCTCTGGGACCCTCCTGAGAAATGGCGCTTGGTCAACGTTTGGTCCTAGAACCACGACAGCTTGAGGTTCAAAGGAGGCTCATGGCACACTGTCGGATAAATGCAGGGGTTGTGAGTGGTTTTCCATAAAAGGCAAAGCAGACGAAGGAATTTCATTTTTCAAAATGAGAGGTTAGAGAGCCTTTCATTTGAAAGGACCTGATGAAATGGTCAGAGTGGAAAATCAAAATATGGAGTGGTCAGTGGAGCTCAAATTCCTTTTTAAACATGTACTTTTTACTAAGGTTGCCTATGAAAGAACCCCAAAGTTCTACAGTTTGTTATGAAACAGCCGTCTCTGACCCTCTGCCTGTCCTCACCTCCCCTGGGGCAACCACTCTCATCTCTTTTGATTGATTATTTTGATACTCATTTCCTTGTCTTTAAATATCGCGCGTGTATTGCCACTTCCTGAATTTTCAGTGTTAGAGATTATTTCTTGACTTCCCGTTGTGGAAGGTGAGAAATTACAGTGGTCCCCTCATCCACGCTTTTGCTTTCCGGGGTTTCATTTACCCTGGGTCACCTGTGGTCTGGAAGTGGATGATCGTCCTCTGATGCTGCATCAGAAGGTCAGTAGTGGTCTTATGCTACGTCACAGTGTCTATGTCGTTCACCTCACTTCATCTCACCATGTGGGCATTTTATCACTTCATAGCATCACAAGAAGAGGAGGGGCGAGTTCAGTACAGATACTACCCTTGATCTTAGCCAAAAGGCCGAGAATTGATGGGTGAGTACAGTACAATATGGTATTTTGAAGAGGCCACATTCACAAAACTTTTATGAAAGTATATTGTTAAAGTTATTGTATTTTTATTATTAGCTACTGTTGTTAGTCTCTTCCTGTGCCTAATGTATAAATTAAACTTTATCGTAGGGATGTATGTATAGGAAAAAATATAGTATATATAGGGTTTGGTACTATCCGTGGTTTCAGGCACCACTGGGGGTCTTGGAACCTATCCCCTGCAGACAAGGGGGGATGACTGTGTTCTCTTTCTTCTTCCCTGCCCCACTGTAAAAGGGTTCTCTTCCCATCCTCCTATCTTCCCAATATAGTTTAATTAGATCAACAGTGGATGTTTACATGATTTTGACCAGGCAAATGCTCTTTATAACTGATCCTGTGGTGATCTATGATTACCTCTTTCCTGCATTGATTTTTGTCTTACTATATCTGTTTGTGTCTCTTTTTCTGATTCTTGGGGAGTTTTATATTTTTGTGTTGGGGGTTAACTTTATAATCATACATAACAAACTTAATTTCTCTTCTTTAAGCAGTATTTATTAGTTCCCTATCGTAGGCGATGACATCTCTTCTTCTCTCCACACAATTTTATTTTATTTTATTTTTTTATTTTTTTAAAGATTTTATTTATTTATTTGAGACAGAGAGAATGAGAGAGAGAGAGAGAGAGCACATGAGAGGGGGGAGGGTCAGAGGGAGAAGCAGGCTCCCTGCCGAGCAGAGAGCCCGATGCGGGACTCGATCCAGGGACTCCAGGATCATGACCTGAGCCGAAGGCAGTCGCTTAACCGACTGAGCCACCCAGGCGCCCTCTCCACACAATTTTAATTGACACCATCCTTTTGATGTTTATTTTTAAATTATTAAATATGCTTATGGTTCTATTCGATGATTTGCTCACTTCAAATGGTAACTCTTGGCTCTCAGCTATTATGTATAATGCAGTCAGTGAACTTGGCCTCTCAACTTCTTTCGCTCTTGGGCTGTGGATTATTACTCACTGACTGTATCATTCTATAATGTCAGAGTATATGATTTACATTCTGTTCTGTTACCCTGATATTCGCATTTGTTTTAGTCACAGTTACGAGGTTACATATTGTCAGTGTTCCTCTCTAGTCCTTCTGTGGCTTTCCCCATCATCACTTGCTCAGCTGAAACTTATCTTCAAGTAGTTGCCTTAAGAATGACTCATGGAGAGGCGCCTGGGTGGCTCAGTCATTAAGCGCCTGTCTTCGGCTCAGGTCATGATCCCAGCGTCTTGGGATCGAGCCCCGCATCGGGCTCTCTGCCCCGCGCGAGGCCTGCTTCTCCCTCTCCCACTCCCCCCGCTTGTGTTCCTGCTCTCGCTATCTCTCTCTCTCTGTCAAATAAATAAATAAAATCTTAAAAAAAAAAAAAAAGAATGACTCATGGGAGCAATATTCCCCAGTCCTTGCATTGCTCAAAATGGCAGCCTTACCCTCCTGGGGCAGTGTGGCTGGAAATGAAATTCTTGACTCACATTTTCCTTTTTGAGGGTCTTCTGGGTGATAATCCACTCTTTTCTGATATCTGTGCTGCTGTGGAGAAACCTGATGCCAGTCCAAGTTTTTTCCCCTTTTATAAATGATTTCACCTTTTTGCTTGGCTACTCAAAAGAATATTTATCTTTCATCTGATAATACTATTAGGCTTTGTCCCTTTTATTTCAGGAAAGCATTCTTTTTTTATTCTCTTTTTTAAAAATTTAAGTTCAATTAATTAACATATAGTGCATTATTAGTTTCAGAGGTGGAGGTCAGGGATTCATTACACCCAGTGCTCATTACATCCTGTGCCCTCCTTAATGCCCATCACCCAATTACCCCATCCCCCCAGCCCCCTTCCCCTTCAGGAAAGTGTTCTTGATTGTCATCTTTAAACACGGTTCTCTGCCATATGGTTTTGGTTCTGTTCTTTGGGGATTCTGACTATATGTGTGTTGTCACTTCTTTCCCTGTCTTCTGTGCCTGTCATTTCCCCCTCTACTCCTTTTTAACTCATAAAATGTGGTTTCCATTTTGTTCATTTTATCTTCTCTATTCCTTTCCTGTTTTTGCACAGTGCCTATTTTGCCATGTACTTCTTCCAATTTTATTTTCATTTTTGTGATCATTAGGGGACTTTTTTCCCTTCGTGGTTCTTTCCTGAATTCCATTAGCTCACATTCCATTTTTCCTTGTTATCTTTTCGGTTCTTTCCTGATTTCTTGCTTTTGTGCTTTGTGGTTTTGCTGTGAAGGTTCTTGGAGGTGATTACTTCATAATTGGTCAAACTTTGTGCCTGGTTGGGCCAATATTTTTCTGCTGAGTGTCTTTCATCCATTGGTAAGTGTTGCTGCTCCTTCCACATTAAAAAAAAAAAAAAGCAGAAGTTTTATATTTATGCTGGATGATTTCCCTTTTAAATACTTGATGCCCAACAAACTGGATATTCCTGATACAGCTATCTGCCAAATGATTATGTAGGGCTGGGGAGAGGAGAGCCAGGAGAGGTGGCGTAATTTTCCAGGTAGCACATCCTCAACTTTTCTGCTGCCAAAGAGAGAGGGTTGCCTGCAAATGTGACCCATCTATGTTATTTTTTGTTTAGTCCTGCCTCTTTGATTTTTCTGAACCAGATCATGTTCAAGGGGGCTTCTGCTGCTCTCTCTATTCACCCAGTTTTCTATACTTGGTGCAAACAAGAATATCTCTTTTGAAGTTCAGAATGAGACCCTCGCCTTCATAATTGGATTTTTGCTGGCATTTTCTAGGGTTTTCCACCGATGGGCCCTTTCTTCCTTCTCTCTGCCTCTTCTCTTTATTTTTTCCCATATGGCATCCGTCCAACTTTTTTGGTAATCCTTACACATATGGGGGAAGCTATGGATAAAATTCCTCTCCCAGTTCTGTTGAAAATGAGAGTTTTCTGCCCCTCTACAAAAGTGTCGTCACACTGCAATAAAAATCCTCATTCAGAAGAATGGGAGACACATAGCATTGAGAGGTGGGAGGATCTCATCATTAACACCCTTTATGCTCTCTGGGAGGACCTCCCTCATCTGTTGCTCTCTGAGGCCCAGCTCTGCCTTCTGGGAGGTTCTTCCCTCTCCCTAACCCTTCACAACCACCTCTTATGTGGGTGTTGGATAGTGTGCCCTCCTTGGAGGACGTACATCTTTGATGATCAATTTCCTATTGGTGCAAATTTCCGAGGCTAAGGATTGTTTTAGAGGCACAGGCTTTTGTTACTGTTTTTAGACCTAGCCTTTAGGACCTGTGTCATTTCATTCAAAAAGTTATATGCAATAAGAAAATTTGGGATGAAACAGAGTTGGCATTTCTTTTTAGAAAGTCTTTTAATCTAATTATATGACATACCATGTTCACACTTGCAAATATACAAATATATTAAGATTGGCTATTACAAATATTGGAGGTGTGCATTGCACTAGTGGGTTTGGGGCCTAGGAGCCTTTTGACACTCTAGACCAGACTGGATCATTTTAGTCCACAATCTTACAGCTCCAAACACAGGAAGCAGGGTGGCCTGGCACCATTTGGTATAGAACTCAATGACACCCTAGAGCATCACTGTAGTGGGTCAGAAAAGACCAGTCTCAGGTTAAATTGTGTTCATCAGCCTGGTTTTACTAAGATGAGGAAATGTGTCATGCATTTTAGGAGGATTTATTGTAAAATAATTAAAACTGAAGAAGTCTGAGCCACTTCAAGAGGTACATTTTGGGAAATGCCCTCCAGTACTCAGTGTTGGATCCATGAGACATTAGTGTATGTTAAAGAAGACAGAAAAAGGAAAATCCTAATTTTCTTGCTTTATTTTTTATTTTTTTATTTTTTTAAAGATTTTATTTATTTATTTGAGAGAGAATGAGAGAGAGCACATGAGAGGGGGGAGGGTCAGAGGGAGAAGCAGACTCCCTGCCGAGCAGGGAGCCTGATGCGGGACTCGATCCAGGGACTCCAGGATCATGACCTGAGCCGAAGGCAGTCGCTTAACCAACTGAGCCGCCCAGGCGCCCCTTTCTTGCTTTATAAAATAGTTAAATCAGTGGTCTGTAGGAGGCACTGAAAAACACTATAGCTTTGTTGGAATGCACACTGATGGTATTTATTGTGTCAACTTGTTAGGGTCCCAGGGGCTTGGTTTATTAAACAACAGGGTTATTGACCACATGACCTTATGTGATGGGGAATGGTGGTGCCATCTGCCTAATGAGAAACATTTGATATGTAACATTTGCTGCCCTTTGTAATGTATGTACACTGGAATCTTTGAGTTTGAGCAAATCACTCTTAGTCCTTGGCTTCTGCTGCCTGGTGTCCATTCCCTTATATACTCTTGTCTCCTGATAACCAGTTCCTAAGTGGTCTTCTTCCACAAGCTTGGCCTCCAGGCTTCAGGGGATGAATCACATTTCCTAAACCAAGAAATCTAGTGCTTTGCCTGTGTCTGGCCACAGTCCTTAGTTCAGAGGTGGACGTGAGATCTAGATTAGGCCAATTAGAAACTCAGTTCCTAGGCTTTTGCTTAAGCTTTGGAGGAAGTGACTTCCTCTCTTTCTTCCTGGAGGTAAATCTGGAAAGAGATAGTAGGCCCATGACTGGCAGTCATGTTCTTGGCTAGAATTCAGGTAACACTAAAGAAGCAACAGAAGAAAAGCAGAGTGATAAATGGGGTCCGGCTAACATCTTGTGAACTTTGGTTGAAGCTACCCACAAAGTGTTAAGAAATAAATGCTGAATCCCTTATTTACTGTGGGCAGTGTGTTTCTGTTTTTGTTCAAGCCAGACTGCCTTGGGTTTCTATGATCTAAAACTGAAAAAATCCTAAGTAATAACACACTTATGGGTCAGAGATCACGGAGGGCCCATAAGTGTCCTCTGGTCTTGATGGGCTGTGCCTGACCCTGCAGTCGCAGGTGCTATCCCCCACCTTCTTTGGGCCACTCACTCTTGATGTCTTAGGCAGAACATCTGATTGGATGAGACTCTGGGTCAAGGCATTTTTGTCCTGGCTGCCTGGGAGGCTCTGTTGCCTCTGTTGTGGGAGGCAGGACACTATGTCATATCTATGCATGGGATGAAGACCCTTCCCCAAAATCTGCAGGGAAGGTGGGTGCTGAACAGGAAACTACCATAAAACAAGCATACAAACAAAAAACAAATGAAGATAAAACCCAGCCCCAATTACAAGTCCACTTTAGTATCATGGCTCAGTATCATTCCTAGAGACTGGGTCTTTGTTCCACGCAATGGGTAAAAGCACTATTTTCTCTCTCACTCTCTCTCTTAATTGAAAACTAAAGCATTGTAAGTTGAAAACCATTTAGCCGGCTAAATTTTAACTCTAGAGTGGAGGATTTTTTGTAAAATCATACAGTTAGAGAATTCTAAACAAAACCTGAGTACAATGATGGTAAGAATAATTATTTGGTGGTGAATTCATTCATCACATATGGTAGCAAGGCTTTTAAGAAAACTCAGGGCCCTTGAATTCTTCCAGTTCTTGAGAAATTTTCCACTATTTACGAGTTGTGCAGTGGGGTAGCTGGAGCTGAGGAGCTGTCTTTTCATTATTTGTGAAATACCGAAACATTAGCCTGCTTACTTGAGTTCATATAATTTGTGACACAATAATGTAAACATTTTCCCATATTATTAAGCTTCTTTGAAAAACATAATTTTTATTGGGTTCCATTGAATACACTACCCACACCATAGTCACATGTTGTTGGAGGCTTAAGCTCTTTCTATTTTGTGATAGTGTAACATCACGGTGAAAATCTTTGTGTGTCAAGTGTGGTCTTCATCTCTGGTTGTTTCCTTGGGAGAATCCCCAAGGAACTGTGGTGTCAAAGGGCATGGACTTTTTAAAGGCTTGCCAGGGGCGCCTGGGTGGCTCAGTTGGTTAAGCGACTGCCTTCGGCTCAGGCCATGATCCTGGAGTCCCTGGATCGAGTCCCGCATCGGGCTCCCTGCTCGGCAGGGAGTCTGCTTCTCCCTCTGACCCTCCCCCCTCTCATGTGCTTGCTCTCTCTCATTCTCTCTCTCTCAAATAAATTAAAAAAAAAAAAATCTTTAAAATAAAGGCTTGCCAAATTGCTTTCTAGAAAGACTCTCATGAGCCACATGAGTACCTTTCAGACACAAGAAAAATGTGTTCATTATTTAGAATGTGTATAGAGAGGTCTTAGGAATAACAGTCTTTTCTGAAAAGCAGCGATACTACTCAGTATCAGAGTTCTCTTTTATCTGAAGATATCAAAGTACTTCTTTTTAAACAATGTTTTCTTATGTTCACATATACAGGAAGGCTTACAAATGTGTAGCAAAAGGGCATATACTCAGGCACTTCTCCAAACTAGGAGCAATGCCAAGGAAGACTAGACCCAGTTCAGTCTTTGCAGAGGGCTCGCTGTCCCCGGTCCCCTCTCTCAGTAACTAATTCTGATGTGGGAAAGTCCCACCTGCTCTTGACTGTTGACTCTGCTGGTGGGTTCCCACCAACTAGGGTTTCTAAGCTGGAGGAATGATGCTCACTCCTTTGTTCAGATGCTTTCCCACAAGCCATTATTTGTAAGGGCAGCAAATGATGGCATTCTTATCAACAGCTATGGAATGCTAGTAGACTTTAGTCTTTGAGACATTTTCGGATTGAATCATCTGATTCTACTCATATCAGAGAGAGCACCTGGTCAGGTCCCAGACTGTAGCTAGTAACTGTCACTTGCCCGTTGGCCTTAATTAGGAGTTGTACCTGCCAAAGTACATGAGCAGCTATTTCTACTTACACAGCACCTGAACTGGGTGCTAACCTGTGGCTTTGGAGATAGCCGTCATTGGGGCTAACATTTACTGAGTGCTCACTAGGTGCCAGGCACTGGGCTCCACGTAATTATCTTAGTCTCTCATTAAGCATATCCAGTAGGTACTGTTAATAACCTCAGTTGACCGATGAGAAAACGGAGGCTCCAAGATGTCAAGTAACTTGGCCAATATCTCACGGCTAGTAAGCAGTGGAGCCTAGCTACATTCACCAGGATCAGCTACATAATGTGTAGGGCCCAGTGCAAAATGAAAATGTGGTCCCTTGCTAGAAAATGGTTAAGAACGTCAAAATGGCAACAGCAGCTCAATACACCAAGCATGGGGCCCTTCTTAGTGTGGGTGCACAGATTTCACCCCCAGAAAGCTGGTTTAGCACACATAGACATTCTGGGTCTAGAACGCACATTCTTAACCAGATAACAGGGTTGAACGGCGCATGGTTTGGCAAAGATCTGACTTTGGCATGTAAATAGCAAATGGAAGTGTTACACATGAGCTACTCAGGCAGCCTCCTTTAAACACCAGCTTTCTCTTCAAAAAGGGCCTGGAACTGTTTTCTGGCCAAAGGTAAACACAGTGAAGCCCTGCCTTGGTCCTTCTCATTCATAACAGATACTCCTTGCCGGGCTGGTCCTCTCTGGCCAGAAGTCACTCTTTCGACTTCTTTTGCTTTCCTTAAACCAGTTCTCATGTTCTAGGCTAATTCTCCCTGACCAATTGCCTTTCTCGCTGCCATGTCACCCCATCTCATTTCCCAGTGTTGCTGCCCCTAGCCACGCCGAGAGATGCCCACACCCCAAATGCAACGGTGGGCCCATCCAACTCATGGATCCAGCCCCACTGGTGGTGTAGACATTCTGTTCCTTGGCCTGGCACTGTGTGAGAACAGCGGAGTTTCCGGACGGAAGACAGGAACCAACCATCTGTTTTCTCCTGGGGCTTAGTTTTCCCAGAGAAATATTGCTCAGAAGTGATTCCTTCCTACAGAAAACCCCGGGCAAGATAGATGATAATTGCTAATACTTACCAAGTATTGTGTCATGATTTGTGTCATGATTTATATGTATTTAATCTCCACAGGCAACTCATACTTCACATGTAACCCATTCCATCTTTTTTTTTTTTTTAACAAAAGATTTATTTGTGTGTTTATTTTTGGGGGGGACGGGTAGAGGGAGAGGGAGAGAGAGAATCCCAAGCAGACTCCATACTGATCGCGGAGCCTGACGTGGTGGGGCTTGATTCCATGACCCTGAGTTCATGACCTCAGCTGAAACCAAGAGTCGGCGCCTAATCGACTGAGCCACCCAGGCGCTCCTCATTTCATCTTTAATAGCAAAAGGCAGGTGCTATCTTTAGCCCCATGTCAGAGGAGGAGAGTGAGGCAGAAAGGTTAGGGAAATCCTCAAGATCTGAGAGTCAGGAAGTGGAAGCGTCAGAACAGGAAGCCCTGCAGTCTCCAGTCTTGAGCCTATATGACCACCACCCCCTCCTTCAAAGTTCTGCCAAGGATCCTGGATGGATGGGCAGAGCAGTCTAACGGTCTCGGTAAAGTAGAGCCAAATATCCAGGCATGTGGCCCTCCCATTGCCTCAGAGCAAAGCTCCAAAATATTAAAAGTCTAGAATGACAGTGTTGAGGGTTCCACTGGGACAGCTTTTCCATATAGTTCATCAGGGGCAAGGGACACACACACACATACACACACATGTACACACACACACAATGCACAAACACAGCGTTACTCAAGAATGGCAATTACCTTATGCCCAGTATGAAGTGATGGCCTTAAATATATTTAAAGATTTATTTGAATTTTGCTTCACTGGTGTCCTTACCCAAGAGCTTTGCTTTAACTTTATCTTAGTGTTCTAGTCTGTGAAACACTGACTAAATAAGGAGCCAATTGTAGTAATAATACTGCTAGTAGTAATACTACTTTGCATTCGTATGGTCCTTTACAGTTCACTGATTTTTCCACATGATCCTCAAACCCCTCTAAGGCTGGGATCTGTGGAGGTTAAGTGACTCTGGGGACAACCAGGTAGAGTGAGGTGGAATTGGATCTGGACCCTCTGTCTTCTCTCTTCTCTGTCATGCCCCTTGGATGATACCAGGAAATTCCCTGAACACAGTCCTTACCCAGGCAGTGGGGCAGGTCCTCACCAAAAGCTGGGGGAAGAGTGTGCATCTCTTGTTGGGGCTAATGAGATGCCTATTCAGCAATTTGTTTGCCTGTGCTGTGTCTACAACATGTTTCCTTCTGAGATATTGAGACAAAAAGAGAACCTACCTTCCCTGACAGTGATCGGTCAACTCTGAGACAGTCAAGCAAGAGTCATAGATGTTTCCATAGGTCCCCATCGACCTGAGTGAAGTGAAGCTGTGTAGGCACATTTATTCCCTTTTCAGTGTCAATCAGATTATTCTAGAGGGCAACACTTAGAAAAATGTTTTTTGTTTTTTTTTAAAGATTTTATTCATTCGAGAGAGAGAGAGAGAGGGAGAGTGAGCAAGAGCAGGGGAGGGTGCAAGGGAGAGGGAGAAGCAGATTCCCTGCTGAGCAGGGAGGCTGACATGGGGCTCGATCCCAGGACCTTGGGATCATGACCTGAGCCAAAGGCAGACGCTTAACTGACTGAGCCACCCAGGCGCCCCTAGAAAAATGGTTTTGTCCAAGTTCCTGAAAGCACCTGAAAAAAGTTCCAAGAGTCTCTTTTGCACAATTAAGTGAAAAGGGTGCTGAGTAAAAGGAATGTAAGATGAGGAAGGCTTGCCTGAACACTCATTTGAGAAATGGAAACTGGAATTTAGATAATTCATGATAAAAGGTTTGAATGATTCTGACAAGAAAATTGAAAAGGAAAATAGTCAGGTGACTCATCACCCAAAATCAGACAGCAGCAGCGAGAGTTTTCTAGGCTCATCGGAGGTTCGGGATGGGGCAGCATCAACATTGGCCTTGGCTGTGCTGCATCCCTAACATGCTCACAGCCTTGAACCCAGTAACTCACTCATCTCATGGATTTAGAAACAGGCCCCACCTGAGTTACCCTAATATGGGAGAACAGTTGGGTGACTATCCAGATGCTAGTTAGCATAACATTGCAGTACTCATTGACATGAAACTGGATATCAAGTAATTTAGATTCTCATCTCTCTATATATCATGCCAATACCGTAGCCTGTTTTCCCCAGCACCACTTCCGTTAGCCCCATCCATATAGAGGAAGCCCAGTGCTCACTATAGAGAAGTTACTTACATAATTGCAGAATTCTTAAGAATGCAGATGTTGGTGTTTTCAAGCACTATTTGAAATACATATTATAGACATGGCTATAAAAAGATTCTTTTATATTCAAACATCCATTCCACCAATAAACATATATTTAGCGCCTGATAGCCCTTGATGAAAGAAGCGGGTGGGAAGAGAGGCAGGACCCAGACATGATGCAAAGTTCCCAGTAAAGAGAAAAAGAGCCAAGTAGAGCCAAACATCACTGTCAATGCGGGAAGAGGCACTGTTTTCCTTCCCTGTTCTTCTGTTTTCAGGCTTCTCAGGGCTGTATGATCCATGAGTCCTTTCTGAATTTGTGCTAGACCACATATCCTGCCTAATGCGGAGCACCCATCACCCTATAGAGCCAAATGTTGAAGACAGCCTGTCTGTCAAGTGGAGGGGATGCTCGTGGGAAGAGACTGTAAAGGAGAAGCTCTTTTCCAATCTAAAAAGGGCAATGGTGAACCCTCCTTGGATCTTCAGGTCTCCCTGAGCCCCTGAACCAAGATATTTGGTGTTTCTGAAATGGATGATACTTGTTTTCATCAGCAGTGCAATTCTGGGTGACTACGAATTTCCTAAAATGTAATCTAATTAAACACATTAAGATCCAGGAAGGCTGGATCTCCTTAAAACTGTTTCCAGGGAGAGGAGGGAGAGAAGTAATGGAACAATGTCCTGAGTGTTAGATTTTTGATGATGCTCTGCTCCCGGAAGCTCGTGAAGTGGGGGAGCACAGAAACCCTTCAAGAAATCTGTGGATTCTTTTGTTCAGCTCTCTGATTTCTCTACCACCTCACCACTCTCCCTTTCTCTTTTTACTGTTTCTCACCAGGGTATGGGAATATTGCTCCAAGCACTGAAGGAGGCAAGATCTTTTGTATTTTATATGCCATCTTTGGAATTCCGCTCTTTGGTTTCTTATTAGCTGGAATTGGAGACCAACTTGGAACCATTTTTGGGAAGAGCATTGCAAGAGTGGAGAAGGTCTTTCGAGTGAGTACTGCATCTATTTAAACCCTAAACTCTGCGATCCAACTGGCTTTTTAGCCTGATGGGATCCAGAAGGAATGATTACGGTGTTATCATATCATTGTCACTTTTAACGGAAGAGTTTAATGTTATAATTATATTTTCTGTTTTGGCCAATGGTAGTCACAAGTACTGTGCCTAAACTTCTCTTTATCAGTTTCCTTCTTTACAGTGGTATTTCTGGAATCACAACACAAGAGGGTTAAGTATAGGTGTGCCAAAACAAGGTTTTCTAAAGATGGGAGGCATATTCAGTTCCATCTTAAAGATGGAAGATGGGTTTCTAAGTGTATTTGCAATAAAGTAGAGAAGTAAATCCATTTGTTTTGTTATTGGAAATTCTTCACTCCTTTTTATTTCCAAGTCCGGTGTCTTTAGGCTGATCCTGGCTTCTAGGACCTCTTCCAGAAGCCTGCCTTTTCCAGATACTGCGTCGTGCTTTGTATCCATCTCTTCATGGCCCCACCCTCTCTGTCCTCTCACTTCTGAGTGCTCTCAGCAATAGTACACTGCTGTACTAATTTATACTAAGGTGTTGATGATTGCCAATATCTTAGTGGGTTTTTTTCTTCCTGAGAATACTTACCTTTAACCAAGGGACAAAAACTCAACTCAAGGAATTTATTTACTAAAGGTGGCATTCCTGTCCTCAGCGACAGGTTGTGGAGCAGATGTGATTGGCTTGGGGTTCTCAATGCCCTTTAACTAATACTTATTCATACGATCTCACAGAAAGCTTGTTTGACTCAGGTGTAACATCATTTCTGCTCTCTTTTTCATTATTGACCTAGTTCTCGAGTCTTTCAAACCTTCTTCAGGGAGTTGTTTCTGATGATGACTTAATTTTTAAAAATGACAATTTGAGACCGTTTCAGAATCTGGCAATGATGGGCAAAGATAGATCAGTGGTGAGTTCTAATGTGCACTTGTTTTTCTCTCTGAGACAAGAAATCACAACTTCTCTTTAGAAAAAGACAGGGGAGCTCCCCAGGTGAGCGGTTTCAGGTTTGTGAGCGTGGGAGAATGGAGCAGGAGAACTAGCTTAGAGCTGCCTTTTATGAGCTCAGTGATCCTGGGTGAGCGGCCTCAGTTTACTCATTGGTGAGAAAGAGGAGGGTAGAATTCGAATCCACTTTAGAAGGTTTTGGTGATGATTAAATGAAATAATGTGTGGAAGAGAGCTTGGCACAGGGCCAGATATATAGAGTTCATTCAGATCTGCTGTGTATCTGTCTCCCAAAAGAAGCCCTTATTAGCAGCCTAGCCACCCATTCAGATTTCAATTGAGGAGCTCAGCGCGTGGATGTTCCTGGAATGTCCCCCAACCTTTGCTCCCAGGTGCTGGCTTGCCCAGCTGGCTCATTAGAGCATGCACTTGGGCTCAGTGGTCACCATGGAAACTGTCAGAGCTCAACTTCTCTGCTTCTCAGATGTTTAGGTTTCCCTAAACCAGACATGGCAGGCTCCGTCTCCAAACCTGTCTCCAAGAGCTGCTTTGAGCTTCTCGGAGGTGCCCTGTTAGCCAGGGCCTCATGGCCCTCCAAGGTAGAGAGGATTGAACACTCAGAAGAACAGGATTCAAATGGAAAAATGACTGCTCCGGCATTTTTAATTTTATGTAGCTGCTCTAGATCTCAGTTTCCTTATTTGTAGAAAGAAAGGGTTGCACTAAAAGCTTTTGAAGTACCCCTTTTAGGAAAAAAAAATTAGTTACTATATTCTAAATGAAGGAAGAGATTGCAGTCATTGTGACCACATCTGCTACTGAATTTGGGGACTTAGTTTCCCCTAATGAATTTCAAACTAATTTTAAGGGAAGGAGTACTCATCTCCTTCCCTTAAAGCTGCCTCTCAGATGGATGGTTCAAAGGACTCTGGGACAGAGCCTTAAAAACCTTGCATTTCATTTTTATGCTGATGGCGCACTCAATTCCTTGCAGCGCCATCAAAGACTGGGAGTTTTTTAGGAAGGAAATAGCAGTGTATTATCGAATTGGCAGCCTGTGATGTATGCATTTGCAGAGCATTGGAGGAGGGTGCTGTTGGAAGGAGTGACTGAGTTCCAGGAGGAGTAGAAGCGCACTTCCTGAATACACAAACAACCCATCTGCACTTCACTGGCTGCCTGTAGTTTTGGTGGAAAATCTCAAAGCGCTTTGCCATTCATTTAAACGACATCTCAAAGGCCAGCTACTCTTAGGTGATTACTTGAAAATTGAAAATTTTATAAACCAACGAAGTTGGGGGTTATGGATTTTTAGTTCCTGTGGGGAAGGTACATTTTTTCCCCCCACCCATTCAAAGATTAAGTCTTTTTCTTCATCTGTTGTGTTTTCTCTCAGCTGTAGGGAAGAGACGATTTTTAATGTAAAGATAAAATATAAAATAAGCCTTCTGGATGCCTGTGTTCTGAGGTGACATGATTTGGGTCTTTCTACCACATCCCAGCTCTGAGCCTCATTTTAAAGAGTTGCTGGAGGTTAATGTATTATTTAGGGATGCTTTTGGCTGCAGAGTAATACAATATCTGCCTATTGGGGTTTATATTGGATGAATAAATAAAACCTTTTTTCCCTTCCCTTTTTTCCCCTTCTGAAATCAGAAATAATTGAGAAATACACATGCGAGTCAGATGAAGATTAAGATGTCAGCTTTATTGCTGATAAGCTGATCAGAGGATGTAGCTTTTTTTTTTTTAAGATTTTATTTATTCGTTTGAGAGAGAGAGAGAGTGAGCATAAGTGGAGGTACAGAGAGAGAGGAAGAAGCATACTGAGAAAGGAGCAGGAAGCCTGATGCAGGGCTCCATCCCAGGACCCAGAGATCATGACCTGAGCTGAAGGCAGATGCTTAACTGACCGAGCCACCCAGGTGCCTTGTAGCTTTGGTTTTGATGCTAAAAAGACTTATTAACCACTTCCCCCTGAATCAGAAGGACTTCCCCGCTGTATTAGTTTTCTACTGATGTGTAACAGATTATCACAAGTGCAGAAGCTTAAGACAACATCCATTTATTGTATCACAGTTCTCTAGGTCAGAAGTCCGGGTGGGCTTGTCTGGGTGCTATGCTCAGCATAGCATGGGGCTGCAATGAAGGTGTGGGCTGGTTTGGGCTCTGGATCTGGGGAAGAATCTGCTTCCAAACTCATTCAGATTTTGGCAAAAATCAGTTGCCACTGGTCATAGGACTGACTGAGATTCCTGTGTCCTTGCCAGTTGTCAGGTGGAGGTCATCCATGCTCAGCTTCTAGGAGATGTCTGAATTCCTTGGCACATGGCCCCTCCATCTTTAAAGCCAACATGGAATTCTTCTGGTGTTTTGTATCTCTCGGACTTCC
This sequence comes from Phoca vitulina, assembly GCF_004348235.1. Lineage (NCBI taxonomy): Eukaryota > Metazoa > Chordata > Mammalia > Carnivora > Phocidae > Phoca > Phoca vitulina. Next base: position 56,835,865 of record NW_022589710.1, on the reverse strand, counting down.
CTTTGTTCCTCTGCCACCAGCCTGAGAAAGTGCCCTGCTTTTAAGGGCTCATGTGATTTGATTAGGCTCACATGGCTAATTTCCCTATCTTAAGGTCAACTGTGCCATATGATATATCATAGTCGTGGGAGTGATAGCTCATTATAGCAGAGGTTCTGGGGATTAGGAGGAGGGATATTTTCATGGCCCATTTTAGAAATTCCATCTCTTCTAGTCATTGGCAGCACAGGCCCTCTCAATGAGAGCAGGGTCAGCCCCACTAACCTTGCTAAATCATAGAGAGAAAATCAAAGTGTACCTCTATGTAGCAGATGGTTTCAGATGGGATAAGAAGGGGGCTGAGGTGAAGGAACTCAGTCCCTTCCGCTAAGTCCGCCTGTAAGTCACTTGTCTGATTGAGCAGCCAGAGTGAGACTCTGGCTGAAGTCCTTCAACATGGAACATGAGGCCAGGAAAATGGACATTGCCCCAACACTGATTAACCATGGGTTAAAAGTTCAACACTTACTTATCTCGCATAACAAGAAGCCTGGAGGAAGGTTGTTTCAGGTTTGGTGTATCAGTTCCCCAGTGAGAATTGGATTGTGGTACCAATTCTGATGTGTAGATTTTTTCCTCCTACACCACCAAGCAATTCTTTGATGCCAGCTGGATGCTCTACAGTTCAACTCAATTCTGACTCTATCTACCTGGAGATAGCATCAGATACCATAAGTTAAGGGCTCAGTCCCAAGATGGCCCTTCGCTTCAGATGCCAGGCTTGAGTCCAGGTTTTTCCCTATGCTTCTGACCATATGGCTGTCGATCACAGGTTCCCATGACCCGCTCCTTGGGTTCAATAAATCTGTTAGAATGGCTCACAGAACTCAGGAAACCAGTTTACTCACTAGATTACAAGTTTATTCTGAAGGATTGTAGAGGATATAAGTCAACAGCCAGATGAGAACATGCGTGGGAGGTCCTGGATAAAGGAGCTTCTGTCCCTGTGGAAGTTGGGGCCTGGCACAGTAGTACATAGTTCCAGGTTCACCAACCTGGAAGCTCCTTGAATCCCCTCCTTTTGGGTTTTCATGGAGGCTTCATTACATAGGCATGATTGATTCAATCATTGGCCATTGATGATTGATTCAACCTCTAGCCCTTCCCCACTCCTCAGAAATCAGGGGGTGGGATTGAGAGTTCCAAACCTCTATTTCTGGTTGGTTCCCCTGGCACCCAGCCCCCATCCCTAGGTGATCCAAAAGTCATGTCATTGACGTAACAAAAAACACCTTTGTCACTCTCATCACAGGAAGTTCCAAGGGTTTTAGGACCTCTGTGCCAGGAGTGGGAGGAAGACCAAATATTTATTTCCTGTTATAAATCACAACTTCACACGAGTTTACCCATGTTTTGTTCTCTCTTTCTGCTCTGCTGTCCTTGGCATGTTGGCTTTTCATCCTCAGGCTTGTTACCTCATGGTTTGCAAGATGGCTGCCTCAGGACCAAATGTCATGTTTTCACTCGACCACATTTAAGGCAAGACAAAAGGTCTTTTATGGGAGAAAAATCTTCCCCAGAAGTTACCCTGCAGACTTCGCTCTGTCTCACTGACCAGAACTGGGTCATATGACCATTCCCACCTGCAAGGGAAGTTAAGAAAGTGAGTATCTGACAAAGAAGAGTGGGATCCATTGATTGAGACCAGTGGTTCTCAGAGTGTGGTTCCCTGGACCATCAGCATCAGCATCCTCTGGGAACTTGTTAGAAATGAAAATTCTTAGCAAAGTTGGGGCCCAGCAATGTGTATCCACCAAGCTTTCTAGGTGATTCTGATGCCTACTAAAGTTTCAGAACCCTTGGCACAGAGGCATCATGCTTCATCTCCTGGGACTGACTGCCTTGCTGTGATGAACAAAGTGAGAATTCTGGTAGCGAAGAAGAAGTTGGGGTAAGAAAATGACAGCATCTGGCTCAGGTGTCAGTCAACCACTAGCCACATAGACCACTCATAGGGAAGCTATCTTCCCTCCTTGTCATAAATCAGATGGTCTTTGGGATCCTCGAATCAGTCAGGGAAGACTAACTTATGCTGGGGTATCAAACAATCCTAGCTTCCTCTCACCCTTGCTAGAGCTGCTGTAGCTCTGGGAACCCTCCAGGCTGAGGAAGAGAGATGGGCATTGCACCCTGGCCCTTGGGAGCTTTGGCCTTTTGACCCATTGGCTCCAAGCGGTCACTCAGCCCCAGCCAACCACAGAGGAGCCTGTAATGCATTGTTTGATCTCCAGGAAGTGATTTCCAGGATGGGAAAATGCATGAATACTAGTAATGTCTGGGATTATCTGTGGGCCCCTCTCTAGGGTGATAAGCATCCTTAAGATTTAGATGCAGTTGGCCTGTGGGTCACTCTTTGGGGAACACTACTCTGTGAGGCTCATTTCACATCTGAGAAATGGAGCCCATGATTTGTTAAGTGATGTGCCTAGAGCCACATAGTGAGTTGGGGGTATAGCCTGGGCTTGAACTAGTAATCCTGCCTTAACTTCTTCCAGGTGGGCCAAAAATATTTACTGTCAAATATAGTCATCCATGCTATGAAACCAATGTAGAGTGTAAGATTTTTGAACATGTCATGCTAATTCATGGAGATGATTTTTAAGTATTTATATAATATAAAGTAAAAATAATTCTTCCTGGGTTTCCAGAGGGAAATCTGGGCAGTTAGCAAGGAAGGATAATTATTTGGGATTAAATAAGGCTGACCTTGAGTTCTGAAGCAGATTTTAGAGCTTCTCTCTCCCCTGCTGTGGGCTGGCTCTTTTGCTGGGCCAGGCCAACTGTCACCTGATAGGATGCTGTAGGAAAACTGGTCAGATTTTGGACTGGATCCCATTTTCTTGCTCTGAACTGGACTTTGGCCTCTGGTGGGAAGCAGCTGCCTCTTTTTATCTGGCTGAACAGCAAGCTTTTTGATATCACCTTTAAAACCAAGAGATACTCTTTTTCTTCTTTGGCTTTTTCCCCAAGGATATAGCAGAAATGTTTGCTTTTGGAGCCAAAGGAGCCTTGGTGTAGCTGACAAATAATAACACATTACCCTAGGCTTATGAGCACCATGATTGCTTGGGGACTTTAGAGGCTGTAAGATGCTTAAGACGGGGTGATGACAGTCTCAATCTGCTAATGATGCTCAATTAGTGGGCTAATCAATCACTTTGGATTGCAGGCAGGGGCTGGTGGTGGAAGCCAAGGACTGCTGGGGGCCTCTGCCATGTGCCTGGCATGAGTCAGGGAAAGACTTTGAAGGGCACACATGGCAGGAGCCTTCTGTTACTCACAAGTGGTCTTTGAGCTAGCCCCCAATTGCAACGGGGTTAACTTAAAAGAATTATTATTTCAAGAAGATAAAATCTCTGGTTTTGGAAATTGGGTGTTCTTTCAGCTCTGTGAGTTCAACTACAATTTTCCAATTCTATTAGTAGTGGAAATATTCACTGGGTGTTAGTTATGTACACCAGCCTAAAGAGGTGGGGGGGGGGGCGGTTGGAGGGTGAGAGTGCCCAAGTGTGTGTGTGTGTGTGTGTGTGTGTGTACACATATGTGTATGTGTCTGTTTGCCTCTGTATCACACTTAAACTAGTGCATACTGTATTAAAAATTCCTGAGACCTAACTCAGTAGAATTCATGTTATATGGATAACGTGGGTTTATTTTGATCAGAGAGAAGATCCTGGTTTTAATGTGAACAATGGCTTTCTTACTTTCCCTCAGGGACTGGAAGGAGTTGGGAAGTAATTGTTTTAAAAACAATTTCAAAGAAGGTAAATATTTTTAAAGCTTTATCAAACAGGCCTCTTCTAAATTAAAGATATTGTCTGGCTTTAATGATAGGCACGGATGTGAACTTGAGACATACTCCGTAAATGACATTCACAAACCAGACTGCACAACATCTGTTTTTTTTTTTAAGATTTTATTTATTTCTTTGAGAGAGAGAGAGAGAGAGAGAGAGCATGAGTGGGAGGAGGGGCAGACGGAGAGGGACAAGCAGACTCCCCGCTGAGCAGGGAGCCCGATGCGGGACTAGATCCCAGGACCCTGGGATAATGACCTGAGCTGAAGGCAGACGCTTAACAGACTGAGACACCAGGTGCCCGAATGCACAACATCTGTTAATGACAGCCTGTGACAAAGTCTGTCTGTGAATGGCCTCAGGCCTCTTTTCTTTCTTCCTGTAATGCAGGATTGCTCCGCCTTGGCATTATTGACATTTGGGTCTGGATTTTTGTCATGGGCCCTGCCCTGTGCATTGCAGGATGTTAGGTGGCATCTCTGGCCTCCACTCACTAGATGCCGGGATCACCAGTGCCCCCAGTTATGACAGCCAAAAACATCTCCAGATATGAGTAAATGTCCCCTCGGGGCAAAATCGCCCCAGTTAAGCCACAGCTCTGCTGAAATGTAAGGAGTCATTTGCCCCACAGGTCCCAAGGTGCATGCCCTGCTCCCCTGGCTGAATCTTCCACTCCAATTTCCGTGTCCCTACCAATGGTCTTAACTGCTTCTTCAGCACTGGTGCCATTCCTGCCCAGAGCTCTCCTCTCTCACATGGGTCCTTAAAGGGGGCTTTAGAAATTTTATGCTCTGGGAATAAGATCGTTTGTCACCAATGAGGGAAAATGCCTGGGAGCCTGATCCTGGTGATATACATAAAGATAGATTGTTCTGGCTGGTATTTTTTAGCAGGCAAACCATCTCAGCACTGATGTTAGCTGACCCCATAGGCACTAATCGAATGTATGATTCTTCCTCTTTTTTGGCTCATCTTTGGTAGCTAGCTGGTGTTTGTTTGGTCTTTCCTGTGGTCATCTGAGATCGCTGTAGGCTTTAATGGCTTTTAAAATGCATTTTCACTCTTTTCTATAAACATTAAAGCTCTCAAACTCTACCTAAAATATAACTACATAAAATACTGCCCACATAATGTTTAACATTTAAACATCTTTAAGGTAGCTTTAACAAAGTCTCTCTCTTTGGCAAGCTCTGATTGCAGGTAACTTCTGGGAATCTGATTGTTACTTAGCGGTGGCAAATCACTGGTGAACTTCCATGTGTAGGGACCTTTGTAGGGAGCCTCGGATTTGTCGTTTGTCCAGTAGGATTTGGTTGAGGTCAGACTGAGTATTATGGCACCTCAGTATCGAAGTCTAGAAATGAGTTGCTAGTCTGCTTTGAGAGTTTACTGTATGCCACACCCTGGGTTGTGGGCTTCACCCAGAGTAAGCTGCACCATGGCCTTCCCAGAGAGACCATTATCATCTTCTTAATGTTACGAGATTGGAATGCTTAGACTGCTCTGTGACCTGCCCAAGATCACCCAGCCCCTAAATGACAGAGCAAGGATCCCAAAGCAGATTACTGTGCCCCAGTGTGCATGCATAGACTTAGTCTTTCCACTATCCTTCCTTCCTTCTTTCTCTTGTAAGGTAGGGTTGGCATCTGATGGTTCAGAAGAGTCTCCATGAGAGATTTAGGAAGACCTTGGGACAGATAAAGATGGCTAGTTGACGAAAAGTTAATATTGGCCCTGTCTTTCTCTGCTTTCCAAGGGTTTTAGTTTTCTGGTTTCATATGATCTGTTGATACTTTGAATTGGACAATAGTCTCTGATTCTTCTCTGGGCACCTGCGCTATCTCCCTAATATTGGTTCATTATTAGCAAACATCTCTTTCATGGTGTTCCCTTCTCTTGGAGATTCATCTAGGATTTAAATGTCCCCCTGCTCATGTCTGCTATGTGACTAATGCAAATATGGGCTCATAAAAGAAGGGCTTATGCTGTCGCAATGGCTGTCTCGTCCTGGGCCACCTGCAAAAAAGAGGTTGCCAGGCAGATGATATTCTCCACTCTCTGTTCTTGCACCTCATCACCCCACTTCGTACAACTCAGTCAGTGTGGATAATAAGAGGAACACACAGCTCGAAGCCTAGCCTCTTGGTGATCTGAGCCAGCTGGTCTTGCCCTCCAAATCATTCTCCTTTTCCTGGATTCATTAGATTGTCTCAACGCTCTGCCTCAATGGTTTTGAGAATCTGGAGTTTGAGGGAACCAACACCAAGACCTTAATTCCCAGTGGGGATTTAACTCAGCCCTAAACTCAAGAAATGTGGAAGAAGCTCTTCTTCAATGGTCATCCAACAGAGGAAAGTCTGTGGAAGATTTTTATGGATATTCATTATCTGTTAGGACTTGCCCACTGAACACATGATCACTTTCTAGAATTTCAGGGGTTTTATTAAGACATTTTATATCTTTGCATGTTGGGGCCACCACAAGTCCAGCGATGCTTTAGATCTACCACATGGTAACCTGGTAACCTGTTTCTAAAACTTCCAGGTACTGGGCGCCTGGGTGGCTCAGTTGGTTAAGTGTCTCCCTTCGGCTCAGGTTGTGATCCCAGTGTCCTGGGATTGAATCCCGCATCGGGCTCCCTGCTTATTGGGGAGTCTGCTTCTCCCTCTACACCCCCCCCGCTTGTGATTTCTCTCTCTCTCTCAGATAAATAAATGAAATATTTAAAAAAAATAAAACTTCCAGGTACTTTTGAGTTAATGGATTTAATGCAAGAATTTTATTAGGACTCATATTTGTATTAGTATCATAAAACCAGCTTAACAGGTGGATGATGATTTCCCATGTTCACCCTTCATCACCAATTTTCACAGGCTAGTTTGGTCACGCTGGAAGGCACTGATTTAATAGAGTAATAACCCTTTGCCTTTTTATAGAACTCTTTTCTCTTTTTTGGTTACATATGTCAATGTAAAAAAAAACAACCTTTTTCTTTTTTACACATTTAGCCTCATGCTACCTCTGTGAGTCAAGCAAGTAATAACCCACTCCAGTGTAGCTTACAACAAATTAAAATTGAGAAACGCCCTTGTTGAGCTGAGTCTGCCCATCACGGTGCTGGGTATCTGATCAGCATGTTTATACCAGGGCAGCAATGAACGTGATTTCTGAGCAACTATATATCTCAGTAGTCATGGATAAATTTCTCATTGCTTGAGGCAAGGGAAATTGTTTAGAAGACATCCTCATTGAGAGGCATGCCACTGTTTGGAACAGCAATCCCAAAGAGGCAGCTCCCTTGGGAAGTGACTGCGCGAGGGGCATAGTATAGTCATACTGCTGAACAGGCTCTGAGAACTCTATGTAAGGCAGGGCTGCCCGAATTAAATCTAGCCTAGGACATGTGCATTCCTGTTAGAGGAAATACACTTTGTCTTTCTGGGGGAAAATATTTCGCTTTTTATTTTCTGCAAAGAGCTGCATTTGTGCATCATAGCATTTTTGATTTAATGGTTTTGCACCGAGTCTTGGGAGTTCACAGCTGAGCTTTAGTCTCTTGTTAGCATAGAGCTGTGGTTCTCACTCTGTGGGTGGTGGGTTCCCAGGGGCCTGAGGTACTATTATAAAGGATCAGAGAATTACTTTTTGTACTTCAAACATTGCTGGTAGACAGAATAAATAGTACGTCTCCTTCACATATATACTACCCTTTTTTGAATGTATGTGGAAGGATCATCATTAAGAATTCAATCAGTGGGTACAAAACATGCTATTGTGTGTATATTGAGGAATTTCCTTTTCATGTTTAAAAGGGATTCTTATCCTCAAAAAAGTTGAGTACAAAGAGACTGAGTAACACTGGCTTTTCAAATCAGCACTGTTTCCATGTCATTCTGGGTTCTCTTTTTTTTTTCCACGGAATTAACATTTTTGTCTTGGCCATAGTCACCGTTTCAAAGAGGTTCTCTTCTCATTTAAGGTAACCCCAGGAGTTAGTGGGCTACTTTAGAGCCTTGCTTCAGTGTTTTCCCTTAGGCCTATTTTTTTTTTTTTTTTTTTTTTTTTTTACTGTGGGAAATCTACCATTTTCACCATTTAAAAATGTACGGTTCAGTGGCATTAATTACATTTGCATTGTTGTGCAAACATCACCACCATCCACCTCCAGAACTTTTTCATCCTCCCAGATACTCATCCAACACTAACTCCTCATTCTCCCCTCCCCCAGCCCCCTGCAACCGCTATTCTATTTTCTATCTTTGGGAATTTGACCACTCTGGAGACCTCATATAAGTGGAATCATGCAGGACTGGTCCTTTTGTGACTGCTTTGTTTCATTAGCATTGTGTCTTTAAGGATTCATGCATATTGTAGCACCAGTCACCATTTCCTTCCTTCTTAAGGCTCAGTGATATTGCACTGTGTGTATATACTACATTTTTGTTTATCCATTCATCTGTTTATCTTTTTTTTTTTAAGATTTTATTTTTTGACAGAGAGAGACACAGTGAGAGAGGGAACACAAGCAGGGGGAGTGGGAGAGGGAGAAGCAGGCTTCCTGCTGAGCAGGGAGCCCGATGCAGGGCTCGATCCCAGGACCTTGGGATCATGACCTGAGCCGAAGGCAGACGCTTAACCAACTGAGCCACCCAGGCGCCCCTATCCATTCATCTGTTAATGGATGCTTGGGTTGCTTCACCTTTTGGCTGTTGGGAATAATGCGGCTATGAGCGCAGGCGTGCAAATGTCTGTCTGAGCCCCTGTTTTCAGTTCCTTTGAGCCATACCTAGAAGTGGAATTGCTGGGTCATGTGGTAATTCTATGTTTAATAGTTTGAGGACCTGCCAGACTGTTTTCCACAATGCTGCACAGTTTTACATCCCCACTAGCAACGCACATGGGTTCCAATTTCTCTACATCCTTGACAGCACTTGTTTTCTGCTTTTCTTCTTTTTCTTCCACTTTCAAATGCCGCAGAGACGGCATTTGGTAAATTGCTAGCTGATTGCTCCTTACGTCCTGGCTGCCCCAACAGCTGCCATCCCGTCACATTGGAGGCAAAATGATGAGGCTGTGCCTTGTGCCTTGTCTCCCTCTTGCACCTGCCCCTTCCAGCCCCCCACCCTCAGCTCCATCTGTGTCCCCGCGCTTGTCCCTGTCGTGCTCCCTCAGCTCCGGCCCTGCAGCAGAGCTGCTGGTAGGGAGGGGGGCTCAGCGCCAAGCCAACGGGGGTCTCTGAATGCTGGTGACGTCTGGTGTCCACCTGGCCTTGCCACTGCTCTGACACTCTTTTATCCGCCTCATAACGTTTCTTTCTCCAGCTTCCCATCGTGCTGCTCCTTCCTACCTCTCCCCAGGTCACTTTAAGAAGCCATTATCAAATAATGTCTTCTGTGTTCTCAACACTGGGGTATGTGATGATGAGCAGGTGACACTCCTTCCCCAGGAAGAAACGGGCATAGATAAAGACCGATGTCCATGACGAGACTGGGGCTGGGGTAGGCTGCCTCTGAAGTCACATGCCTCAGTGCCTAAACCCTGGTCCACCACTTACCAACCTTATGCCTTGGGCTATGCCCCTTTTTCTTTTTAGAAATTATTTTATTTTTATTTTTTAATTTTAAATTTTTAAAATTAAGCTTTTAATTTAAATTCCAGTATAGTTAACATACAGTATTATATTAGTGTCAAGTGTACAATATAGGGATTCAGCACTTCCTTACAACACCTGGTGCTCATCGCGACAAGTGCCCTCCTTAACCCCCATCACCTATTTCACCCATTCCCCCCACCCTCCTCCCTTCTGGGAACCACCAGTTTGTTCTCTAGAGTTAAGAGTCTGATTCTTGGATTGTCTCTGTCTCTATTTTTTTTCCTTTGCTCATTTGCTTTGTTTCTTAAATTCCACATATGAGTAAAATCATATGATATTTGTTTTTCTCTGACTGACTTATTTCACTTAGCATTGCACCTTGTAGCTCCGTCCATGTTGTTGCAAATGGCAAGATTTCATTCCCTTTTATGGTTGAATAGTATTCCATTGTCTATATGTGTGTATGTGTGTGTGTACACACACCACATCTTCTTTATCCATTCATCTTTCGATGGACACTTGGGCTGCTTCCATAATTTGGCTCTTGTAAATAATGCTTTGCTATAAACAAAGGGGTGCATGTATCACTGTGAATTGGAGTTTTTGTATTTTTTGGGTAAATACCCAGTAATGTGATTACTTGCTCATGGGGTAGTACTATTTTTTAATTTTTTAAGGAACCTCCATACTGTTTTCCACAATGGCTGTACCAGTTTGCATTCCTAGCAATAGTGCATGAGGAGGGCTCCTACTTCTCCACATCCTCGCCAACATCTACAGTTTCTTGTGTTGTTGATTTTAGCCATTCTGACAGGTGTGAGGTGATGTCTGTGGTTTTGATTTGCATTGCCCTGATGATGAGTGATGTTGAACATCTTTTCATGTGTCTGTATGCCATCTGGATGTCTTCTTTGGAGAAATGTCTGTTCATGTCTTCTGCCCATTTTTAAATTAGATTATTTCTTTTTGGGGTGTTGAGTTTTATAAGTTCTTTATACATTTTGGATACCAACCCTTTATCAGATATGTCATTTGCAAATATCTTCTCCAATTAAGCAGGTTGCTTTTCAGGTTTCTTTTGCCTTTCAGTTTTGTTGATTGTTTATCTTCACTCTGCAGAAGCTTTTTATTTTGATAAAGTCCCAATAGTTTAATTTTGCTTTTATTTCCGGTGCCTCAGGAGACCTGTCTAGAAAAATATTGCTATGGCCGATGTCAGAGAAATTACTGTCTGTGCTCTCTTCTACGATTTTTATGGTTTCAGGTCTCACATTTAGATCTTTAATCCATTTTGAATTTATTTTTGTGTATGGTGTAAGAAAGTGGTCCAGGATCATTCTTTTGCAGGTAGCTGTCCAGTTTTCTCAACACCATTTGTTGAAGAGTCTGTCTTTTTCCCATTGGATATTCTTGCCTCCTTTGTTGAAGATTAATTGACCATATAACTGTGTGTTTATTTCTGAGTCTTTTATTCTGTTCCATTGATCTATGTGTCTATTTTTGTGCCCATTTCTTTATTTGAAAAATGAGGTAAAAATAGTAGCTCCCTCTCTTGGTACTTAGTTGATGCCTGAGAGTCTCCCTGATTGTAGTCAGCACTCAGTAAATGCTTTTACTGTTAGGACAAGCATGCCATTAGTGATGGGAGCCCAGAGGAGGGACTTGCGAATTCTAGCTTGTATATTTGACATCACACACATCTTCAGTGCTGCACCTATCTTATGTTGCATAATAATGGGTGGTTCTTTTTAAGTAAAGCATAAGGGCCTTGAATATAGAACTTCTATGCCTTTTCTTTTTCTGTACCCTTGCCATACCTGCTCAGTGCTGAGCACTTTGGAGGCATAAATACTTTAGTAAATACTTATTGATTGTGAATTGATTGGAGAAGAAGGGGAGATGAACCAGATTCCTTTCCATGCACCCAGGGTGTGCAGGCTGCGCATCCCCCCTCCCCCTGCAAACCTGAATGAAGAAGAGATGCTTGTTGATGCTGCCCTTAGTCCTACCCTTCTTGGGAGTGGGCTTAGAGGTGCATGGGCTGGAGGAGTTCAGGGAGCAGCAGTAACAGAGGGAATCTGATGGGCAGGAGGGCTTGGGTCTGGGGCAAAGCTCATTGTCAGTCATTGTCCTACAAAGAAAAGATGCCTTGGCCATGATTCAGAGAAAGAAGAATATAGAAGGTCTGAGTGTGCCCCTGCTGTTCTGTCTGAGTGAGGGGGGAGGTTGTGCTCTGCATCCCTGGTTGCACTTAATGCAAATGTATATGCAGATGTATCCGTGATGTCCCATCACGTATGTAGATTCTAGTAAAAGGAAAAGTCAAAGAATGAAAAAGAATTTATTTTAGCTACGTGCTGATTGCCTCTCAGCTTGTGTGTGCTCTCACTAGATCTTGAAACACAGGGGCCAGTTCATATTTTTATAAAGCATCAAAATGTTCCCAGACTTTCTTTCCAAAAGACACCTGACCCCCGAATATTAAAAGGGACCCTTGGAAGATGGGTTTTGCTGCACTCACACCCTGTCTCTCATGTTCAGATCTTATGTGCTTACCACTGTGGCTCCACTTAGATTGAGCAAGGTCTCCTCCGCTAGTTGTTCCCATTCCTTGGCAGAAGTGAACTATTTTATTTTATTTTGTTTTGTTTTATTTATTTATTTTTTAAGCAGGCTCCATGCCCAGCATGGAGCCCAACGTGGGGCTTGAACTCACAACACTGAGATCAAGACCTGAGCTGAGATCAAGAGTCGGACGCTTAACTGACTGAGCCTCCCAGGTGCTCCCAGCAGAAGTGAATTTAACAGAAACGTCCACAGTCTTTCTACGTGGGCCTTTTTATTTGGCTGTCTACCTATCTACGCCCCCACACCCTGGTTACCTCTTCCTGCTGAGTAGGCACAAACAAATGTGTTGGGCATCTCATATCAGTCAACAGGATTTCCCTTGCAATTTAACACCACTCTGCAGTTTAGTTTGAACAATTAGTAACGGGGCTATATAGCATGCAATTAAAAAAAAGGATAGGAATTGATGTATGATTTTGAGAATAGAGTACAGAGAGCTCCTGTGCAATTTTTTAAAAATGAATTTTACTGAGTACTGTAACAGAGTTGGCGCCAAAGATAACAAGAAAGAAAATATCAACATTTAAAATAAAATGCAGACCTATCAATGCCATATGGTGTTCTCGCAGTGGTCTTACCACTTTCTTTGGCTTTCGTCCTTTTTCTGACATTGCTGTTTGCTTCTTGCCTCTGTTGCTTTTGATTCTGTATTTCTATGAGGTATATTTCTCTTTTATCTTCCTTTGGAGGCTTGTGAATCTTTTCTACAGGGAAGAGGAGGAAGAGGACCTGTCCAGATGGCCATATAAACATGTGATACCTGCTTCTGGGAGCCACTATGGGGGGGAGTTTGAGGGTTGATGAGATTCCTCCTGCCTGAAAAATGGGCACATTGCTTCCTATCCTTTTTCTATTTTTTAAAAAAATGATCACATGTCTTTAGTTTTAATAATATTTCTAGAAATATCTTGAATTCAAATTCTTCTCTTATTATTAGGGAAGTAACAAAAAGATGAACTGACTAACCGTATTTTGTGAAAAGTTCATATCCAAATTAAAAAAAAATGAGCGTTCTTTCTTGGAGTGAGGTCCTTGATGGTTGTATTCGGGGGCGATATCTCCGCTTCCACGGGGGGACTCCAAAGGGCGTGTGTCTGCACTGAATGTGCTATGGTCTCATCTTCGGATTTTTGCATGGGGTATTTGTGGTGCTTCAGACAGACCCCATCAGCTGTGAGGCCCCATTCTGTCTACTTCTCCAGCATAGTCTCTAGCCCAGCGCCTGGCACCCAAAGAGCACGTAACCCATACCTGATGAGTGAATGAAGGAGCATTGTCATACATTTTGATATGGAAAATGACCTTGAAACCAAAAGTAGCGTTGTGTGCAAATAAATGGCAATGAAACAAAAATGTCCCAGTCTTAACCTATGAAGTGCAATTATTTTGATGGACGGGTGGTCCAGTAGGGGGCCTGTCCTCTGCTGATGCTTATTGCACATGGCACATGATATTTATGTACCAGGGACTTTTGTCTCATCAGGCAATACCTGTAAGTATAATTCTACAGACTTTTCAAGTCAACCTCAAATACGATGTTCAGTTTACTTTTCTCCAGGGGTTCTCAACCCTGTAATACCCAACACCCTCTTTTATAGCAAGTATTCCTTCGTGTCCATTTACCACATTGAAATGAGTCTCATAGAGAGTGCAACTGATCTACACATCTAATTTTGCAAATTTCAATACTACTTTCTAGCTGCAATATGAAGGAGAGATAAAAGGTAGGTCGTTTAGAATTAAAATAACATGCTTTAGTCATAGGTGCTTGGTCACAAAACCCTCTGGAGAGCCACCAGAGCAGTGAGCTCCTTGCATCCGTGTGTGGAATGCAGTCGCTGCAGACGTGGGTCAGTTCAGATGTGTCCTACCAGTGACGAAGGTGCCATAGGGGATGGGACGTCCCCCCCATCAGTGATGTCCTTTTTCAAAAGGGAGAACAATTCTCAGCAGGCTTCCAATTAGTCAAAATTCAACCTTCTTGCAATGTACGTTAGAGTCATATTCTTGTAAAATTCAGCCTATGTTGAAATTATGCTGAAAAAAATTGTGTTTGTGTGTGTGTATGTGTGTATTTGTATGTAAAAGGGAGTTAAGTTCTCAGGTCAGGTAAGTATAAACATGAATTTTTCTCAGTGGGATAGTGAAAACTCACACTAAATTTGGGATTATTGTCTGGTCCGTGGCACTGGCTCTTGCAGACGGATGTCTGAACATTCTCACCCCCTCCCGCCGCATGCCAGGAAAGCGGCAACCACAAACACCGCACAGGTTTTCCAGTCACCTCCTATGGTGTTATACTCTGAATGCGGTTCTAAGAAAGAAGAAAAAAAAAACAACAAAAAACCTTCCCGGGAGCTCCTGTGTAACTTCAGGAATACACACATATAATTTCTATCCTTGTGTAAATAGCCATGTTCAAACAGTCAGGACTCTCCCACTGAGGCAGTTCTGTGCTATTAATATTCAGTTCCAGCCTGCAAATGTGTACCGTGTGATGTGTGTGTATGTCCATTGCCTAGGTCTCTCTGTAATATATACCCCTTCTAGCGTCCGACATTACAAACTCCTGACAGTCTGTCTCTTGCTGGATGAACAGTTTTATTTTATGTCCTTCGTACATTAGCTTACCTTAAACAATTGCTCTCCTATTTTCCCTAGGTGCTAAAAAAGAGGAAGCAAGTGTAGAAAGATGCACAGCATATTTGATGCAAAGACAGGGAGACACGCATGTAGGTAGACAGCAAATGCAGGACGCGAGGGTCCATCGACGGTGGGGGGGAATGCACTGGGAGCAGAGACAGCCAGGGGGAGGACAGGTCACTTTAGCCAGAAGGCAGAGGGCTTCCTGCTGGAGGCAATAGTGGAATTTTGTTCTGAGGAGCCAACAGGAGTTTGACAAGCATAGAAAGGGGAAGAACATCCCAGCAGACAGAACAGAAACATGAAACAGGACTGTGGGCACCAGCAAACGATTCACTCTCTTTAGAAAGTAAGCTGCAAAAATAGCTGGAATTATAGACAAGATGGAGAGGGCCAGCCGATGCTTGCCAATAGTGTGGCTGCCCGGCACTTCTGCTCAGGAAGGGGGTGGCCACGTTCTGTGGGACGAGGAGGTGGCCGGGCAGCAAGCAGGATGCAATTGCCACCTTGGAACAAGGCCACATCCTCACGGTGGCCACCGCCACTGTTGGCGAATTGTCCCTGGGATGCTGAAGGCTTAGAAAAGGCCCATCTCTTCACTTTCCTGTGGGGAGTATGGGCGACTCCTTCTCTCTTCCAGTTTTCCCTCAAGGGCATGGCCATCATCTCTTTCCCAAATGAAGACAAGCTGCCTTGTCAAAGACGTTGGTGTGACTTCTCAAGGGAGCCACGCAGCGGTCAGGAGCACCGTCCCCGTTGCCTCTCTCCCTTTTCTCCTCCTCACCCCTCTCCCTTCCAGCCTTCCCCTGTCCTTTTCCCTCATTGCAAAGATGACGAAGACAGCATGACCACCATAGAGACTTTGGAGAACAGAGTACAGAGAAAAAAATAAAATCACGTGAAAACCCATCGTCCAAAGAGATCTACTGTTCACGCGTCGATAATTGTGCTTCTGAATCTTTTCTCTTTGCACTGGCTCGCAGCGGGCCCCACTGCGGCCCCCCTCCCTGGGGTCCTCTGCCCTCTGGTGCCTGTGGGGGCCGTCACTGCTGTGTGCCCATGTCTGTCCTGGCCGCAGCCTGTGTCTTCCCCATTCACTTGTCCAGGTGGCCAGGCTCCACTCTGACCAGCAGCCTCTCTGGGTAGTGCTGCTGGTCCCCTCCTGCAGGTGCCAGACCCTCTGCGTCAGCTGACCCAGAGTCTGATACTGCTCTCTCTCTCTAACTCTCCAGCCCAGGAGTGCTTGCAGCCCCTTCCACACTAAAGCTGAAACTAGCTGTCATTCCTGACAAGACTTCTCTGAAGACTTAGAAATGTCGGACAGATTGCCCACGCAGTTATATATCACGTCACGTTCTAGTTCGGGCTGATCTTGGAGTTCAGAGTTCTCCACCTGTCATGGGGACCCCTTGGGGCCGTGTCCCTGACCTGCCTGCAAGAGGCTGAGGCCAGCTTACCCTGACCTCCAGGAGAGGCAGCTGCAAGCAGGCAGCTTAGCTGATTCAAGAGAAACCAACTAATGGATAATTTAAACAGAAAAAAAAAAAATTTTTTTTTTTTAAGGATATCAGATAGCTACTGAATCCCTGGGCTGGATAGAGACCCAGACTTGGGAGGTACCCAGCCAAGAACAATGACCCAAATCATGCCGCAGAACTGGTTCTGGAAGGAACCACTGCCATTTCTGACTGGCATAGATAGAAGCTGGCCCTGCTGACCCCAGTGATTCTGGGCCCTAGATGCTGTTGCTAGAACCACCCTTGTGATTGCCCCTGGAAATGGGTTATGATCGCATCGTTGTGGCCACCAGCCCCAGGATGGAACGCACACGGTCCCTGCTTCCTTATGGATGGTGTGTCCACTGCTGCCTGCCACCTCACTGTCCCCATGGAAGCTTCCATCTAGTGCTGTCCAGTTCCACCTTGACTGGGGGCAAGGTTCTCTCTCCACGCCCCCACTCTGTTTAGTGTCCATGTCCCTCAATCTCTGTTCAGGAGACTTAGGGGGAGCCAGGACTCCTGCGAGGTGGGCCGGGCAGAGGTGCTGAGGGAGTTGTGCCCACGCTAGAGGAGAGCTCTGCGTCTAATCCCTTCCTCTCTGCCCCTGGCCCTCCAGACAGCAGGTTCTGCTAATGCCACTTGGAAGACCCTAGGAAGAGGCTGTTCCTTCCACCCTTCTTTCCTCTCCAGGCTGAATGGCCATTCTGCCTTCTCTCTGTCCCTGACCCTAGCCCAGACTTATCAAGTCTGCGGGAGAGAGGAAAGTGGTTCTGCAAGGATGCCTCTGAGAATCTTTGCTCCTCACTTAGGGATAGCCTTTGGGATACCAGAGAGAAAGAAAAGAGGAAAACACACAGAAGACCATAAAAGGGATACTCCAAGACCACGTCTATCACCTGACTCACTAGTGTCTGGGTCAGAGTCTGACTTATGTCTCTATGGTTGGGGGAGCCTGGGCTGCAAGCTTGAGTCTTTGCACCGGGGAGGCTGGGAGAGTGAGCCTCTGTACGGAGGAGGGCTGTTCTGTTTTGCTCACCAGTGACTTTAGCTCAGTAGGTCCATGATAAATACTTATTGAATGAAAGAGTAAAAAAGTTATAGAATTCAACTTCATTCACAGCTTGGAAAATTTTCTGCTAAAGAAATCTTATCTGATCTGGATGTTTCTATCAAGTTGCCTCAACGCAGGGCTTCCTAGTTTAGGATTAATTTCTGAGTGATTTTCTATGAAGTTGTGTTTCATTCTTCTTTAAACTTCTCTGTTCCCAGTCTAACTAGAAATCACATAGACTATCTCTTTCTGTCTTCTCTCCATTTGCTTTCTATCTGTCTGGGCAGCCTTTTTGTACCTCCAGGAAAATTCTAGGCCCTCAGACCATGGACTCTTTCCTGCTTTGTGTGCTCAAAGTCTTTTTCTCATATGTGCTCATCCTTCTCATAGACTTTCTTATTTTTTTTCTTGCTTTGCCTTGCCTCTTTCTCTTCTAGTTGCCACATCTTTTCCCCACATAATTTCTTAATGCCTATTTCATTATTGCCTATAGTTTTATGAGGGTGACCATCCCTGTGTGCTTTCATTAAAAAGTGTTCGTCTAGAAAGAAGGTGTGGTGTGACTCTTGGGGAGGTGATTGCTTACTGAATCCCCAGTAAAACCCAGAGATTTGCACAGGTATTGACTCAATGATACCCACGTGCATTTTTAAGGTATTGACCTAAATCTGGCTGATCATGGGGGCTTTCTCCAAATCTTCTAACAGGCAAGATAAATAGTAGGCCACAGAAAATGTATGCTTCTTTGTCACTAGCCTTGATTCCTGGGCATGTAGACAGGCATTCTGGGCAGCCCACCAGAAGCTCACAAGGGCCTGCTCTCTGGGCTACTCATAGCTGAGAATGGAGGGATGGGGGCCTATGAAGTCCTTCTTCTCTCCCACACTTCCTGGGTACCCTTGGACGCTGGTTACAGTCAACAGGGACATGGCTTGGAGATGGCCAGGAAGGACGAGGATGAGTCAAAGCCTCCTTGATAATCCCCAGTGAACCGTTTACTTCACTCAGTGTGTTATGTGGCTGCATTATGACTGTTGCTTTCCCAGCTCCATCCCTCAGCCTGTCTTGTCCCTGTGGAAGGTTCCTGTCCCTTCAGAGAGCCCCAGCCAGGGCCTGGCCTTCCTTAATGACTTCCCCCATTCCTTATCTCCTTCTAGGACAGGCCCCTCTGTAGGAGACCCATTGTAATTTCTTTCCTTTCTGTTTTCATTATATGTGTTCCTCCTTGGCGGGGGGGGGGGGGTTACAGTCTAAAGAAGGGAACTCACCTTCCATTGAGGAGAACTTGCCCCACTGGACCCACTGGACTCTTTCTCCCCTTCATTGTGAAGTAATTATTGAGCTGTCACTAACATAAAAGACCATGGTACCAGGAAGACTGTGAGGAGGAGAATTGAGATGATGGGGCTCTTTGAAGGAGCCAAATAAATAGCATCTCTTTTTTTTTCACCCCAGGTATAAACTGATTGAGAAATAAGACAAAGGAGATGATGCACTGAAGCCTAGGATTACTATATTTTCTCAACACTGGAGAATATGGTTTATATCTGTGGAAAAATGGATTTCTTAATGACAGACCCAGAATTAGACAGGAGATCATGAGGCCACTTCAGGAGGTCAGCTTGTTCCCAAAACGAAGGGAGAGGAAGAGGCAGAATGCTCAGTTCCTAGGTCAGAGTAAGGCTGGAGAGAGGGCATGTGTTTTTTAGCAGGGGGAACTCCCTGCACAAGAAAGAAGCATTGGGGTGGGATCTTGTTTCTCTGGCTAATGTGGCTTGCTTGGCCAATGAACTATGACCTTGAACCCTGTTAGCCGGGGGAGGAGAAGAGGGAGGCAGCTTTAGGTGTCTGTAGCATTGTTACTGCAGTATTATTATTGTATGCTTGTGTATATGATGGTGGGGGGGCATTTTGGGGTGGAGGCATTGTTCACTGTGCTGCTAAAATCTGGGTAAAGTAAATTTAGAATTTGGATAGGTGAGCAGCTAGGTAGGGCATCTATCGGGGTTGCCAGGAGTTATTCTGTTGAGGTGGCTCATCAGAAGGTGTGCCCATCCTCCTCTCCTTTCCATGGGCTTGTTTTCCAAACCTCAGCTGAAAAGAAGGACCATTCTTCAGCCAAGGTTACATGTGGGTGTTTCCTACATTGGTGTGATTGCCTCTGAGTTGTTCCAGTCTCTGGGACACAGTTTCTGAATGCTTAACTAACAGAAATCCAAAGATCATCCATTACAGTTGGCATGCTTTTGTATCCCACATACCAGAGCTATGAGAATATTTATTTCTTCTCTCCCAGGTGATATTTTTAATCAGTGGGATGTCATTAGGTACTACACTTTGCCTTCAATAGCTAGAGCAGGGCTGGACACCATGGACAGCGCCACAAAGACTGCTTTCAGCCAAAGACTCAGAGGTTCCCACCCCGCCTCATCCACTAGACTTCCTGTACATGTGGAAGGAACTTTGCTCTCTTTTTTAACTGCTGTGTCCCTTGCAACCAGAACAGCCCCTGATATGTAAAGGATCCTTAAAAATTATGGGCCGAGTGAATTAACTGGTTGTATCTTGAGTGCAAACTCTTGTGTTCCGGTCGAGTATTATCTCCAGATATTAGAAGCCACTGAATTTTAGAACAGAAAACTTTCAAAGATTTTAGTGAAAGTGTTCCTGGAGTAGAACAGCTGCGAATTTTTATTATTTGTGGATTTTAATTTTTCTCCATCCCAGGCATACCTACATTGGCATCTCAGTGATAAAAACGATTTAATTGTATCTACCAAAAGCTTTTTCAAAAGCTTTGCATGGTAATACCAGCAAAGCCCCAAACTGGCCAATAATCTGTGAGATGCTTCAGTGTGGCTCAGATAAAACTTTTTGTGTGTGTGAATTTAGCTATCGAGCTGAATAGAAACAAAATAACATTTGTGTCTTCAGCTTTTGAGGAGGACATTTTCCATAGGCTCCATGGAGATTTTGCTGTGTGATTCTCACTAATGTGTGTTTACAGTGTCTCTGCCATGGAGATTGTAGGCAAATGGTGTTTACAAGCTCTCCTCGTAGTTTATAGAATTGCTGTGCTACATAGCTATTCACTGTGATGTTCACACTATTTGTTGGAACTGGACCTTTTTAAAAGAAATCTTTGTGGCAAACATAATAATATCAGAAAATAAAGTCAATTCTTCTGTGAGACAGTTCCTATTATCTTTTCATTTTGAGAAATTATTCTCAGTTCAATTGTATCACCATGGTGATGTGTTTGCATTTCAACAAACCAAACCAAACAAGACCAAAAGTAGAGCTCTGCACATCTAGCTCCTGTCCAAGACTTCTTTATTGCAGTATCCTTATTATTAAATAGCATCTCCAGTGTCCTGGCTAAAAATCACAACAATGAAGCAATTTCCTCAGCCAGACACAACAATCTGGATTGCTAATCTCAGAATTCTAAGAAATCACATAAAAGTGAAAAGGAGAATGGGCATTAGAGGGGCAAAAATGAAATAAACTACCAACCCACAAATGAATAGAAATATACTCCTCTAAAATAAGACTGTGGAAGGAGGCAAACACAGAAAGGGCATTTTGCTTAATGAGAATTGGACATGTGGCTTAGTCCTCTGAGGTCTGAAACAAGTAAACACTTCTAGGATTGTCAGCATGTCCATCCCTCTCTCAAAGGAGAGCTCTTAGAGCTGGCTCTCCTGCTCTCTGTTTGTGAAGTTTGTTTTGCTCTTTGGAATAATTGCACAAAGAGTCGTGACAACAAAATGAACTCTACAGGAGGTGGGTTTTGAGTTCTTTGAAAATTCCTGCAGTTAGTGCCAATTGGGAGGCAGGAAGTAGTTTTGCATAATGCTATTTGCATAAGAAGGAAAGAACACATCGTTTATTCTAATCAACAAAGTGTGAAAACAAGATTTGGACAGATGTGCACAACCATCTTATCTCTCCTGCCCAAATATTGTATCAAACCATCTCTTCCCAGATAACAATTTTGTTAGCCCAAGAACACATTAGCTCAGTCAGATCTGGGCTCTCACTAAGGCTTTTGCTAGCTGCTCTGCTTACTGGTAAATAAGCAGTGTGATTTTGCTTAGCAACCCCTCTGTGGAAAGACAGCTCATGTCCATAAGTGGCGGGGAGGTGGGGAAGCAGGGGAGGGGGGCAAGGAAAGCTAGGTATGTGCCTCTCTGTAGCTGGTTCCTGACATCGCAAACATTATCTGCAATTCTTGGCAGTCTTAGAAGGATGATGAAGAACTCGGGGGAAATTAATGGAAAGGCAAATAAAAAAGTTTTCAAGATTGTGAGCTGAGACTGAGAGCTCAACCCAGAGCCAACACAGAAGAATCAAGAGAGAATGAGGACCTTTTTCTCATTAACAATGAGGTAATTATATGAGATAACGTGTCTAGGAAGGGACAACTAACAGTGACTTCCTGAAGCGAAACGAAGATTATCTTAAGCCAGACTTGAGGGAGCATTCCTCAATAACTAAGGACAGCATTAAATCTGGGACTGTCCACATCTGAGAAAAGATTTGAACTTTTACATCAAAGATAACCATTAACAATCCCTGAGCACTTAGCCAGCAGTGTGCGAAGCTTTTACACACTTATTTAATCTTCCAAACAATCCTGTGAGGTGGATTCTTGATGTCCATTTTATAAAGGAAGAAACTGATGCACAGAGAGGTTGAGAAACTTGCCTGAGGTCACCCAGCTACATAGCAGTGGGGATGGGATGCATCTCAGGCAGTCTACCCTTAGACTCCAACTTCCTAAACACCCTTTTACAAGTGGTAGTGTGCAGTTGTGGGGCTAACAGGGATAAGAAGCCCAAAGATCACTGGATGATGTGTAAGATAATGTTTGGTTCCATCTTGAAAAAGTGTTCAGTTAAGGTAACTGTTTTTGTTCTGTTTTAATATCTAGAGGGCAGCAAAAACATGGGTATCCAGAATAATAGATATTGCTAAAACCTTATGTCCACACCTCTTCCTTTTATAGTGAAGTATGGGTATACACATTTACACACACACACACACACGTAAGACATTTGAGTTCTTAAGTCCCTAAAATACCCCAATGATTGAATTTTCCAAGCATTCACTGGGCATCATCCTAGGATGTCTGCAAGAAACAGCCAAGGCTTGCCTTGGGCGCTGAGGTGAGTGGTGGTGAAATGTTTACCTTGCTGATAAACTCTTCAAGAGAATGCATTTTAGACACCATTATTTTGCCTTTGTTACATAGCTCCTTCCCTGCCACCAAACAAATCCTGTCCTGTGCCGTCATCCCTTCTGTCCACCTCAGGGAGCCCGGGAATGTCTCCAGCTTCCTATGTACTTGCAAGCCCTCCTTTGCCAACTACAGCCTCATTTGGATTGCAATTGTATTCACATCCTAATTTATGACTTAACAAGTGTCTCACAAACATTTAATTTCATTATGCGTTTGAGGAGGACAGTTTATAGAGGAGGGGGAGAATGATGTTCCCATTGCCAGCAATTAGATTAATTTAATGATCTATGGTGAAATCTCCTTTTGGGGTTTGGATTTTCATATATGTCTATAAACAAAACTAGGCTAGTAATAAATACGTTCCTGGATTCTCAGAGGGGCTCAACTGCCTTCACCAAGTCCTGCTATAATATCCAGGCTGGAAATTCATGGAATGGGTAAGACATTCCCGTGATTCTCAGGTGATTCATCTTGTCACGATACTTTCATGAAAAAAAGAATTGGAATTTTCATTTGCAGTTTCAGCAATATCAGTAAATCATCACTTTTTTTTTTTCAGATGGCTTTTCTGAGGAGATGAGGAGGGGACTGTATAAAAGCATGGATCAAATAATTTTTCCCTATTCCCACTTTATATACCGAGTGCCCTTTTGGGAGTAAGAGCACACGACTGCTTTTCATAAAGAAGGATTGTATTTCCTTAGGTTTTCCTGTGTATTTTTAGGGAATATATTGATCTCAGAATGGGGGTGTACATAGTGCTGATTTAGATTCATGCAAATAAATGTTCTCCACTATACCTGTTCTTATTCGTTGAACTGAGGCCTCCATTTTGTTGGGTTGAACATACCTGGGACTGGGACCTGAGGCAGGTGGGGCTGAATGTTTCTGAGCTGTGAATAGAGCGGACAGCATCCTTTCCCCCTTTTCAGCTCCCGCATCCCTGGAACTTTCCAGTAAACAAGCTGCGCCCACGTTTCTCCCATAGTCGAGGAGGAGGGGATGGAAGGGAGGGGAGCCTAGTCATCTTCTTGACCAGCATTTCCACGGTTGATCCAAGTGGTTGACCTTAGAAGACACTCTCTTGACCATCTCTGTCCTGGCAGAGGTGTCACTGCTTATGACCAAAGCTTAGGAATTCCTGGACACATTGCACAGTAACAATTTTTTATTCTCCGTCTTCCTTTCCAGAAGGGAAGCAGGACGGCCTGTTGTTCTTCATGGGGGTTAGTCTGGTTGATTTTGTTATGAGGGAGCCGGTGGGGGCAGGACTCTGGCGACTTTGTATGAGCTGGGAAATTGTGGAGTAACTTGAAGTCTGGTTCTATCAGTAAGCACTGGACTGGGAGTTAATCACATCAGAATTCTAATCTTGGCCTTGCCTCTAATTAGCAAAATCATTTTATGCTAGTCCCTCAACCCCTCTTGGCTTCTGTTGAAGTGTATGAATGCAGAGGTCTCTACGCTCTGAGGTTCTCTGCCTTCTAATTCACCGGAAGGCAATGAATAGAAAACAGAGCACATGGTAAAGATTTCCTATATCCAATGCCCCACATGTGGTGTATTTTTGCAGAAAATCAATCTAGGCGATGTGGAAAGGCCCAGTCACTCTGATGTATGTGGTTTTGGTCGGGCTATGGTGCTAGGTCCCCCTGAGGACAGTTTACGTGCCAGTCCTGGGAACTTTGAGAAGACCTTAAGGATTATTCAGCTCAGAGGCAATGCCAGTGTTGTCTCGAATGCATTCAAGGGGAACACCAGGGAGGCTCCCAGTCCACATCTGGACTCCATTGGCACCACTCCTTTGGGTGACATCTGTCTAATTCCCAATCTAAATGTTTTCACCTCTTGACTGGCTCCTTCAGAAGCTGGCCTGAAACGAAGCTGATCATTTTAGACAGTAACCTGTCGTTCTGACTTGGACTCTTGTCTGTCCCCAGTGGATAACACAGCCTGAACACACTGCAGCGCTGGCTCAAACATGTGTGTTTTAAAAGAAAAGTATGTTATAAGTGTACAACTTCAGCAGGGAAGGAGGGTGAAGAAGCTAGAGTCTGTCTCAAATGTGTATGGGGGTGGCTATGTTTTTCTTGTCATCTGAACATTTTAGTCTGTTTCAGGTCAGCTGTTTTTTTGTTTTTGTTTTTGTTTTGTTTTTTTGTCTTTGTTTTTTTGTTGTTTTTTTTCCAACACATTCCCATTGATACAAGGGAAACTAGGTGCCAGGTCCATACCTACCATTGTGGAAAGAGCTCCAAACCTGCACCCTCCAGGAGGAGGGTCAATAATACCACATGTGAATTGGCAGCAAGCCCTTCTTGGGGAATCATTGTGTTTGTACTAGTGAGGAAGTTAGAATCAGCATTTGGGCTACAGTCATGGAACCACACAAAGGACATTCAAGACATGACCTAAGCAGGGTTTCTTCACCCGGGGTCCACGAACAGGCTTCACTGGGTCTGAGAACCACCTAGAGCATCTGAAAACTTCTGTGTGTGCATTTTTCTAGGAGAGGGCCCACAGCCTCATCAGATGGTCCCAAAGCTGCCCATGACTGACAAAAGGTGAAAAGCCCCTGGCATGATACATTCTTCCTGTGCCTCTGTCTTCTGAATCCAGGGCGATGAAGCTGACTTGCCTGTCTTTCTCCTTTGCTGTTCCCAGAAAAAGCAAGTGAGCCAGACCAAGATCCGGGTCATCTCAACCATCCTGTTCATCTTGGCCGGCTGTGTTGTATTTGTGACGATTCCCGCTGTCATTTTCAAATATATCGAGGGGTGGACCACCTTGGAGTCCATTTACTTTGTGGTGGTCACCCTCACCACGGTGGGCTTTGGTGATTTTGTGGCAGGTAAGCACCCTGGGCATCCCAGTCACCAGGGCCCCAGCGGGGAAAAGATGTTGTTGATAATGTTTTTCAAAACCGTGAGAAACCGTGTTGTGGGAGAAGCAAATGAAAATGGCTCAGTGTCCCTGCTGCTGTGTGTGGACTCATTTCAAGCCCATGGTCCCACGTAATGTAAAAAGCAGCAGATTCTGCTGTGAAATGAAAGCCAGCCTCTTCCTTCCCAGGATGCTCATTGCCCTTATTATCCTATGAATTATGCATGAATGAAATGAATTTCTCATTGAATGTTGGACTTCTGATTTGCATTAAAGCTCCTTGAATCAATTGATAAAGGCTGTATTAGCAAGTGGCAAATATGAACCTCTGGAGAGATTAGCATAAAGCTTGGCCTTCAGCGACCTGTAGGTTAGGGTTCCTGAGGCTGCCCAGGGGAGGACTGTGTTCCCTGCAAAATTTATCCCGGGCATGCCCTGACACAAGACTTAGGACTCAGTTGACTACCAGGAGCTGAGAACTGTCCCAAGGGAGTATAATATTATAACGGATTCTGCATGAATGTATATAGAAACAATATCCTTCATTGTGAAAATAGATGCCAATGAACTATGTTTATAGAAGCAAAAGGAAACTGCCATCAATTTCAACTAGGGACAGGGAGCTTGAAAATGAAATGAGATCTGGTTTCTTACATGTATGGCTTTCCCAGAATGTAGTAGGAAGGCAGGAAGAGGAGGCCATCCTTCTCTTTCCTAAGGGATAGTTCTACGGGGTCAGACAATTGATCATTTTCTACTCTGAGAAGTGAACGCTTTGATTAAACAACTCTGTCCTAAGCTCAAAATGTTTGGGTGATTCATGTGCATTGTGTGTGTGTGTGTGCGTGTGTGCACGTGCGTGTGTGCGTGTGTATGTTCTTGATCAGTTCTTGGTTAAGCAGCAGCCTGGACATTTGCAGGCTGAGCTTGCAGACTGACTGTCCTTTATTTGGCACATGATCCTGGCAGGTGCCTTGGTTTCTTCATGGAGTATGGCACTCACAAGGGGGACAGGGATCTGGAAATCTGGAAAACAGGATATTCTGGAGGGGATATTGAGGGCTCTTCAAAAGACGCATGGGTGCCTCCACATTCATTCTGACAGTGATAACCAGCAGGGTGGTCTCCTAGCTGTTCCAACTGGGCAGATGAAGACTGAAGTCCAGTTTGTAAAAATAGCAGTTTTTATTTTTTCCTTCCTTTTTCCTGCCTAAGGACTGAGCACTGCAAAGTCAGAGTGATTAAAAAAGCTGGGGGTCTGGGACCCCACCCCAGTGCTCAGCCACTGTGCCTCTCACCTTGGGTGGGGAGTCACCTGGTGCCATCTGAGCGGAGGCCTGCCGCTCTGGAGGGAAACCACAGAGAACTATTGGGACTATTTCACAAACTTCTTCAAGTTCCCCCAGAGCGTAGTTTGCACTGGGTTGTGCTTCAGAGTGCCCTGTGGCAGCCCTGGGCCATCTGCCGCAGTCTGTTACAGAGGACACTTGCAACAAGCCCTTCTCTCTAAACACCTGCTTGACTCGGCCTGTTAATCTCTTAATCTGGGGGCACAAATAGCAGAACCTTGGGATATAAAATTTAAAAATTTATTTATTTAGTGATCAGCAAAGAGTTTAAATTTTTAATTTGAATTCAGGTTATTTGTTTGCATCTAATTATACCATGTAAGAAAATGCAGGGAAGCTTGTCACTAAAAAAAAAAAAAAAAAAAAAAAAAGCCATTTGACAATAACATGATTGAATATTTAAAAGAATATTTAAAATATTTAAAAGTTATACATTGTGATATTATCTTCTAAAACAAAAACTGTTATAGCCTATTCAAATTAGAGTCAATGTATAACTATCTACTATCTGTTTTGGTTAATGTTACTGAATCCAGGCCTTCATGTTAATTGAAAAGTGATGATGAATCTGTAAAAAAATAATATGACTTACATTTTATAAAACAGCATCGATTGAAGGACCAAAAAATAAAAAGTAAAATAAAAGGAGCCCCCGATTTAATGCACATGGATGTTCTCGGTTGGCCTATTCAATGGACTTGATTTAGAGCTTTACTAAAAAGGTGAGGAAAGGTAGCGCTGACTTATTTAGATCTTAGATGAATACAGTTGGCCAACCTAAATGATTTTGCTTATGTTGGTTCTAAGTAAAAAAGTTAAAGATAACCCAGGAAAGGACACGTGTGATTTATTTAACACTGTGAC
The DNA here is from genome assembly GCF_004348235.1 of Phoca vitulina. Classification (NCBI taxonomy): domain Eukaryota; kingdom Metazoa; phylum Chordata; class Mammalia; order Carnivora; family Phocidae; genus Phoca; species Phoca vitulina. The sequence goes on along the minus strand of NW_022589710.1, from coordinate 56,808,275 downwards.
GCATAAATGCACGGGAAGTGGGCCCCTGCTCTTTACCATGGATGGGAGAGAAGAAAGGACATCCACGTTCTATACCTTTTCACCCACGAGGACCTCACTTGTTAGGGAGCCCTGCCCAGCTGGTTGCTGCTCCTCCTTGGGTGGGGGGAGCAAGGACAAAATGAGCTGGGACTCTGGTGCTTCAAGGGGTGCTGCCAATGATTTTAATTGATTATTTGTTCTAATTACCCACTGTGGATTGAGAGCACGTAGTACAAACTTGCACTTGACCTTTATCTTTACTTACCTAACAAGGGCGTGACCTCCACAGTCACAGGCCTGGCCCTGTTTTAATTCCCTTATTTACTGTTGATTACAGAGCCTGATTTTGTTTGTCCCGAGGTCTCCATGGACAGGTGTCTCTTATAATTCACAGTGCTGACTGCAATTAGACCAGGCCCTTCGAAGCTCTGATTTCCAGAGCTTACATAGATTGGTCTGAAGAATGCACGCCTTAACAGCCTGGAAGTTTGTCACAACCTTTTGGGCAACACTCTAAGAGCAATGGGGAAGGATACCAGATCCTTTAAAAAAAAGGTACATTAAAGAGAGTCGATGACTGCCGTGATTGAACAGGCATCAACCCTTCTAGAAGTATAATTGGAACATTGATCACCATGCAGGATTAAGTGCTGGTTTATTTTGTAGCCGACTCACGTCAGGACAGCCTAACAACATCACAGCATTTTGCATTTTGGAAACCCTGACTGAGAGCGCGCACAGAGTTCTGAATTCCAGACGAGCCATGGATAAAGAGCCGAAGGGTGTTTATTGTGTTGTTCGCTAGCGCCCCCTAGTGACAAGCTTTGTTGGGTGGCGGCGACTTGCTAAGATGATTATTTCCTCTTAGCCCCAAGGAGAAAGCTGTTCCCTTCTAGGGCAGAGATGGAATGAACCGCAGAAACCACTCACTGTGGTAGGAACTCCAGTAGTATCCTAGAGGAAGCTGCGGGGGAGAGTTGCCTAAAGGGGGGGGGGGGGAAACAAAGGCAGCTAAACCAGACCGAAGGGGGCAGGCCACACAGCCCATTAGTCGTGTTTGGAATTCTAATTTTCAGAGATGGCAGTGGCCGTTTAATTTGGGACCTTGTGGGTTGCACTGGTCTCACTGAAAGGAGCCCCCGGCCACAGTGCCTGCCCAGCTGCCTTTGGGAGGTATTACTGATACCGTAAGAACTCAGTGTGGATTCAGTGGCGCTAGATGAGGTTACAACCATGACCCAGTGGGAAAGACTAGTAATCACTCATCACGTAGCCCCACAATTACCCATACATACATCGCCGATGTCGGTCGTCTTAGAAATGACCGCGGGCCTGCCTCGCTGGGCAACAGCGTCTCACAGAGTGAGAGCCAGGCTGACGTCAGTTACTTCCTCACTTCCTTAGGGAAGGGGGCGGGGCTTGGACCCTGTTTTGCACGGCTACCTTTGGTAGCACCTGTAGGAGGGCTAGCGTAAGTAGGCTAATTATTTGCAATAAATGACTGGTCCTTTCAGCGCAACAGCTGGTCAATGCAATCGGGCAGCTGGCCAATTGGATCTGATGGATTTCTACTGTAATCCCTACGTATGAAATAAAGGGATCGGACTCGATGGCCTTTTAGTTCTAGCACGGTGATTCTAATTACTCAGTCTAATTGACCTTTTGGATTAGCATCATGTAAACACCGTCCCTCAGTTAGTGTTAAATCACTGCTGCCAGGATCAAAGTCTCAAGAATGCCATTAGGTCTAATTTTACTTCCACACATCCACTCTGCTCTTAGTAAATGCGTGTGTTAAGGAGAAAATGGTGCCAAGAATTCCAAGCCATTGGGGATTATTGATCTTTTATTTTTATTGCATTTAAAGAAGTTTAAGAAGACAATCGACAGCTGGGCCTGATCTGTTGTCCTCTAGCTCACGTCATTCATTGTCAAGCCCCGGTTGAGCAGAGGTGGACCAAGTTGGCCACGGACACTTTTTTGTTATGGGTATTACGGTTGGTGGTCAAGAATCAAAGAAGTTAAGCCACAGGTCAGGCTCCTTTAGGGAAGGGACCCATCTTTTCCTTGCCCTCCCTTGCCTGTCACCTCTTGTATACAGTAGGCCTAACAGCTCAGTGTCAGATGGGGATGGGATGACATCTCTGCTACGTGGACCAGAATATGTTTGTTCTGCAGAGACCAAATGCTAGACCCTGGTTACAGTAACGTTTGGTTGTTTTCAGGGGGAAACGCTGGCATCCATTACCGGGAGTGGTATAAGCCCCTCGTGTGGTTTTGGATCCTTGTTGGCCTGGCCTACTTTGCAGCTGTCCTCAGTATGATCGGAGATTGGCTACGGGTTCTATCCAAAAAGACAAAAGAAGAGGTAGGACCCCTTTCAAATTCTATAGATGTTTCTGAGATCCGATTAGCTCATGTCAAGAATGACCTGTCTCTATTTTATGGGCTGGAGGGTTTCTTAATACGAGGAGGGCCCCTACGGCTTCCTCTTTTTGAATCATTACCTAAAAGCCAAGTTCAGTGGAATAGCGGTTATTTTTGGGTCCTTTTTTGGCAGGTGAGAACATCTGATGACTCATCAGCCCACAGATCCTGGAAGGACTAGTAAACAACGACTTTCTATTTTTTTATTATTAAAAATTTTTTTTTTTTGGGGGGTGCCTGGGTGGCTCAGTTGGTTAAGCGACTGCCTTCGGCTCAGGTCATGATCCTGGAGTCCCTGAATCGAGTCCTGCATTGGGCTCCCTGCTCGGCAGGGACTCTGCTTCTCCCTCTGACCCTCCCCCCTCTCATGTGCTCTCTCTCATTCTCTCTCTCTCAAATAAATAAATAAAATCTTAAAAAAAAATTTTTTTTTATTTTTAGAGAGGGAGAGAGAGAGAGAGCCAGCCTGAGTGGGGGGAGGGACAGAGAGAGAGAGAGAGAATCTCAAGCAGATTCCCCGCTGAGCACGGAGCCCAACGCAGGGCTGGATTCCAGGACGCTGAGATTGTGATCTGAGCCGAGACCAAGAGTCAGACGCTTAACCGACTGAGCCTCCCAGGCACCCCAGAATGATTTTTGAAAAATAGCAGTGGTCAGCAGGGGTAGACCGTAGTTGAGGGACGTGTGCAGATATGTGGGAGAGGCTTAGAAAGTTTGTAAAAATCTTGAGAAGGATGGGCCTGTCCTTCAGATGTTGGGGTCTATATGGAAATGCAGTAGGATACAAGGACTCCTCGATTCTCTGAGACTGAAGTTCTCCAACAGTGACCAGCTGTGGGGAAGTGAACACAAGGGGTCCCTTTTCACCTTTATCCCCTCCTGGTTGTCAGATCTATAGAAACAAACCTATCCCCATGTCCAGGGACATGCAGCCTTTTCTCCCTTGGGTAAATGTGAGTGAAAACCTACACAAAAGCAAGAAAAGACAGAAGAGGGGAAGGTAGATCTTGTGATTTAAAAAAAAAATGTCCATGCAGTTCTTCTAGGAAGAGAGGAAAAGAACTGAAAAGGAGGGAAAGAGAAGAAGAGGAAAAGAGCTAACAAGTGGAAGGGAGATTAAAAAAAAACCCAAAGAAAAAAAAGAGGGAGAGTCTCCTGAAAGGTGACTGCTCACTTCCCGGCAGACAGACATTCTGTGTAGAAGGCCCCGGGAAAAGTTGCTGAATGGGAAAATGTCCCATCTCATTCCCGGGCCCCAGGGTTAGTTTTCCCGGCTTAGAAAAACACTGGCAATGCGATCTCCAGTCTGATTCCCCAGATGGCTAACTGACCTGCTGAGAGTCAGCTGTAGTGAAAGAGAAAGTAACCATATAAATATCGACTTTCCTAAATGCAAAAATGCAGACTGCTGAGTTGCTCGTCTGTAGAGAAAACATAGGACTAGTGCTGTTGGCAGTGTTGGATGAGAGCCAAGAAATCTGATATTGATCCTCATGAATTCTGAGGAAGAATGTTCTGTGGGCTTTCGCAGAGCATGACTAGGGAAGTTTGGTTCCCAGATGCCCTGGAGGGTCTTCTTCTTTAAGCAGGGTAAGCCGGATGGCACTCGACCATAGTGTGGCCCAGATTCAGGGTGAGCAACACTCCCAGTTTGCCCAGGACTGCAGGGGTACCTAAGACACAGGACGTTCTGTTCCACAACCAGGACAGTCCCAGTCTAACTGGGATGGGTTGGTCACCCTAAGCAGACAGAAGCATTGGAGGAACAGAGAAGGGCCAAGGCCTGGTTGCACCTCTGCTTTGTGCCCGAGTGCATGTCTCCGTCTCGCGTAACACTAAGAACTCGGTGAGCTTGACATGATCACCCCAGTTATGCTGGAGGAATGAGGCCGTACAACTAAAAAAGGGGTGGACGCATAATGTGAACCCAAGCCCGGCCAACTCTAGATAGCGATCTCTCCTGCAGAATGCCGTCCTCCTCCCGTTCGGTCACCACCTCCGCATCTCAGGCTCCTGCCGGGTTCTCTAGCAGGTGTGCCCCCCGAGCCATAGGAGCCAGGAGCCAATTTGAGATGGGTCTTTAGGGCAGAGGTAGCATCCCCACCCAGGCATGGGTTCCCCCACCCCCTGGCCTCCCTGGAGCCAGCCTTCCCATCGGGACACTCAAGGGCTGTGGGCGCTGGGAGGGCTGGGGGGCCCGAGGCGGGTGCGACTTTCTCAGCGTGCCCTTGCTCTCATGTTTCTCGGCCAGGTTGGTGAAATCAAGGCCCACGCGGCCGAGTGGAAGGCCAACGTGACAGCCGAGTTCCGAGAGACGCGGCGGCGGCTCAGCGTGGAGATCCACGACAAGCTGCAGCGGGCGGCCACCATCCGCAGCATGGAGCGCCGGCGCCTGGGCCTGGACCAGAGGGCCCACTCGCTGGACATGCTGTCCCCAGAGAAGCGCTCTGTCTTCGCCGCTCTGGACACGGGCCGCTTCAAGGCCTCATCCCAGGAGAGCATCAACAACCGGCCCAACAACCTGCGCCTCAAGGGCTCCGAGCAGCTGAACAAACACGGGCAGGGGGCCTCCGAGGACAACATCATCAACAAGTTCGGGTCCACCTCCAAACTCACCAAGAGGAAAAACAAGGACCTCAAAAAGACCTTGCCCGAGGACGTTCACAAAATCTACAAGACCTTCCGGAATTACTCCCTGGATGAAGAGAAGAAGGAGGAGGAGACGGAGAAGATGTGTAACTCGGACCACTCCAGCACTGCCATGCTGACCGAGTGCATCCAGCAGCAGGCCGGGATGGAGAACGGAATGGTCCCCACGGACACCAAAGACAGGGAACTCGAGAACAACGCATTACTTGAAGACAGAAACTAAATGCTGAGGACCTAGGACTTGACCAAGCGTTGTGGGTTTTTTTTTTTTTTTTTATATTCACCCTGAGACACGTGCCTTAAATAGACTTCTCGTTAGTCCGAAATTACATAGCATTGAAGAATTTATTTCACTGTGCCATAAATGACGGAGAAAGATCGCTCTGCCAAAAGGAATCAAAGAACAAGGACCGCACTTCCGACAGGGACCGCAGGACACGCCGGGAGTGTTCGCACAGGCAGGAGGTCGTGGCCACAAAAGTTAAGGGCAGGTGTGGGACGGTGCTGCGCCCCCAGTGTGGCGCCGCCCGGGCCGGGCGTGGAGAAAGGGCAGCTATTCCTTAGACCAGCCTTCTGGAAGGAACAGGTGTGTCTTTTACATGGAGCCTCGTTTCCTGAACCTACCGTTAGAGATATGCACACACACAGAAGGGGACCGGATGGGGGATGAACTAGTACCTGCAGTGAGGGTTTGAGTTGACATTGTGGCATGTTGCTCTGAGCTTGAATTTTGATACACATCCTTCAGTGCACACCTAGTCTTTCTAAGCTCCAAACGAATGTCCATGGGACCTGGGAGCACGTGGAATTTGTGGGAAACAGATCAGAGCACACATATTAAAAGGTGCAATTGCTTTCCTCATTACAAAAGAAAAAAAAATCACAAATGCATCACACTGTGGATATCACCTTAACCAATGACAGAAGCCTACTGAATTTTGTCTATCGATGAATGACAAATGAACTTGCAAGCATTGGCGAAAACTCAACCTCATTCGCTGCATGGTTACAGGCAAAAATCATGCATTTTCCTCAGTGGGTGCAGTGGTGAAAATAAACTGGTTTTGAAATGTCCATGTTCACTTTTCTAGTGGAACTTCGGTTATAACTTGTTTTGATAAGAGGGGGAAAAATACCAAAATGATTGCCTTGCATGATGCCAGGGGCTTGCTGTTCTGTCTAGCTGACCCTAAATTTTTATAAGAATAGACATCCTGCATGTCTGAGACATACCAAGGAGGACCATGGCATCATTCCATCTCAGGGCTTTTTGTCCCTTTGGGTGTCTTACGGTAGACATAGTGACGAGGTCCAATCTTGCTATCTCCAAACAAAAGAAAAAAATCCCCCAACCAACTCTTGTACAAGAAAATGGAATTGTTTTAATTGCTTGCAGCTTAAGTGCCATTAATGCCATTTAAAAACTAATGCTTAAAAGAAGTATTTACAACATTCCACTTTTATGTTTGGGTGTTCCTTATTTTGAAAGCATCACTTCTTTTCCTTGCTTGTTTCTTTGTCTCGAACCTGCTATTCCCTAAAGTTGGAACACCAGCGTGATTGTCCCAAGGCCAACAATAGCGACACGATTGTTTCAGGAGGTTAGAACGGCCACTGAAGGAAAGTGGGGGAGGGGCTAGTCAAGTTTTGAGAAGAAGATTTAAATGGATTTTTTAATCAGAAAGGTACTAGGCTCACCATCCTGTGTGTGCCTCAGTCCCTTGCATAATTGGCTGGCTATCGATGGTTCAGATGTAGCTGTTTGGACCACGCTCTTAAGCATATGGACCTGGCAACCCCAGGAAGTTGCTGGTGATGGGCTCCCCCCCCGCCCCCGCCCCCTGCCTGGGCTCATCGCCACCTTTTGGAGATTTCACAAGATGAACACACAGAGTGGATTTATCAAAAGATCACAAGACTAGCAGAGACTTCCTGAAATAATCTAACGATTTCTGACTTCTGGGGAAAATCATACCCACCGCATCCTTGACCGTTGGTACCAGGGCAGGCCTCTTCTGCCCGTTTCCCAAAAATGCACAGCTCTCCCTCGCCTGGAGCGCATGTAGCTCCACCTTCCCCTCCCCCAACCTTCTAGGCTCTAGTGAAAGTTCTGGCATTGCTTTTGGGAAGGAGCCAAATAAGAATCAGCTTTCACGAGGCCCTTCCCATCCACGGTAGATTTGGGTTAACATCTCCACTGGGCTGGAGCCGTGGCTCACTGGTGACATCCTGTGTCCACATATTAACAGACACGGAAATGATGTTTATGCAGGTGCGGGCACTGCTCTTACTGTGAGAGTCCTTCCAGCATGACAAGATGTGTTTTGAGTGGTAGATATCTGGGACTTTCTCTATTCTTCTGACAAGTTAAAAGCATCCCGATTAAACTATCCATTGATCTCATTCGTTTGCGTTTCCGCCCTGTATTACTCGTTACCTTCTTCATAGTAGTGTGTTAAAAATTCTAGACCCTACAGACAAATCTGGCCGAGAGGCTTCCTTGTTATTTATCCAGTGGTTTCCGTGGGCCAGGCACTAGATTAGGCACTTTATGGGCATTAGCTCACTGAAACCTCATAGCAGCCCTCTACGGGAAGTGTTGGCAAACACATTACACAGATGAGGACACGGAGGCTCAGGGAAGCTGAGCAACTTACCCAATGGCACACAGCAAGAAGGTGGTAGAGCTGGTATTCAAAGGCTGTCTGACCAAAGTCTGCTTTTGACTTTGCTGTAATGTCCATGTCATGCACTCTTGTGCGTGTGTGTGTGGTGTGTGTATGTGTGTGTTTGTGTGCATGTGTGTCTTTTTAGTTTCATGGACACGGCATACAGAGGTGGAGAGAAGATCTCTATTACCAAGAGGGTGTGAAGTCTTTGTGTAAACGTGACCTAAAGTGTTACCCTTACAGATAATTATACCTTATTTTGGTTTGGGTTTTAGGGATGCTGTATGCGGCGCCCTTTCTGTATTGTTAGAAATGTCCTTTGAAAGCACTCTTTTGCACTTTACTTGCTTACCTTGCAGGAACTCCGTATACAGCAGGAATAAAACAATTCAAAGCACTAAGCTGCACATTCTACCAAATGGAACAGGTGGTGTGTGCGTAGACGCTTCCCCAAAGGAGTCAAATCACAGTAATACAGAGGAATCAAAAATAGCCCTTGGCTGAGAGTGGGAAAATATCCAATATAACCTGTTCCCTGAGTACAGAGGGGGTCAAAGCCCTGACGAATGAAATCCAAGAAGAGCCCTCCCTCTATGGAGATTGATCCATTACGTATGTGGGAAGTATTGGACAAACTATAACATACTCTCCAAAGGAGAAGCTGAGAGGGAATAAGAGCTTGTACACTCCTCTTAGTGTGTACAAGCTAAGATTTGGGGGGAGGCCAGTTGTTATGAAGTTGTGTGAATGGTACCCTTTTAAGATGGGGCCAAATGACACGTAGCAAATAACACGTGGCAAAACTGCTGCGAATTCTAAACGCACATCAGCACAGCCCTGCCCCTAAACACACATCCCCGCCCCGCCATAAACCTGGAATCAATGCCTTGATTTTGCACACGGGAAGAGCACATGTTCAGTATCTTCAGTGCGTGGTGGTGTCTCTTGCTTCACCTGGTAACTGGGTACCCATTTTTTCTTCCCTAATAGATCTGGAGGTTTACTGGGGATGGCTGGGGGATCATTTGGAGACCGTAGCTCCGTATCCAGTCCTAACCCAATAGTGAACTCCAGAAACTTATCACTTTTGGGGTAGGGCCCTAATGTGTGTGCGGGTAGGAGTGTCCCTGGCCTACAGGTGAGGCGACAGGGACTATTTGTCTGTGCTTCCCTGTCCCAGCCTGTGAGCGTGGGCACCTCGGTCCCTATGCTTCTCTGTTACCTCATCAGCACACCAAGGGAGTTGAACACAGATAATCATTAAGGTCCCTGTTAGTTCTGCAGTTCTCTGACCAAACCTCCCCTGGTTTATGAGTTTGTTAAATTCATTAAGAATGGTATCAGTTGGGTTTGTGTATACTGACTAATGGGCCCCCTCATTTTAGGCTAAGAGGAGAGCTTAGTCTCCTGCCCTTTGGGATTTGTTTTCTGGTAATTGATGGAGACCAGATGTATTTGGGAGCCTGGTGTCCAAATTAGAATCGTGCCCTGTGTAGGCTCACACTATCCTCCCTTACAGCACACGGTCACCCGGAGGGCTCAGGCTACACGGGCATTTTTTGCATGGTGTTAAGACTATTTAAAGAATTTTAAGCTGTTGCTATTTGCAGTTAATTGTGGTGAAGTTTCCCTTTGATTACTTCATGAATTCATATATTATAGACAGATATCTGTCACACACACACACACACTGGAAATGGCTGCTTTGGGTTCCATGGGGACCATTCGATGTTGAAAGTCCTAGCTGGGCTAGACATTAGCAAACCACCCCCTTACCTCCCTGAGAGGATGTCATTTCCTGGCTGAGTCAATGCTGCTCATCTATTTGTGTGCTTAGTTTTGGGGACTAGTGAGAATGTGGCCAGAATCTGGGTGGGGCAGATTTATACTCATTGGATTGGGTAAAAATGTAGACCATCCAATGTATACCATGGTTTCTGAACCATAGGAAAGGCAGAGGACAACAAACAAATGTGCAGAGACTCTCTAAAAAAATGAGGAAAAAACCCAGGATTGCTTTTCCGGTCTCTGCTTTCTGCATCCCACTAAGGTTTCAAGAGGAGGTTTATTATTTCTGCCGTGATGCAACTGTGTGCAAAGACCGTGGCTGCTTCAGCGCTGGTATAGTGTAAGAGCTAGTTAGCGATGGCCTTAAAAGATAAAAACGGGAACTCTCTGAAACAAAGGTGACTTGAATTTGGCATTGGAGGTGCTGTTACTTCTACATATGGAAACTTGGGAATAGCATGTTGATTACATGGCTATAAATAAAGCCCTGCACTCTGCCCTTGCAGGATAAACCAGCAGCCATCCACGTAAACCTCAGTCCACCCGCGGCCGCCCCTAGGTCACGTGACATCAGCACAGTGGCATTGAGGAGAAATAGGAAGTGTCTCTGATTTTACAGAAAGTGATGATCCTTTTCACAGGTGCCTAAGAGATTTGAAATCTACCTTCTGTTACTGGTTCTTAAGTGAAAAATCTCTAATAGTTCCCTGTGCATTAAAAAAAAACCAAAAACATCCTTGAGAGGACTCAGCTCCGTTGGTACAGCAGACCAGGGCTGCACAGGGTGATTGGAAAGACCTCTCCTTTTGCCATCAGGACGCCGGGCTTGGAGGGAGGAGGTGCAGTGGTGCCTAGAAGCGATATGCAAACCGACCCACAAGTCAGCCTTCAGCCTCTTCCCTGTCCCAGACTCCCAGGCAGGGGCCCCAGTGATGACGATAAACCCACGTGTGGAGGTGTTTTACCTGTTTTTCTCTCTGTAGGATTTCATGGTGCTTTAAAAAAAAAAAAAAGGCATTTTACAGAAAATAATGCGGGGTGGGGGGGAGGAGGGAATTTCGTAATGTTCTTAGGAAAAGTACAAGAGCAAATTTGCTTGTGACGTTTCAAAGAGCTCTGCTGCTATTGTCTTTATTTGATGATGATGTAACTTTTTTTTTTCAATGATGCAGAAAATTGCAACAAAGACCTTCTGGAAGATCTGATACAATGTCTCTCCTGTTTTCCTTTCTTTTGTGGGGCCAAGCATGGTTCACAGTGGCTGGGGTGGGAGCTACTCTCAGGTTTTCTGGGGACAGGCTTCTTGCCTGGCAGAGCACACACTTACAGGCCTGCGTCCGCATCAGGCCAGAGCCTATGGAAACCCATTGTCTTGCAGGTGAGGGAGGCTGCTGTGTGTCTGATGCAGATTATAAACTCCTCAGGGCAGGAATTAGGCCTTTCATCTCCACTTCCAGCACTGAGCACTGTGCTTCATACAGTAGAGACACTCACATTATTGGTGGAGTAATTTTAATACCCGTATTGATAGCACATATTCATCCTTCAAGACGGATTTAATCTTTTCCTGACTTGGAAGTCATTTGGAGCCGAGGCTGGTGAAATAAGCAATTTATCCTACTCCTAAGGTCAAAACCCAATTTACCCACAAAGTAACGAGTTTGAGCTGTATTTTACAAAGAACTCCAAAATTTGCAGTGATAGTTCTTGAAATAACTAGACTCCAAAGATGACTACTCTGAAAGATAGCTCTCTTTTTGATGTTTGATAATGGAATTTTTGTTTTAAAACTGATCTTATTACTACAGATACAGTTTGACTGTGAATCTAGGAAATAAAGGATGATTATGCTTCCTGGGGATGTCAAATATTTGGCAAATATATGGCAAATGTGCCTCCATTCCTGACTCCTGTGCCCAAAGCAGCTCTTTTTATCACAGAGTTACTTCCCTATTAACCCAGGTACATTCTAGAATCTACTTTAAGACTATACACGTGGTTAGTAGTTTTCAAAATGTGGTCCAGATTCTTTCCTGGGATCATGAGGTCAGAACTATTTCCAGAACAATACTAAGACATTATTCACCTTTTAAACTCTCATTCCTTCATGAAGGCATAGCATTTAGAACTGAGTAGTAGTAGTGACTCAGAGGATGGAGGCAAGGTCATATGATACCTTTTGTTGAACGTTAAAGAATTTTCCAAAATTCTTTTAAATAGATATGGGTTTCTTAGAGAAGTCCAAAGTACCCAGATACAATATTTCTCTGGTCCTGCCCGGCTGCTTTGTGAGGATCTAGCCCCTCAAAATCCTTTCCAGTTAGCCCCAAGAATCCCAGAGGCATTTCAAAGGTGCTCAATTTCATGGCCACCATGATGTGGGAATCAGTTTTCTAGAAGCCTCTCTGCCCCTCCAGGACTGGAATCGAGGCTGCCTTCTAATGATCCCCTGGTGACAACTGTCCCCCCATTGTTGTAAATATTCCATCTTCCCCGTATCTAGAGCTCCTAGAGGGACATCTTGCTCCCTCGTTGTTTTCATGGGCCTGGCACGGTGCACAGAACATGGTAGGAGCTCAAGAGACATTTGTTGGATAAATAGCAAATCCAAAACCATGGTGTTGAGTAAAGGGCCTCTGTGGACTGTAGGGACAGAAGAAGAGAGCCCAAATCTGGGGGGGAGCTTGAGGGGAGGTTGGACAGATTCAGTACGGAAGGGGAGCCTAGGGCACAGGATAGCAGTCCAGACAAATGGAAAGTATCTTGGAAGATTTCTGGATACAGAACACTGACTCCAAAGACAACTTTTACCTGCTCACTTCTATGGTCTTACATCAATCACGGGAACCAGAGCAGTGTAAACAACCTTAACACAAAATTATTCCAGTGTTGAAATGCTAGGGTATACCTGGCTGTATGAATTTGAGATGGCGCATAAGTCAACAGCTGTCCATTGCCTCTGTGGGAAATATTTCAAATTTTTAAAGGCTGGTTCTTAGAGATAAATTTAAAAATATGCTGTAAGACTCTAAAGCTTATATATATATATATATATATATTTAAAATGTCTCACACAACCTCTTCGAAAGAGTTGTGTTATTAAATGAATTTTAAAGGTCATTAATTATTATGTGGAATCATTTAAGATAAATAAGGATTTTTCCTCACTTGGAACATAATAATATTAAAATATATTCCAATAGAGTAATCTGTGTTATCTATAAACTGCTTACATCAATGGCTTTTTTGAGTGATTTGTGAATACCTGAGGCAAAGAACAACGGTAAGTCCTCATAAGATATAAATTTGCTTTGAAATGAAGAGCCTTGGAGAACGCCACCATTCTGGAATCAACATTAGTTGCAAATGTTAAGAAATAGAAATACACATAATGCTAACATAATTTACGGGTGTACATTTCAATATTTTATATAGAGCATTAATCTGTGCCTTAAAAGAACACTGTTCTTTAGCTGTCTGATTCCATAGAAAGAAGAAAAGTAACAAGGTGTCCCCTTATTCCCATAAATGAATATGAATCCGAAACAATTTCTCCACTGAATTATGGTTGAGGAGAAAAAAGGGGAGAAATAGCTAATGGGGATGGTGACTGGTGAAGATTGCAGATTGCATCCATCTATCCATCCATCCATTTACAAACATTTATGGAGCTTATGCTGTATGAGGTCCTGGGAGGGTGGCAGGGACTGGCAAAGCCATAGTCCCAGCCCTCACGGATCTCCCATTGTACGCTTAGGCAGCCCAGGGCAATGTGCTCTGGGTGGCAAAATCCAGCAATCGGGTTGGGGGAAGAGCAATAATAGGACAGATATGATTTGGTTGAAAAACACAAGGGGCTAGAAATTCAGAGGGCGTGAGGGTCAGCATGCACCATGGCAGTCAAAGCAGGCTTAAGAGGCGGCATTTTCAAGGAAGTAGAGGAGGACTGGTTAGGGAGCAGCGGTGCGTGGCTGGCTCCCAAGCGTAATTCTTTGCGATAATATTTAAGGTGAATCCATTTGTCTGAGGATACCACAAATCAATCCTCTCTTGGGATTACTTTGTTATAGGACATTTTCTCTGAGGGTGGGAAAGCTTTACGATGACAAATCATTTGCAAACTCTAAGCCAAACTTAAAAGATGAACAGAAGATAAGCTCCGTCAGGCACTGATTACAACAGGAATGGTAACTCCTTCTGATAGCCACGTGTGACTACTCAAGCATGCGAGCACTACATTCGCTTCTCTTCCTTCTCTGTTTTCCCTCCCTCTTGTCTCACGTCAAGCGATCCTAGGTGCCGGCTTCATTTCCCCAAGGGAGGAATATAATGGCAAGAATATTCCTGCCTCTTTGGTTTCAACAGCCAGGCCCACGGGAGGATTTCATTGGACAGAAAGCATAGCGGCTTGGAGTACACTGGTGGGAAAGCATCTTCCCCAAGTCAGAAGAGGTCGCCTTAGGTGGGAGACAGAGTCTGCGGTCCCCCCCCCCCCCCAGAGGGGGACCTTTGTGCAGCCCCCTGAAGAGAAAGGACAGACAGCATGATGAGCCTCAGCAGAGAAGCCCTGGGTCAGCCCTGCCAGAAGGGCCAGGGGCACGGGTGGGGGGTGGGGAGAGGTACAGGGCCCCAGGATCCCAGCCCCAACCACCAACGCCGTGTAACTTCCCTCACTCCTTGAAAGGGAAATTAGGTTGATTGACAGAAAAAGAAAGAGCTTCATCATTTCTTGCATACCTGAACTTTGTTTCTGTTCTAAAGGATTCTTCTTGGTCTGAACCTATATCGTCTTGTGGCTTAGGCAGCAACAGAAGTCCTGTTTTCTCCCTGATTTGTGGAAGATTCTTATTTTAGGAACACTTTGTATCTATCCGAGCAGCGCCTTGGACTGGACAATCTCTTTTTGAGGAAGGATTGGGGAGTTTTCTCTAGCTAGAGACCAGGAATACCCCTCAGCTGAGCTACTTTTCATCTCCTTCCCCCTCAGCAGTGGGAAGGTGGGGCCCAGCAGAATTTACTTGCCTGAAGAAGGGGGGAGGGATGCGGGCAGAAGGTGGGGGGGGGCTCCCGTGGGGAGAGAGAGAGATCCAATCAGACCCATGACCAAACCAGGTCACGGGACCAGACTCCACACCAGCCCAGGCCTGGCTACCCTCCGGGCACCCAGACACATATCCTACGCCCGCCCCTGAGCTCTCTTCCTTTCTAGCTCAGCTAGAAAGGAAATTGATCCTGGATCTGGGGTCCAGGATCAATTTCTGGCCAGCCCGAGGGAGGACTTATCCCAGAAAATAGGCATGTGTGCGTCTGGGAGGGGCCCACCTCCCCAACGTCTCAGGAGCTCCTAGAAGAAAAAACGTGATCACAAAAAGCTGACTGCATATTCTCAATGAGGCTGGATGATTATCCTGTCGTACAAAAACGGTTTTCTCTCTCCTCATGTTTCCCTTTTACTTTTCCTCAGTCTGCGACCCCTCCCCGCCCCCCCCGCCCCAATTCAAGCAAGAGAAGGATGTGACTGGGAAGGAAGCAGAAATAGCCGAGTACCCCCTTGGCTTTTTATTTTCTCAAAAGTCTGAATCCTTGGGATATGGAGACAGAATAATGAGAACTGGTAAAGGAGAAGATAGGGGGTTCCAGGCAAAAATGTCTTCCAGAAGCTAAAAGGCAAAATGATCTCCCCAAAGAGGGCTGCAGAGCGTCTGTGGGCATGTAGGGCCCGAGGCTCCGCTTCTCCACCAGGGCGAGATCCCACAAGGGCAATATTCTATGTGCCCGGTGCAGGGTCAGAACAGGTAAGCCCAAACTACTGGACAGTGAGTGTAGGAGATAAGGGGGTCCCCACCTAGATTACCCCGCCCTGTCTGAGGCACAGAGGCCTGTCAGGAGGCTAAAGGTAGCCTTGGATTTGAGGAGGGCCGGCCCTGAGCAGGTGAGAGCTTTTGGAAAAATGACACTGCAACATTCTAAAGCAAGAAGAGGTGGCCTGAGGTCATAGAAGGACCCCAAAGGGACCCAAGCTGAAGGGACTCGGGTAGGCCTTCCAGGAGGAAGGGGGCAAAGTGCACGGAGAGAGGTGAGCCGGCTCCAGGAGACTGTTTTCTCCCCGGATCTCTTCGGCTGCCCCTGTGCTGTGCTCCACAAGAGGAAGAAAAAGTTGCTGGGACAGGGGAAGAGGTTTCCTGAGACTGGCTTTTCCCAGGGCCCACACCAGAGAAAATGCTCAAGATGGCACAAGGCATCCATGGACGGCTGAAAAGGTGTGCAGAGTGCACTTGACTCTGGCCATAGGATTTTTGGATGCAAGGCCACACACCGAAAACGCTGGGCTTCAACTCAGTACATCTCAAGACAGCGTCAGGGTGGAAGGGTCCACGGCACTAAACTAGTTGGCAAGTCCCCGCGACAGGCCAGGTGCTGGACCTTGGCACAAACAGCTCCCATCTGTCGAAGGGGAGGGGAACACCTATAAACATCGGGGCACTTTACTAAATTTACAAAGCAGGTGTTCTGCCCATATTCCTTCCTGGGGGGGGAAGTTTATTGTAGAGAATCAGCAGATAAAGGGAGCAGGAAGGTGTACAATGGGAATCCTAGTTAAAAAAAAAAAACAATGTTCAGTGCTTAACAGTGGTGGGGGGACACTCCCCCCCCCACCCCCCCGCCATTTCTGTATCTTTAAGCTCAGGCTTCTGGGCCTTTTCTCTGACAAGAGACCCAGAAGATGTCCCAAAGGCCATTAGAACAAAGCAAGAGGTGATCTTTTACAGAAGATTAAAAAAAAAAAAGAGGCTAGAATACCCCAGGGTTACCATATATGAAGCGCTTAACTATGTGCTGGGTACATGCATACACAATGATTTTATTATTAATTAGCTAAATAATTATGTACTCAATATTTAATATTAAATACTCCTCTTCTCCTATGCTGTTATCCATACAGAAGAATATCATTGATTCAGTGGAAAAAAATATACAACTCAGAATTTGACAAGCCCTTTTCTTCAGAGGGTATGTTTCTCCCTTTCAAATTTATTTTCCTTTTATTTATGTTTTAACTCTCAAAGAAACTGAAGAGCCTTTCAGTAGTTCCCAGCTCCTCAGGCCCATCCAGAAGGTTCGGCTTGACCGCCTCCCTTGTTTACCATAACAAAAGCTCAAGTTCTGTTGGCTAGGGTGGGCTCCCAAGGAGCCAGACAACTTCAGTGATGCGCCCGAGGTCACATCCAACGCCAGGGGGTGACAGGGCCCGGGACGGAAAATAAACACAGGCTCAGCTCCAGATCCCACACTCTTCTCATTGGCGCGTCCCTGCCTTGAAGCGTCTAGTCCAAACATGAAAACCACGCCGGGGCAGAGGGAGCAGGGGCTCCGGGAGATGCTGTGGTTTGTCATCAATGACACCAGATGGGCTAGGGTAGCTCATCTCTCTCCAGAGTCACTTGGAGGAGTTTCTTAAGGCCAGGATCCTGACTCCTGGGGGTCAGGGACTCTTCCTCCCCATCAGCTAGCGGATGAGCAACCATCTGCAGTGGAGGCCCCTTCCAAAGCTCCCCTCTCCCCCGTGTCTCAGCTCAAGCACTGTTATCCGCCAGCTCAAGCAACAGTGGTACCTTGTTAATGACTGTACCTGAATATCAACAGCCCCATCCAGCTCAGGTGAGAAGGTAAGTCAGAGCTCAGGGTATGGGCTGTCTGTTTGTCCTTCCATAATATCACTAGGGAAAGCCAGAAAGTTCCCTACCTATCAGGTAATGTGTCAAGCTGTCCAGGTTAGGTGCAAGTGCGTAATGGAAAAGACAAGGTAGTGTCTTCACCTTCCTCTTTTTCTGTCTCCCTCTCTTGTTCCCTGAGTCCCAACCTGCTCGAAGCAGCTAAGAACAGGGGTCTGTTGGAGGGATGTGGGTAGGCTTCATCCTTACCGGGGCATTTGGAATACTTCCCCTAGGCCACACCTGCCCTCCTCATCCTGGATAGTTTCTCTTCACCAGATATGGTTCTTGGAGAGAATGGAGGTGACGGGCCATTCCTCCACCTCTCCCTCCTGCCTGGTTCTCCTTGCCTGCAGAGTCTGTTAAAGGTGGGTGATGAGCCCCCACATCCCCCCCTGCCCCTGGCTGCACAGCATGCTCGGAGGTCCCATTTCCTGGGTCCACGTGGGCCAGGAAAACCTTCCCGGCCAGTCACTGGATAATCACGACAAAAAGTGGTTTGCCTTTTCTTGTCTTCATTTCTCCCTCCACCGCTGCCGAGCAGCAGGCTCCTCTCTGCTCTGCCAGCCTACCGGGACAGTCTGCCCAGAGCCCTGCCTCAAGGGCGCAGGCTCCTGCCGCCACCCCCACTTATGAGGATGCCTTCATGCGTCCGGATTGCCATTTCTCTTTACTCCCAAACTCTTTCAGGAGTCCTCTTAGAGCCGGCGTTGGTGGTATAGTGGTGAGCATAGCTGCCTTCCAGGAGTCCTCTTAGTCCAGTTGTTCTGAATGCGACAAAACTCCGCGGGGAAATCCCCAATCACCCGGAGGGTGAGAACTGCAGCCCGAGCAGCAAAGCACTATTTCTTGGGGACTGCCTGCACCTGCCCAGGAAGCCCCTGCCCCTGGAGTTTCTCACATCATCCTGAGAGTTCCCCCACCACTCCCCCCAGAGAGCTAATCTCTCATGCAGTACTCATCATTTCCCTCTTCAGCTGCTGCGCTGTGCGAGGGCTCTGGGCACCTGCCAACATTCAAACTGGCAGGCAGGCCATGGAAGATGCCAGAAGGTCCTGGGGCTGACGCTTAACTATGTATGTCCAACAGAAGGTCCTGGGAGGTGCTTGTGCCAAAGGCACTGAAAACCATCAAGCCTGCCGCAGTCCACAATGCCTTGAGTAACTAGAGGGGAGTCACATATGTTATGTGTATATACCGGCAGGGCCCAAGGGTGGATGTGTTTATTCTTTAACTGTCTTTCTCTGCAAGTCCAATTTTCACTTCCTTTTCATAGGCTGGACCTTACAAGAACCCAGGGGAGGAGGATGCCCACTCTTCCCAAGGACAAGGAGAAGGGATGTCCACACATCCCCTTCCCTACTGGGAAGGAAGGGCAGGGGGTGAGACAGTGGGTCTGAATCACAGCCCCAATCAGAGACTCACTGCAGTTTCTCCAAACCGTATTCAAAGATGGAGAGCTGCCAATAGAGGGGTAGGGAATGTTGAAGTCACTTATTCCAACCTTCCATACGGAGTCCACATTCTCTCCACAGTAATCCTGAGAGATGGCCCTCTAGCTGCTCCTTGCACACCTCCAGCATGAGTGGGGAAGGGTCCAGAAGGCAATACAACATTCCTGATGTGGCGCCCATACTTGTACGTCAGGCTTTCCTTGGTTTTCTTGAAACAGAAGCATTGTCTCCCAACATACCCTGAGTCCCTACGAACAGATTTCCAGGATATCTCCCTGCCTCTTGATACCCCCAACTGACTCGGGCCCATCTCTGACAGTTGACACTTTCTGGTAGCACTATGGCCAGGCTTCCAGCATACAGGGCCTGGCATGCCACCAAGGTGACAAAGGAGAATAAGACAAGAACAGGAGAAGGTACAAGGAGAAAAAGGCACAAAATATGCCCCTACCAAGGGGCCAGAGGGAGGGATTAACAAACAAGAGTGTCTTCAAACTTTGTTTTCCATCTTCTGAAGGACATCTTGGTTTCAAGTGTGGAGAGAAGATGATCATTCAGTCATCCCCTTCACCCAACAAACATTCATCAACGGCCTACCATGTGTTGGGCATGGTGCTCAAAGGTGGGGAATCCAATGATGGATCTGCCCAAAGGACCTCACTATCATGTGAAATTCATGAAGCCGATAAATGTCACAGAATGTGGCCAGTGCAATGACAGAGGTATGCCCAGGGTAGGGGTGTCCCAGCTGCCACCTAGCAGTGGGGATGAGCACGCAGGGGTCATGGCAGGCTTCAGGAAGAGGCCTGCATAGCAGTTGGCCTTGGGAGGGGTGTAGGTGATGGTTCTAAGCAGAGCAGAACTGCGAACAAAAGCGCAGAGATGCACGGGTTGGGATGAGCCATGGGGGTGCTGTTAGAAAATGGGGGTGTGGAGAAGCCAGGCCCGTGATGGCCTCAAATACCATGTTGAGGACCTTGGACTTTGGTGCTTCCAGTCTTTTCAGGCAGGAAAAGCAAGCGTTCACACATCTGAGCATCTGGTTAAAGGGACTTCTTCACCCAGCTAGAAAACAACAGCTGCGAGACCCGAACCAAGTTATTTTAGAACTTTGATTCAGTGTTTTCTCCTTTTTCAGAAATGAATTCAACAAAATTTTCTGTTTTTTTTTCTTTTTTTGAAGTTGTGGACTTGAGATGGGGGCTTTTGTTCCTTTCGGTTCTTATTTCATTTGTATCTGTGTATATGCCCTTCCTTCCTCCCTCCCTCCCTCCCTCCCTTCCTTCCCTTCCACCTTGCCTGCCTGCCTCCCTCTCCCCATTCTTCCCTGTTTCCCTCCCCACTTCCCCCTTCCCTCCCTCTCTCCCCCCATCTCCCTTCCTTCTTTATTAACTGCCTAATAATAAATGCAGGCAAAAGCTCATTAGTAATTCTTCCTACTATGGACTGCGTGCCTTCTAGTTAAGGCACAGAACAATTTCCCTAAATCATCCCTCCCTGGATGAGGTCAACTAGGCTGAGCTCCTTTGTTGGTAACAAGAGAGGGAGCGCAGACTGGAAATATGCCTCAAGCTGGGAACTAGCCCTCCTCTTCATAGATAAGGTTATGGAGGGCTCCAGTGTGGGGGAAATGTGGATCAGAGTTTTGTGGTGTAGATCATCAATCAAATAGGTAAATGTGTCTCTCAATACAATGTCTGTTCCCATCAATCAGCAGAATGCTCTTCCTTGGAGAAAACATTGGTTTGGTTAGCAATACAGGAAGCTGGGGGGCTAAACAGTGAGGCTGCTTCCCAAGGTCAAGCTTTCACTTCTACTTCTATCTTCCAACTTGCAATTTTATCCTTGTCTATTTTGCCAGGCCCAAGAATGAGGGGTTGTAGGGATTTGCCAGCCACAGCAGATCCTAAAAGGCAGAGTCCCATAATGTCAGAGCTGGAAAGGGCCTTAGAGATGAGTTTCACATTCATTAAAGATGTTTTTAGGGAACACCTTTTGCCAGGCTTTGTGCTAACTTCTGGCCCTGGTACTCAGAGGAATAAAGAATAAAGCACATCCTCAGGATTTCCCTTTTTGTTTTGGCCACTAGGGACATTTTGAACCTCTTCTCCATTGAGCTGAGCCCACTGAATTTTTCAGAAATTCCACCAAATTTTCTGGGTCTTTCAGCTGTCTACATGAGACAGGTCTTCTGCTCATTTACAATTATTTCTTCCGTGTCTATATGTAGGTTTTCCAGTTGTTTTTCCCTCCCTCCCTCCCTCTCTCTCTCCCTTCCTCCCTCCCTCCTTCTCTCCCTCTCTCTCCCTCCTTCTCTCCCTCTCCCTCCCTATCTCCTCTCCCTTCCTCCCTCCTTTCTTTCTTTCCTTCCTTCCTTCCTTCCATCCTTCCTTCCCCCATATTCATTGGTTGCTTACTATGTACCAGGCTTGGCTGGGGCACTGAGATAAATGAAGTGGCTTATAATCAAGTGGGAGATGAACAAGAAAATGAATACTGATTATGGAAGAAGAGTCATGTGTTCATTGGAATGTGAAAGCAATCAAAGTCTGAGGCCCCCCCCAACGTCTCCTCCAGATTTGAGGATTGAAGTGGTACCTTGCCTTCATGAAGGTTCCATTCAGTTAAACTGTCCTTTGGCTTGTTCCTCTTAACACTTGCCTCCCTTCAGAGACACAGCACTGGTTTCTCTTCCTGTGTGTCTGAAGGCACCTTAAATCTCAAGTTTAAGATCTAATTTCTCCAATGTCTGTCATTTCCCCCCCCCACATGTGTTTTTTATAGGGTTTGCTCCATTCTTCAGTATGAATTTCACATAGACTTGGGGCTAAAGGTTTTCCAAGAGGAATAGGCAGCCCTTTCTCCAATACAAGCTTGAGGAGAAAGCTACTTTGAGGAGCTGACACAAATATGGATTTCTTAGCTAATTTGTGGCTGAACAGGGCCTGGAGAGATAAAGGATCATGGTTTATCACCAAAATCTTCAGGTCTAGTTGCATGCATCTATTAGGCAAAAAGAAAAGCAGTAGGACCAACCCTAGTGTTCTTTAGGTAAATATTTTTTGATGTACTCTTGTACTGCAGAGGTGTTTATTGAACAGCTAACTGAAGCTAAATTTAGAAGTGGGCTTTAATTAATTGGACTAACGTGATTTGGATGTTAATTGGTCAGAATCATTTTCCCTTCTCACTATAATATTAAAGAGAGTACTTGGATCCTTAGTTTTCAATCCCCCCAGGAGAAGGTAACCTGGCAGGAGAAGTGGTTTTCAATGGTCAGTCCCTCAGAGACCATGCTCTCAGCCCACCCTCAATCCGTGCACATACACATACCACATATACCCTTAAACTGTCCGTGAGCTGTCCACTGTAGTTCTTGCTGGTTTTCAAAATCCATTTCCAAAGCTAAGCAAAAGAGAAAGAGATCGCTCTCTTGGCTGATAGGAAATTGTCATAAGTTTAGAAAAAAAGCCAAGGAAATAAATATATGGATTTCTTGCTTCATCTTCCCCCACCTTCTCCCACAAGAGCCCAATCAAATTATAGAAATGGTTAAGATTTTAAAAGTCAATGATGAAGGTGAAAGGTAGTGACCAAGATTAAGAAAATATAATCAAGATCCTAGGAAAATATAATCAAGATCCTAGGAAGTATCTGTTGTGAGTGTTGCATGCCCAGAGTGCCAAGACCTAAAGCAATAATGGAGTATACAAAATTCCTTCATCACTGTAAGTGATTGGGGAAGGAAAGGGTAAGAAGAGGAAAGACAGTCAAAAGTCAGTAGATGGAGGCAAAAAGAATCTCCATTCCCTAGATTACCTTCAAAATTTAATAAAGTAACAAAAGGCCACAAATGAGATTTAACACGTACATTAAAAAAAACAAACAGCAGTGGGAAGGGAAATACTATGAATCCAGGTGACTGTTGGGTTGTATGGAGAAAGGGACATTGGGTAATGGGAAGGCATTGGGCAATATTCTAGCAAGCTTTTGAGTTTATTAGATTTTGTGATATTTTTCCTTTCTATTTATATTCATATTCAGAAGCTTGTCAGATCTCTCATTTTCCCTTCTCTTCACCTTGCCATTTCTCTTCTCTCCAGGATCCTTCTTTTATTTCTCTCATGCCTTAAGGACAATGACTTTGGAGAGAGCTGGTTTAGGCTTGAGTCTTGACTTTGGCACTTACTAGCTTTGTGATCTTGGGCAAATTAACCTTGTTTGGCATATATTTCCTCTTCTGTAAAATAGGAATGATAATCTCTGTCTCACAAGATTGTGAGCTTAAACTGAACTATTATATGCAAGTTCTTCGTACTTGCTGGCACCTGTAGGCACTCAATAAATACCCAGTTTTCTTCCTCAGAAGCACAGCTTATTTCCAAAGCTAAGGCTTCTATTTGTGCTCTCAATAATCCCGTTCTTTCCTCCTCTTTCTTGCATCATCAATCTTTCTAACTTCTTGGGGCGCCTGGGTGGCTCAGTTGGTTAAGCGACTGCCTTCGGCTCAGGTCATGATCCTGGAGTCTTGGGATCGAGTCCTGCATCGGGCTCCCTGCTCAGGGGGAGTCTGCTTCTCCCTCTGACCCTCTTCCCTCTCATGCTCTGTCTCTCATTCTCTCTCTCTCAAATAAATAAATAAAATTAAAAAAAAAATCTTTCTAACTTCTTGAGACCCTTTTCTATATGAAGGCACCCAGACTTAGTGGTACCCTCCTTGTGACTTGGAAGTTGTGGGAAAGGAAGGATCAGTCGGGCAATGAAGTACCTGTGCATTCTTTTAGAAAACTTGGACCCAGAGATGGTTAGAAAAGGACTCGGTTGCTCTGGGTCCATTTGCCCATCCATGAGATAAGACCACGAGGGTGGGTAAGAGCCTTCTACTGGAACATGTGGAGCAAGAAGAGCAGAACCTTAGGACATCATGCCAAAGGAAGAAGCAAAACAAGCAGAAGTTAGTAAAGCAGGGGTTGGGGGGAGAGAAAGAGAAGAGTGGGATCCCAGAAGACAGAGCCAGGGGCTATAACAGGGTGAGGGATTTTTGAGAAAGAAGCAGTGAAACATTCATGTAAGGTAAGGTCTGAAAAGTATCCACTGAGCCTGGGCCTGTCATGTAAGAGGTGGCCTATAACCTTTGCCAGAACCTTTTCAGTGCTGGAGGAGTGAGGAGCTTGGTTGCAGTGAGCTAAAGGAGGCGGTGACGGGGGCAAGTGGAGTTGATTTTTTTGGTAAACTTGGCAGGGAAGGTGAAGCAATTGCTGGAGAAGACAGAAGATCAGTGAAATTTTGCTTTTTCCACAAGTGTGGATGGCAGCATTGTAGCACATTTTAAAGCTATACAAAGGGAACCTGATGAGAGGGGTTGAGCATACAGAGGGAGAGAAGAAGCACTGGGGAGAGACAGGGTCTCGGGCCAGGAAGAGGGGAGAGAGGCTGGATGTAGAGCATTGTTGGCAAGATGGCCTCTCAAACATGAGGATAGATTACATTCTCTGAAGGAAATGGAGTGAAGGTAGACACAGATTTGGATACATTCATAGGCATGGGGGATCTTGCCTGACCCTTTCGAGGGCTTTATTTTCTTCTGTGGTGTAGGAGGCAAGACTGTCTGCTGGGGGCAGGAAGTTGGGGATGCGATGGGGATTTGGTAAGAGTGGTGAAGGTTTGGAATAACTCTGGTAGGATATGAAAAGGTTGTTATGGGACACTGAGGCCCCAGAAGAAGCTGCAGACCCTGCGTGGTGACTTTCTCAAGCAGTGCTCAGCAGCACAGGGGTAGAAGCCTAAGAGGGGGAGAATGTTTGGACCGATCCAAGGTTGGCGATAGGGCAGGTGAGGCTGGAAGGGAAAGGGCTAAGACATTGAGGATTTTGGGAGGGGTGGGGAAGGATTCACTATGAATCTAACTATGAGTCTTTCCAGAACAGGAAGAGAAGCCACAAAGAGGGGTTAGGCTGGGAGGGAAGGAGGGCAGGGAGAGTACAGGATCAATGAGACTGAAGAACTGGTATAAGGCCAGGGAAGAATTAAGAGTAGGATGGATAGTGGTACATGGTGGCCAGGACTTGGGATTTAACATTTCAAAGATGGTGCTATTTTAGGGGTTGGCAAGGTCCACACAGAGGGTCTGGCTGTTGGAGGGGTAGAGTTCAGACTTTTCCAGCAGACCTTTATTGAGCTTGCTTATTTTATTGTTCAAGCCAGTACTCTAACCACACTTGTCTGCATCTTGATGGAGAAAAGTCTGCATCTTGATGGAGAGATCCACTTGCTCAATAAATCTTTGGTAGTGTGGGATAAGGGTGTCCAAAACACTTTCCTTTTCCCTCGCATTTAGGGATTCTGAAGACGAGTCCCTTTGTCTTTCTCTCTTCTCTTCCTATTATAACGCTGACTAACTTTTCAAAAAAGGTCACCCAGACAATTACAAGAAGTTACAGACCTTGCATATGTGAGAATACTTTCCTTTACCTTAATTCTTAGATTCTTGCCCAGCTGGGCAGATCCAAGTGTTGGCTTCTGGCTATGGTTGTCTGGGACAATAAAAGAATATCCTTCATGTGCAAGTACAGTCTTTCACATGGGTGCCAGAAGTTGGCTTCTTACCTGCCAGAGAGAGTTGCTGTGTGGTTTGCTCCCCCATCCTGTCACGGAGCCTGTGATTCGTAGCTGGATTCTCAGGTTCAGCACCTCTTTCAGGGGATCTGCTGTTTCCAGCAAGCAGTCCCTGAAGAGGAAGTATATGTTTTTGCTCAAATTTCCCCTTTTGGCCTTTTGCTCTTTCCCTGAAGCCTGCAAACTGGGAAGGCAGAGGAACTGTAAATGAGTTCTAAATTTGGGCCAGGTGGAATCCAAATCCAGACACTATGGAGCTTCTGCGATTCTTCCATAAATAACTTTCCCTTCTTGGTATGGTAGAATGTTCCCTCAGCTGGGAGTTGGACAAGTCATGTGGGCCTCAGAGTCCTCTGTGATCTGAGAATGTGGGTGTATAATCCCTTGTATCCCTGATGAGCTATGGTATAGGGATATCTGAGCACACTGATACACTTTTATCCATCTTACGTAAGAGGAAATCACAAAGGAGTGGGCATCTTTGATAGACTCGAGCAGGTACAGATGCTTCACTAGGAAGACAGTAAATGTATCCTCCCCAGGCATCCTTAATTCACGTATGTCCTGTAATCATAAAACACTGGAAATTAGGAATGAAGGAGTCTCATTGCTGTGACCTATTGAATGAATCTGCCTCGTAGTTCATGTCTTTGTACAGTTGCACTTCTAGTGTTGAATGCAGAGAGCCTAGTTACTGGTTTCCTGATGCCTTCAGCCAGGGTCATCACCCACAAAAGCACCGGCAATATGATCTCCTTTTCTCCTACTGCAAATCATTCCTCTGTTTCCCAACATTTTAGACTCTGAGATAAAATAGTTTAAAAAAATCAATAGCTCTGTTTCAGTTTTGTACTGTTTCTGTTTCTGGAGTTGTTTTGGTGCCTGGTTTTCTTTTGACTTCAATAGGGTAAGAATATGGTAATCGGGTTTTGTCACCCTTTCAGCTTCTGGAAGGACCTTGGAATATGTCTTCCACTATATGTCACTTTTTATCTCTCTTGGTGCTCTCCTTCTCCCTTTTCCTTCCACATTTTGCTGAATGTTCAGGGCACAAAAGTACTGGAATTCCTTCCTAATATGCCCTGGCCAGGAGTGAGCTCTTTACCACCACATTAAATTTCTCTTACCTTGGAGCCATCAGGCAAAAGTGATTTTAGTGAGTTTTTTAAACCAATGGGATCCAAAAGATGCCAAGGTCAGAAAAGTCAAGGTTCTTGCTACCCAAAGTATGGACCATGGTCTGGTCACAACATGAACATCATGTAGGGGCTCCTTAGAAATCCCAAATCCTGGCCTCAGCCGAGACCTGGGGATCTGCATTTTATGAAGATCCCCAGGTAATTCATACATACGTTAAAGTTTAGAAAGCACTAAGGTGGCACGTTAGGAGAAGCCCATTGGATCAAAAAGTGCTTTTTCCTTCACCTTATCTGATTTATGACTGCCAGGGTTAGAATACCTCAGAGGCTGTTGGTCTTCATTTTTTGTTTTTGTTTTTTAGCTCAGAGAGGGAGAGAAATGGAGACCATTGAGAATCTGTTGAAGGACAAAGGAAAACCCTCTTGGAGGTACTGGCATTATGGAAATTTGTGTCCCAGTCTGCCATCTTGCTACCAATCTCTTGTGAACCTGGATGGCACTCCATTCCGAGAAAAGAAAAACGTGTCGGTAGAAAATATCAATGACAGCTCTAGTTTCTATCGTAAGATTTACAGATGCCAAATGCAGCCTAATAATGGTAATTGCCAATGAGTTTTCAGGATAAGGAGAAATGCGTTTTGATAACTCCTATTAATTACATATTAGCAGATTCATTGTGGACGGCAGTTTAGGGAGGAATAATAGTGTGTTTTGTGGCTTTCTGGCTGCAGGCAGGACATTATCTGCCTGTGGTCTCCCACTGAGGGTCTGGGGAAGTGGTGATCTGGGATGGACCCCACTCTGCCTTTCAGCACGAAGCCTTTCTCTTCTATGTTGCACTGTAGTGTGCTGAGATGCATTAATTGTAACTGCTTATGATTCAGGAGGTGAGGACACAAGCGATCCATCTTCTAAATGAAACCGATCTTCTAACTGAAACCCACATCCCTTTGGCGGCCATAAACTCAGATAGTCCTTGTCGGTGACTCAGTGTCTGGGAGCATATGAAAGCATACAAACACCTTGGACTGAATATTTGACATTATCATTTGTTTTCTTTTTAAAACATCCATGGTCATTTCTTGGGGGTCCATCATTCCCGTTCCCACTGTATCTTGATGAGTTTAATCACTTGCTGATATACCTGGATTAAGAGGTGGGATACTGCCCACATTGGCAATAGTGGAGGACTGGTCACAGATTTAAATCAACCATGGACTTCTTTTATCGCTTTCTATTGTCAAATTCTTACAAAGGGAAGGACAAAAGACTCAGGAATCTCCACTAATCAAAACTATAATCTGTGGGTCTTGTCTTATCCCACATACTCAGGCAGTTTCAAAACATCACAGTTTATTAGTTTAAAAACACATGCTCAGTATTAAATTTGAGTTGTATTAAAGGGAACAAAATCAAGGAAAATCCACTTGCAGTCACGTCTATGCAAAAATAATATATTTTGGTTTATATTTGGCTTCTCCTCCTCCCCGATTTATCTATGAATATATATAAATGCATATAATATTTATATTGTTTTAATAAAAATGTTACCGTACTGCCCTCTTGCTGGTTTTGCATTTAATAATGCATTACATTTCCCCACATTAATACCATTT
The DNA here is from genome assembly GCF_004348235.1 of Phoca vitulina. NCBI lineage: Eukaryota > Metazoa > Chordata > Mammalia > Carnivora > Phocidae > Phoca > Phoca vitulina. The sequence continues at coordinate 56,780,184 of NW_022589710.1, read as the reverse complement.
TCTATATGAGGTTTAATGGCTGCATCCTATGCAGTTTAGATTCTCTAGGAAATGGGGGTAATGATAATTAAGGGTTTAGCTGAAATAGGGAACAAGAAGAGAAAAAGCTCTTAGTTCTGGGAGCATTGACTTTCACTAAATTCATTTCTACTGGGAGATCAGATGACTGAATGGCAATTTGGTTTCTTGTTTTCGTATCTTGTTATAACTACATATGTAAAATTGCACACACTTGACTCCATCTATCATTTTTGGAAATGATTTGGGGCTCCAGACGTTTTCTTGTTCCCAGGATTCTCAGATGTCTCAACCTCCATCTGCTCTCCATCTGCTCCTTGAAGTACCTGATAGAGGCATACGTAAAGCCTAAATTACGAAAGTTGTTATGGAGTAGGGAGACAAACTAGCCAGGGAGAAAAAGAATTAGTTCTTCTTTATCTCGGTTTGTAAAAATGAGTTGCCCTTTCTCATTGCCTGCATTTATTTTGGATAACAGTCTCTAGGTGATTCTGAAAGTTTGGGCCTTTATGACAGTTAGATATGCCAGATACCCTTCCAGAAGCGCAGTTGATATCATGAATCTCCCCAGCTGAACACGAATGTGGCTGCTAATTTCCCACTGGAGGAACTTCCCATTGGAGGAACTGTCCGCTCTTATTTCATGGTGCTTGCCTACAATTATCTTGCAACCCTTGGGTCCATTCACATCTGGGAGACTAGCTCCTCTGGCTCTTCAGATACTTGGCAGGCTTCCCCCTCCCAATAGGACCCTACTCCTTTTTTCTTCCCCTTGTAAATCCCACCCATTCTTACTCAAGACTCAGCTCCCCCATGTAGTCATGCAGCCTTCCAGATTTCCCAGCTCACAAAGCTTACTGCCGCAAATGCGAGCCCCCCACTCCCGCTAGTATTCCTTACAGACGTTAGTTGCTTAATTATGTGTTTATCTGTGCATACTTGGTTATACACCTATGAAAAGCAATAACCCTTTTCCATGTACAAGTCAGATTTCCCGTAAGTTAAATAAATAAGACAGAAAAGCTTTCGGATTTGTTTCTTTCACTTTTATTTCATAGAAGCCACCTAAAAACCTTGAAATCACGTTGACATCATAAAGACAGGAATGGATTCTAAATCTTTTGAATCAGCCATGACTGACCACAAAAATCTCTGTGTTTTCTTTCTTATGTCCTCAGAAAGACTTGTACCCTTTGCTTCAACTGTAGTCTCCAATCACAGTGAAAATGCAATAACAGGATGCATGTGGGCAGGTGGAAAAGGAATAATACGCAAAACATGGAAATAATGTGAGCTGGTGAAGGAAGAATCCAGATGATTCAGAAACATGGGGCTGAAAACTCAAGTCTCCCCCTGTCCTGTCCCTCCCTCCCTCCTCTCTCTCCTTTCATCTATGCTCAAGACGACTTTGTAGCTACTTCAGCAATACATAATTTTACGCGCATCTCAAATTTTAGTCGGTGCCTTTGGGAACAATTTGTATAAGGGGAAATTTGCCCACGGGTCTTCCATAACCTGGGGGAAACTCTGCAGAGCTAAACTGTAGGACACTAATAAACAGGGTCATACTATTTATTTCCTGGTGTTCCCCATAGTGCCTGGTGCTAAGACCTTATGCAGAGTAGCTGCCCAATGTAATGGATTGAAACATTTGAAATGATAGGATATGAAGGTCTCTGTTTCCATCAAGTGACAGTGGTATAAGTATATATACCTACATGTCCTGCCAGACACAAACCTACATAAGACCACACACTTCCCTAAGGAATTTCTGCCTTCTTTGGGGAAGGTGGGCCTGGGAGCAGTTCCCTAGGAGATCCTTGCTAGCAGAGGCTCCATTGTAAGAGCAAGAACATAAGGCCAAGCCCCCTTGGCAACCCTGTCAAGTTGTGTCTTGTGATCGTGCTTGCTAAGGGTGGAATGGAGAATAGCCCTGGACAAGATGGTTGGATGATCACATACGGATGGATTGCTAGGGCCTCCTTCCTTGGAGGGAGTCGGGGAGAAAGGAATTAATGCTGAGAGTGTAGACATTCACTATAGATAGTGGAGGAAGGGAAGAATCCAGAGGCCCAGGCAAGAAAACTGGAGGTCCTTTGGGTTTAGAGAGAGGGAAATTCTTTTCTGTCTTCCAAGTGTTGACAAGCTCAAACTTCTTGCTACCACCGATGTTCAGCGGATGCATGAAATTGGTATCTGCGTTTAAGATACTCCCTACCCTCTGTGTCCAGGTCTCCCCTGGAGGCCTTCTCCTCTAGCAGAGTACTTGGATTCCTCTCTTTCCAGCTTCTTCCTTACCCCATTTCGTAGTGGGCAGTACTTTCCAATAACTAGTTCTGTGATTTGAATCACTCCCTAGATCTACTATCCTCCCCCCACCCCCATGCTCCACAAATGCAGACAAATCATGGAACTTTGGAAATAAAAGAGAGCTTCCTATTTCTCTGGTGTACTCTTCTGATCTTAGAGATGTTCAGAGACTCCCTCGAGGTTACACCTGATACGGGTACTTGTGGGTGGGCCAGGCCAGGCCTCCCTCTCTACTGCCTGAACGCATCCGAGCGAAAGCTGTCCCAGGGGTGTTCTCCGGACTCACGCTGGACCCAAGTACAGGCAGATGGGTAACCTGCTGCCGTTGACAATATGGGCATCATCTGAATTGTTTCGCTGTTAGTTTACCCAAATTATTTAGAATGCCCTTCACTCAAAATTTTAGATGGAGGATACCTGCCCTCATACACCCGCCCTTCCACTCCTTCCAGAAACTCTTTCTGGTTAAGAGGAATCAACAAAATCAGCCCCCGCCTCTTATTTTCTGAAGGTCATAGGTGGGTGTCACGGCGCAGAGTGACTATGGACATTTGTTGTCGGGCTCTCCTTTCCTAAAGTGTGAATGTCACAGTGAGCAGCCGGGTTCCCGTTCTTCATGCTGCTGCTTAAGCCACAAGCCGTGCTTCCAGTGGCTTCTTTCCCCTGTGGTTCTCCGTCACCTACAGGGTCGACCCTTCGCTCACACAGGCACAGTCGCCAGCTTTCCTTGTGTCCTTGTCCCTGCCTGGAGCCCCAGCCCCCCAGCTTCTGGCTGCTCCCCGGGGTTCCCAGGCTGCAGCCTTAGGAAAGAAATTTCTTACACGTTCCAGACGGGTACTGCTGTTTTTCACCTGCTGGGACTTCGTACTTGTTTTCCTTTGGCCTGAAAGGACCCGCCCAACTTCCCAACTCTAGAAAACTCCTTTTCCCCCTTTAAGGATGAACTTAGACATTTCTTCTACTGGGAAGCCCTTCCTGACTCTGTTTTCTGCTACTCGATGCATATAGTTTTGTTGTTTTCATGATTTGTTTACATGTTTGTCTCCCCTAAGAGCCTAGGAACTCCACAAGGATGGGGGGCTTGTTTCATTTTTATACCTACCTGGGCCCAAGAAAAAGCCAGTTGCTCATTCAGTTCTTGGGGAATTGACTTACATAAGCTCCCTGCGCAGAGTATTTCCTTTCTGATGGTAAACTGTGACATGTTCCCCTTAGAAAAACCCAGTCCAGGATTCCTCAGTTGATGACACGAACAGTTTCACTCTCCCGAATTTCCATGACCTCTTATATTTCCCAGGGCTGCACAAAGGTCTACAACTGTAGCCCCACTCTGGCTACTGCCAAAGGATTAAAGAAACGATGAGGTATTTTGGTTAACTTACTCTCCTTCCAAGAGAAGGGAGGTACTGATCCAGCTCAGCTGAGACAGACAAAGCCTCACGGTGGCTTGAAGCCGGGGAGCTCTAAGGGCGTTAGAGCTCACGGGGGACCCAAAAACTAGAGAGTGTTTTGCTGGTGAAAGGTCGACACCCACACCTTCCATTTGCTAGAAGGACGCCTGGAGTCCTCTACTTACATTGGTATCCAAGGCTGGAGTTGAATGTGACGTTTTGGAGATGAAAACAGAAAAGCAAAGCTGATTCCTAACCAAGGTCTCCCCCAAATTAGGAAACGGTCCTCATGTCAAAGGATAAAGGGAAGCAGTCTAGATAGCTGGACGGAAGGAGAGGGGTGGGGGGGGCAGTCACCTTCCCTGAGCACCCGCTCTCTGCTGGACACACAGCCATGCCCCCGGACATGCATTATATACTCTAATTCTTGTAAGGACTTTGCCAGGTAGAAAAATATTTCCATTTTACAGATGCAGAAACTGATGCTCAGAGAATATAGATGGGCTCGCCCTAGGTAAACAGGCTGATAAGCGGCAAAATCCCAGGCTACCTGGCACCAGAAAGTATGGGCTTTTTTTTTTGCACACTCTCATGTTTCTTCTGTGTCCTGACTAAAGAAGTAAAAATGGTATGCTGGGTTGTGGGGTTGGGGGTAGCAAATGGACATTCTGGAGAAAGAACCAGATTTTACCTAGAGCAACAGGGGGCTTTCAGTTTTTCCTGACACTATCATATTGCTGCCCTGAATCCCGTGGGATTTATCCTGCCTAAATGGATCAGAATACTTAGAAATGACAGCAGCCTTAGGGAATGAATTCAGAACATAGGGCCAAGCCCCCTTGGCAACCCTGTCAAGTTGTGTCCTCTCTCTAAGCAGAGGAGAGTCAAATGAAAGGCGTGAAGTTAGGGCTTTGTTTTTCTTCTTTGTGACCTTGTTGGCTTCTGGATCTGTGGCCAGCCTTCCTCTGCAGTAGCCTTGCTTTTCCTACTATTTCATAACCTACCATGTGAAAGTCGGGTCCTCCTACCTTCCTCCCCATCCCCCCCATGGTAAACAGGGCTGCTTAATTTGCCACCCAAATGGGATGCAGTTTTGTTTAGTAAGATGTCCAGTTCTTAGAGACAATGATAACTCCTGCCTGAAAACTACCATGGATTTACCAGGAGGGGCCAACATCAAGAATGAGCCTGATTGTCCTTTTGTGATGCAGAACTGACAAACAGAGCCTTGGGGAGGGGACAGAATTTTTGTCTGCTTAACTCTATCTGCAAAACAAACATAAACTCCAAGGCTAAGTTAGAGATTCCACCCCCTCTGTCTTTGTGGCAAACATCACACATGCTATTTGTTGATTATCAGTTCACTGGACCATATACGTAGCTTCCCTTCTTGAGAAACAAATACAAGGATTGAATTGCTGGTGGCTCACAGACTGTTTTAAGGATATTGGCATCCTGCCTCTTTATTCTTTTCCTGCCCCCCTTAAGAGCCCCAATTCTTATAAAATACTCCTATTTGAATCACCTTGCACAGACTCTTCCTGCAGTGTTCTCATACAGGAGGTGTTTACTAATTGTTTGCTGATTCACAGGGACAAACCAGCTATTTAGTTTTATAAAGAGTAAAGAAAATCATCCACTAGCAGGGCCTGGCAAAGGTTGCTTGGATTTCAAGTGGTCTCTGGGTGAGGAAGGGCTCCATTGTCTTTGAGGGAACTCTTGGCTTTTGGGACCCCAGCTTTCCCCCCCATAAAAGATCAGAGCTTTAAGGTATGGACCAGGTCACTGGAGAGTGCTGCTTCAATTCATATTTGTGTAAGTTTGGATTCAAATAAATTGTTTAGAATTTGTTTCAATACATTTGGAGGCCCACAGGGCTTGCAAAATTCTGGAGGGGGCTGTGGTTGTTGCTGTGCTCCATGTGCGCCAGCCCAAACCAAGGATCTACAAGTCATTGACTCAGATTTGCACGGCTAGACACCATATCCTCAGGTCCTGTGATTCTAGATGCTCATTCCTCTCTCCCTTTCTGCCTCCTTGAAAAAACAAGAAAGCAGATGGTGCATGACTCTGTTGTTGAGTGAAAGTTGAGCACTGTCATGATCCAAAGGCAAAGACATAATCAGGTCTGAGGTTTTGTTTCACATAGATCTTTGTCACCTTCATTCTGTAAAATCTCAGAGGACCAGTGTTTTCAGTGGTGGAATAAAGAGTTAGAAAGTGTCATCTCTTCTACTCTTCCTCTCCTTACCGAGCATTACCCCCTTTCCTTCCCAGTCTTTCTAGATCTGTACTTGGGTTTTGACTGAAGACATGGGTAGGGGAAGGAACAGAAGAGAGCTGAGCCAAAGGGGTTAGAAAGAGAGGGGAAGGTGGGTGGCAGGGTGGCATCCAGACAGGGTTGCGGGTGCTGAAAGGAGCTGATGCCATGACCCATGTTGCCTTCCCCTTCTGATATCTGCCTTCCTGGGGAAACAGGGTAACTAGGGACCAAATTCATCACTCTGTGAAGTGTGAAGTGGGTGAGCCCTGTGACGAACCCCAGCCAAAGGGTCATTTTCCCTGTCCAATTACCAACAATAGTCTCTAGTTAATCAGAGAACTCACATCCAGATGGATCTTCTCTTGGATGGTTCCCAAGAAGAAAAGACTGTGAGGTCCTCAAGGGAATATGCATATCAGGACCAGGGATAGTGCTCCAGGGGCTGCAACATCCTCTTTGCTCTATAGGAGGAAGTCGTCCTGTAAGGTAAGGCAGCAAGTCCAGAAAATATTTCACAATAGGTGTCCTGCAGGCCATCCTGAGCCACTAAGACCATGTGGAGAAGAAGAAATTGTCAGGGTGAGGTCCAGCTTGTTGGGTGTGGAGAACAGAGGGAAGGGGAAGGCCCTCTTTGTTTATTGCTTTACTCAAGATGGCAAGGAAGCATCTGAACATCTGCTCTATGAGGGCCAGGCCTTCACCTTCTATCAGGGAAAAGGAAAAAATCATGTTTCAACACAATACTCAGTTTCTTTGGTTTCAGAAATTTCAAACAGCAAAAGGTGGACAAATTTATTGCTTGAAGTGATAGTTGAAATGCCCTTCTTTGCCCTGAAATAGTCCAAGCATCTGAAAAACTTATAAATATGATAACTCTTCTAGAAACCTTCATGGGCAGACCTGAGGATGTGAGAAGTGGGAAGTGAGAGAGTTTAGCCAGACTGTGGGGGACGCTCTCCATGGCCAAAGTGTTCTTAACAAGGGCCAGAACTGAGGTAACATGTGAAGCAAGAACTGAATATGTCATTAAGTCAGAGAAGGTGATTCACATGGGACTTGGCTGAAATCAAGATCTTAGATCTTAACCTTAGATCTTAACAGGGCTAAGCAAAAGAGTGGTCCTGGATGAATCACTAGTGGGGTACTCTTGTTTGCAATAGTCATCTACATGCATCTGCAGCAGGAAAATACAGGTGCATTTAGTTGCATCAGTGGGACAAGGTAGATACGACTTTCACAACCTTTGGGTGCCCTCCTGGTGGCAGATCATGACAGAAAGTTCCTGGGACCCCTGATGAAAAAGTGTGCTGGATGTGGAAAAGGGAGACACCAAGAAATAGCTCTTCTGGTCTGTGCCCTTCCTGGTGGAAGTAGGTACCAAAGCTGGTCATGGTGTCCATGGGGACAGATGGTTCCCCAGTGATGAATTTGGGACCCCAAGCAGGGTCACCAAAATGTGTGGGCAATGAGCAGGAACTGGGTAAGTCAGGCACAGCAGTACCCAGGGAGAGATGGGGCACATGCCTATGAAGGGAAGTTGAGAGAACTGGAAGGCTATGGGGTTATATCCTTGGTTACCTCAAGTGGCTCCTACCAGTCGTTTTCAAGTTTGGGCACAGGAAAATGGTGTATTTTCCATTTTCCACAGAAAGCCAGTGGGTAACTCTGAAACATACCTTACAGGAGTGGAATTTAACATCACTTGGGTTATGGATCTCTATGAGCATGGAAGAAAGTAGTTTTTTTTTTTTCCAGAAAGAAGGAAAAACATTGCATACAGTTTCAGTGTTTTTATGGTTCCCTTGATGCCAACCCATGGATACTGATTACAGAGTCACTGTCTTTTACTTTTTTTTTTTTTTTTTGCACACCAAGGGTTGTTTTGAAATCCTTTAAGGTATTGGCTAGGTACCAAAGTCATAAGAATATTGACCAAAGTCATAAGAATATTGATGTTACTGAGCTTATGTCAGAAGGGATGTTCTGGGGGGAGGAATGCTGTGCACTGTGTGAGCTTCCCATTTATGGAAAACTGGTTTTGTTCTTTGTGGTTCATGTAGCTAGAGCCTATTCCCCGCCCCCCCCCCCCCCCCCCCAAGAATACACGCCATCTGCCTACTGCACTGTGGCTGGAAGACAATGGCCAGATAGATGTCTTTAACAGCTACTCAAATCTGTGATACCTATTGGATGCTAGAGTTGGAGATGTCTTAGTTGTGTGGTGAAGGGGATTGGAGAATTTCTAGGTAGTAGTGGCTGGTATGAACTTACCTGGAGGATAAACTCTGATAAAATGGATAGAAAGAGGATCACTTCTTACCTGGAAAACAAAGCTGAGAGGAGTACCACCTAAGTACCACTTAGACCCAGGATGATAAATGTACCAAGTTCATAACTAGGAAAGATGCATTATGATAACCAGATAATGCCAAGAGCAGGGACTTTGGTGAGTGGTCAGGAAAATGGTGTATTTTCCATTTTCCACAGAAAGCCAGTGGGTAACTCTGAAACATACCTTACAGGAGTGGAATTTAACATCACTTGGGTTATGGATCTCTATAAGCATGGAAGAAAGTAGTTTTTTTTTTTTTTTCCAGAAAGAAGGAAAAACATTGCATACAGTTTCACCAGGAAGCACCAGGAAGAATCTCATCCTCCTACAGAGTCCTGGGTGCCTGGGGGAACCAAATGAGGAACTCAGTGGATACATCCAATTGGACAGTTTAGTACTTCACAATTGAAATAATTTGATCCGTTCCCACTAAAAAGAAATAATTTGATCCCAATTTATCAAAAAGAGGCTTTTTGTGACCCTAGAAGGCAGCCCCATTTGAGATGTCAGTAACTGCAATTTCCAATGCCCAGAATCTCTTCCAGTCTCTTGCCCCATCCGACAAGCCTTGTGCCATTGCATACATGCTCTGTCCACCTTCTGCAGGTGAGGATGCTCTCTAGAGCCTTCTGTTTTAATATTCTTCTCACCCCTGCAAGCGATGGGGTGAGGACTCTCTGAGGATTCTCAGAGAAGCTTGAGAAGCTCCCCTCTGATCTATCTAGTGAAAGGCTTTACCCAGAAAGTGCAGATCTAGTTATAAAAGGCCCAAGTTAAAGGCTATCTCTATTAGGAACTATCAATGGGTACTATTTTTTCTCAACCCTCAGATTAGGACACAGGGACTCCTATGTGTAAGAGATGGTCCAGAAGATGTAGTTTGGATGAGAAAATGTTTGGTTGTACAACAGGACTGAATATTTGAAATCAGGACTGTTCTGGAAAGTCCAGCATTGTAGGGTTCCATGCCCTGGCCCTCGTGCCCCTCCAAATCTCCTCCTAGTGAAACAGGTTCTCCTGAACTCAGTTCCCTGATTATTTATCTGGTTACTCTCAAGAGGCACTGGGACAAGCTACACACAATACTCTAAAGCCTGTCTGCACTCACGGCTAAATGCAGTTCTCTCTATGCTGTTGGTGTTCAATGATTAAGAACTTTAAAAGATTTTTTGCACTTGTTTGGATAAATTATAAAATGCCCCTCCTTGCTCTTCTCTCTTCTCTTCTATAGCCTGTGAATTTGGTTGTTTGTGAAACATGAGTCATTACTATTGAAATATTACTTAAGGAGACGTGTGTCAATGCCACTCCAAAAATGATACCAGTTTATACCATCGCTTCAAAGGGTGCTGTGTTACATGTCAGAATTAGTTAGTGCCACCAGACAACTGGCTTTCTGTGAGACATGATCAAAGTAGAGAGTGGTCACAAGGGCTGGGGTTGTGCTGGACATCTTATCACCAACATCAACCAGTAGGGTGGGGTAGATTCTGGGGTAGTAAGGCCCACAACAGATCCCCTTCGCTGAGGTCCAGATGGGTGGGCAGAACTTTCCTGGGAGGCCCAGCAAACTCTCATCATGAAGGTGGACCTAGGTCACAGAAATTCAGGGTGTACTGAGAAGTCCTGGCAGGCTGGCTATTATCGATAAGAAAGCTCATTCATTTTTCTCATCCATCCATCCAAAGTTCTTTCATTTGACATGTATTTTGTTCCTTCTTTGTGCTAGGCACTGTACTTGCACTAAGGTTGTACAGAAATGGTTAAAATTTTATCCCTGCCTACCAGGAGGTCTACTAGACATGGCACTCAAGTTGAAGCAGAATTACAATGGAATACAAACGCACTATCCTAGAGACAAACTACACAGGGGCTCTGCAACCTTGGAGCAAAGCCCCTCACCTTGCTGGGGTGAGGAGAATCAGGAAAGGTGTCCAAAGGAGGGGGTTTCCGTTCTAGATATGGATCTGGCCCCACAGAGTGTGCTGGGAGAATGGAGTGGAGACCCACTTTCCAGCAGAGGGCACCTACTGCCGGGTGGTTGTCCAGCCTGACTTGGCTGTGGTTAGGGCCTGGGCTTCTGAAGGTTGGGGGATTGGATAATCAGAACAGCCGATCTGGAGAATCAGAACGGGACCCTGGAACACAGGGTAGAAGGCAGAAACCCAGTTTTATGATGTGGGGCACACAGAGATCTGGGTTTGGGAACCCCTGGCTGCAAGCACCCTGATTGCCCTGATATTAGAATGGACACACAAGATGCCCTGAGGGGATGGGTGGGAGCTCAGGGATCAGTCCTGGGGCTTAGAGGTCAAGATGGCAGCCAGGGTGGTCCCAGGCATAAGGCTGTATCCTTGCCACCATGGATGGACACCACTCCCCTGCCACTTGATGGGCAAGAAATCTAAAGCTAAGACCTGCTAGATGGGTGGTGGTGTCAGAAGGGCAAGAGGGGAGGACTGAAGCAACTCAACTGTTTCTTTCCTCAGGCCAGCCTTGGTCTGGGTGAGGTAACTGGCCTGGGATAGATCCGGCTGTGTTGGGGAAAATGGGGAGTTCGGTTGGGGGGTCCAGATGCACTGAGAGATTAGTTGAGCTAATATTCTATGAAGCTGTGAGCTTTTCTGGTTGAGAGTTGGGCCGTCTAAAAGCAGTCATGTACAAATGCACGCTTAATGTTATTGCAGAGATTGATAACAAAGTTGAGCCGTGACAAAAGGAAGACCTTGCACCAGGGTCAAACCCTCTGTCCATCTGAACCTAGCCGCCCACGTCTCTGCTCAGGATGCCTCCTAGGGACCACGGAAACCAGGAGGCTCTCTTTGGATCCACAACTGTGCACCTTTTCTTCTAGATTCCCACTGACCCGCTTCATCCAGAGAGTGCTTTTCTACCTGTACCTTATGCATGTGACCGTCTGGGAATGACCTGAGACCTGGATCCAGAGCCTGGCCTTAGGAGAACTTAGCCTTTGAATCCCAGCATCCAGTCCTAAACACTCTTTGATCTGCCTCTATACTGGTGCCCCCCTCAGGGACATGGGGTCCTGGACCCCCCAGCTTGGCCAAATCTGCCTCCGATCAACATTGTGTTCTTGGTGATGACCTCCTCAGTGGTATGTCTCCAAGCCCGAGTGAAATCTCTTCCAGAGGAGGATACAGATATTCACGATGCAATTGTGTACACCTGGCCCACATGAGGAACTTCTGGGGAAGAGAGTTTTAAGAAGAATAGCTGCCTTTTGGGTGAGATTTACAACTCAGGGCCAGAGCACTTCTTTTAAAACCATGGATATGTTTTCTAAGCACAGAGGCACAAACAACTTGTTGGGGGCAGTGTCAGGTTCATGGAGTCTAAAAACATTTGGCCCGTTGGTTCAAACAAAAGGGATAGGAAATGGTGTTTCTCTCCATGTTCGGAGACTCCAGTGGTGGTTGCCTTCATTCTTGTTTCTTGCTCCATGTGGCCATTTCCCTGCTGGCTGCAGGTTATGCACTTGGGCGTTTTTAAAGAAATCAAAACCATGCCCAGTACTCCTGTCCTATGATTGTTCTTTGACTCTTATTCTTTAACTGACCCCAAATCTTTCCTTTCAGACCATATTGGCCCTACATGCCTGAGATGCCCTCAAAATGCAGAATTAAAGGAGAAAGGCCCTTGGGCTCTGACAAGGGCCATTTCACCCTGTAGCTCTAGGGATAAATTTCTCTCCATTGGCAGACCTTGGTCTTTTGGGTTATTTGACTACATCTGCTGAATATATAAGTATATAAATATTTCTGCCCAAATCTTGAAAAGCAGTAAAACATTATAGTGAAAAACAGGGAGGTTTATAACTGCGGTTTTGCAACAAATATTCATGCTCAGATTTAAAACATATTTCACTATCCCGATTCAATAGTAAAACAAAAAAATACTCAAGAAATTCATGAATTTTTTTTTTTTGAGGGAAGAGATATGAGTGTTTTTTAAATATGCAGAGTGCAGGGCGCCTGGGTGGCTCAGTCGGTTAAGCGACTGCCTTCGGCTCAGGTCATGATCCTGGAGTCCCGGGATCGAGTCCCGCATCAGGCTCCCTGCTCAGCCAGGGAGTCTGCTTCTCCCTCTGACCCTCCTCCCTCTCGTGCTCTCTGTCTCTCACTGTCTCTCTCAAATAAATAAATAAAATCTTTAAAAAAAAAAAAATAAATATGCAGAGTGCAGACCGGTTCATCCGATGTGGGATACTGATGAGCTAATAGGGTCAGTATGCTCTCTCGATGGACACCCTGTAATGCCAAGTGCCGCTGGGCTGATCCCTGTCTTACGCTGGCAGCCCCAGGGAATGTGAGGAATAGATAGGACATCTATATTTAAAATTATATTTCGGGTATATTTAGCCTGCATCAGAGACACTTGAGGAAGAGCTTTCCCTGGAGATTAATTGCCAGCTGGTGTTGACGATACTCTGAGCTCCCAAACACCTCTGGGTGGGCTTTTATTTCCAGGAAATGGCTGGTGTCTTAATCATGACTTCTTACTTGGCCTGCTAAAATAGAACTTATATTTGGGCATCTTTATTTAATGTGGTTTCTCTCTCGGATGCCAGTCGGTCTGTCTTGTTTGGAGAGGAATAAAACAGGAGGCACAGTCTTCCTGGGGCAGTCAAGGACACTTTGTGAGGGCTGATGTCGTTCTTCCTGGTCCCCTGAATATAGAGGAAGCTCGAGCTCAAAGTTATGGGTTTCCTTGGAACCTCCTAGCAGTTCAGGAAAGGGCTTGTCCTTGGGAAGGGAAGTTGTTTCAGAAAAATACACTTGTTGAAATTTTTTAGGTGTGGAGATGTTTATTTGTGGGGAAATGTGACCTAAATATCAAAAAGTCCAACAACCCTTAACCCAGAAAACAAAAAATATAGGCGTGACTCCTCTGGTTTCCACATAGATAAGGCTTTTACCTCCATAAATGATGTGATGGGTCAAGCTAAGCTCTAGTGGTAGACAGTCGTGGGGCTCTTGAAGAACACCAGGGCTAGCAACAGAAGAAAAGTCATTAGCCACCCCCCCCAAACAGGTGGAGGTCTCTTTGTCCTTACTTTAGCGTCCTTCTTTGGCAGGTGCCACCAGCCCTTCATGGCTTATTGTTTACTGTTGGAATCCGTTCTGATTGGTTGGTGCCCATACCAAATACCAGTTGTTAAATATTTGGAACATCAGCTCCACTTAGCTTAGAACAGAAATGGGAAAAGAATAGCAATTTAAAGGATGTGGATGGGTCCGAGGTGACACTCTCAGATGGGAACAGTCCCAGTTCTGACAGCACTCAATGGGAGGAGGATAGGATGGTGAGGGGGGATTGACTGGACCACCCAAACTGGGCACCATAAATTTGAATCTTTAAAAGCCTTTCTTAAAAGGTCCATATGTGTAAAACACATTGATGCATGAAACACAGGGAGCAAGAGTGGCCGGGAAAGGGAGACCAGGCCAAGGTCCCAGAGCTCGTGGGTACAGTGAGGCCAGGAGAGGGCCCAGGTGAGCCAATGAACAGAGCTGGGTGGGGGCAGGCACAGCCTGATTGTCCTGCCATCTCTGCCAGTCCTCCTCCTTTCTGGGGCCAATACCAGGGGGCTGGCCCAGGCTGGAATATGTCATACCTAGGGGCATGCCCGGACGGAGGCCCAGCCGCCTCCCTCCTTCTGCTCACCACATCCTTCTCATAGCCCCCATTACTTGTCTGAGTGTTCAGAATGGACCTCAGTCCGTAATTCATATGTGCACTTGTTTTGTCCATGCTGGGAACGTGGAAAAAGAAAAGGTCTGACTTGCCTTACACTGTGGTTATGGAGTATCACCGTCAGTCTACTTTCAATAGCTCTGATGTGTGAGAAAATTCAAGCATGTGCATGTTTGGGTTTTTCCTATCAGATTCACCACCTTACCCATGGACAATGTAACAGAATTTCTGGAAACAATCTGTGTTTGGCTTTGAGATGCACTATGCGTTTTTTTCCTGGAGCAGATTAACCGTCTACTTCTCTTTTGGGGAGTGATATCTAATTAGATTTGATTCCTTGATGTCACACCATCACAAGGGGTAGGTTAACCACCCCTAAACTGAGCTTGGACGAAATGAATGTTTTCCTCTCAATAAATCACAAGGGGGTAACTGAAAGTGGATGTTATTCATTAAGTTCCATTTTATCTCTTATGTTTTGGTGTGCTTTAGGTTGACTACTTCTGATGATGTTCTTTGGGGTTAGAAGAAAAATTTCATGTTTAATGAGCTAACATATGCTACTGGTTAAGGATTTTCATTTTTTTGCCTGTATGTAGCCAGTTTTCATTAATATGATGCTTCAGTGCTTTATGGAAGTAAAGGCTTGAAGACTCACCCAGTAGTCTGAAAGCCCCTTGAAAATTTGGTTGGTGTTCCTTTGGGGAAAGGATAGTTACCTTCCTGTAGAGGGGTGAAAGTACATAGGGCTGGGGCTGACACATGACTTTGAGCAGAGGGTCAGTGCTAAGGACTCCTTGGCATTAGCCAAAGAGAAGTCCAATAGAGATGGACGCTTTGAAGCAGATACCTCACCTGGTCACCTCATCTTGTGACTTTTTCAGCCTGGTAGAGGTAGACCTCATTCACCAAGGGGCAGTATCTGTGCCAGTGGCCTATGAAAAGAGATTTTTCTCTCCATACTGGAATTTCAGCTAAAGCCTTTAAGTTTGGGGCAATGGGCGAAATACATAACTCCACATTCATTCAGAATTTACCAAAGAGAAACCAGGCTGGTCCTTTCAACACCTGCACCCATCATCCAAATTCTTTCTTACAAATTGGAAGATTGGTATTTGCTGGGTGAACTATTTTGAAGGGAATTTGCAGGAGTAAAGCTGCTATAGGTCTCCTCCTCAGAGAAGGGAAAAGAGGAGAGGAGAGGGTGTTGCTTTCATTCATTAGCCAAACAAAGAGGGCCCAATAGAACCACCAGAACTTCGCGCAGACTTGGGTGTTGTCTGCTAGAAGGGGTGACGGTGTCACATTCCCTGGCTGAATGCCAGCTGGGGTTCAGAAAGTCATTAGCTTTCCTACAGGGGCAGAGTTTTCTAGAAAGGTTGACAGGTATCCCCTGAAGAAGTATAAAAGTGAGAGGTTGGCTGGGGCAGCTCACAGTAGTAGGTGAGGAGGGCAAGTTCAGTGGCTGAGCAGGCTACACTTGCAGTTTTTAAGGGACGAGAATGTATCCCCAAGGCTTCAGGCAAATGTGTAAAAGAATCCAGCCTCAAGTTGTCTTGAAAGGATGCTGTCTAAGAAGGTTATCTGTGGTGGTAAGGGGACTTCGAGGCATACTGCCAGTGCTGGAGCTGATGGGGCAGGGGTCATGGGAGCTCCGCCAGGGGAAGAATTGTTCGGGTTAGGGGCTGGTGTCACAAGCTGGTCCCCCAGGGGGTCTCCAACATGCCCATAACTGTCGCCCATAAAATAAAGCCAGTATTTATATGATGGAGGCATTTCAAGATCCAAGAGAACACTGAAAACAGCACCAATTAAGTAAAAATTCCTTTGATCTTTTCCCTCTCATCCCTCTTACACCTGGAGAACCCAAAAGCAGGCATTGGGCAGAATTAAGTGGAACTGGAGATATTGCCAAGAGAGAAAGCCAGACAATGACCCTCTTCTGAGATGCTGATTCCCAAACCTGAAGTCAAGCCTGAGCTTGGTGGAGAAAGAAGTTTTAATTGGATCAAGGTTAACATTTTGATCTAGAATGGTCTGGACTGGATGTATTAATTCCTGAAGACAGGGCTGTTTTTTAATGGCTGAAATTGACTTGAAAATGATGGAATCTGCCTCAAGCATTGGTGGGAGAAAACAAAATGATATCATGCCCAGTCAAACCGGGTATGAGCCTGATAAAAATCTGCATTTCCGATATACCAATGCAGCTTGCTTAGTTTTCTTAGCTACATTGGTTTATTCTAAAGATCTACCAAGATAGTGGTAGTTTCACGCACAAAATGTTTATCTCCACACTGAATATTTAAGGGTAGGCAAGAATTCACCTGAGGGCAACAAAAGTATAATGTTTTCCAAGGAAAGAGTATCATGGGGAAGATCCATCCCAGACCATTCTATCTTCTCCAAAGCCAGGAGAAGACTCTTGGGGCTCTGGCTGGATTTTTTCCCCAAGATAGTTTTTTGCCCTTCTCCATGAACCTATGTAGTTTTCTTCCTCCCCATTGGGATGAATAATTTAATTCTTGCTGAACCTGGTTTCGCGCCAGGAAGGACTCACTTTGAAGGGTCAAAAAGATCAAATTGAGCTCTTATGGAGAGCCAAAAGCCTTTGGGAATTTTTCTGACACCTTCCTCTTAAAAACCCCCATGAAGAATCCAGAAACTCTTCCATTATCTGTATTCACACAAAGAATCAAACGTAGGCAAGGTTTTGTTTCATTTGCTTCAAGAGCATTTTCTTTCTTCTTAGAGGTCACTTTAGGAGTCTTAAAATGAAGCATAGACAAGAAATAAGGAAGCCTCACAGCTTCCTTCATGAATGACAGATCAATAATCATTTATACTAATGGTCTTGGATGGGTCTCTTCCTTTCCCACAACTTGTTCTAGTTGACCATATCTCAACCTGAAGACCATTTTCTTTGGTGTATGCTGGCAGTCTCAAGAGAGTATTTCCCAGAGACTGGTAAGGCATCGCAAATGTCCCCAGGCACTTATTGGAGTTGTTCTTTGACAGTTCTTTCTTCCACAGATGACGAAGCATTGCTTGAGTCATACTTCCTATTTGCAGAGGCAGACGCAGGAGAAACAGATGAGCAGGGTTTCAGATATGGGGGATCCTGGGTTCTCTTTCCAGCCATGGACTTTTAACAAAACCTGAGGCTCAAAGCCAAATACATTGCCAAGGAATTTAAAGCCAGAGGGCGCTATTACACAGAGGATGGTAGAGCCTTTCTGGAAGCTATGTTTCTGTTGCCTTTTGTTTTGGAAGAGGCCAGCTCCTAATACCTAACTTCTAGTTTAAAAGGTCTTTTCTTTAATTTTAAGCCCAACCCCTAAGATCTGACTTTTGTTCATTTCATTCTTTTCTTCTGGAGCTCGTCAGATTTCTCATTACCAGCACAATATTTTAAATTGCTCTTAGGTTGAGTTAAACTTTTTTGATGGCATGGGAAAAGTATGAGAAATATGCTCCTGGATCTCCAAAGCAGAAAAAGTTAGCAATTACAGGAACCACAGCAATGTGTCCCCAGTAAAGACAGTGGATGAAGGTCATTGGGCATCTTGATGGGAAGTCCCTGGTTTTGTAGGAACCACTGGACAAAACTTTTATTTTTTGTAGTTGGAATTTCTTGACTGAGGATGCAGCTGTTTTTTTCTTATTCTGCAGAAAACTCAACCTTGGTTCTAAGGGGCTGGGTTGGCCAATTCATCCCTAGATTTGACTTCAAATGATGATGAAATTTCCTACAGCAAATGTCCCCTCTTTGGCCCAATTTAATACATCTCCCTTACTTTCAAAGGTGGGGAGTTAGGGCTGTTATTTTTGTTCTAAGCAACTGAGAATGAGGGGGAAGTCAAAACACATGGCCCTAGTGAGGTCTTTTGAGCAGAGATTTCTCAAATGGCCAAGAAACCAGGGTAAAGGTCATTGAAGTCAGACGCCAACTTGGATTCATGATGGATTCATGATGAGCTCCCCACGTCTCCTTGCTGGGATCAAAATCTTGTCCTGACTCTGAAGCTTGCTTGGCTAGCTGACAATTTTCTTAGATATTTTTATTCTTCTGGGAGGCCAGACACTGATTGGCATGTCCTCAGACACTCACTGGGATAGTCCAAATCACCTGGATTCACTGCACTGTTGGCTTTCCAAATGCCAATTGTCATGCCCTCTGGGAGCTTCTTCCTGAAGAGGATTTAAAGCTGGTTGAAATCTTCCCTGGATTCATTATGTCCCTCTGGGGACTGTCTTAGCTGCTGGCTGTGGTTTCTCTTCTCTTGTTCGAGGTCCCTTGGCTCCTATAACCAACTCAGTTCTTTTCACTTTCACTGTGTAGCTTCTCTGCTCCCAGTAGCCCATGGCTGAGGTACACAGTATGCCTCGACGTCCCTTCCGTCCGAGTAGATACGCAGGGATACATATGGAGGGAAATGTTTGGAGAACTTCAGAAATTTTTCTATTTGGATGGTCCTTATCCCCGGGAATCATAAGTCTGTGCAGAGGCAGAATTTTAGCTCTTTTGATTATGTCCTTTTGAGACTATCCTAGACAGTTCTGAAACAACCAATCAGTACAATTAACCACCCCTTTGGCAGGAAGCACGTAAATATAATTACGCCTTAAATAGTCTGGTTATAGTGTCACCTGTTTTCTGTCAGCAAAGAGGAGGCATTCAGTGACATCTCAAAATAACATCCCTTGGCATAGATTTTCAGAGCTTATAATTCAGTGCAGCGCCATTGAACAAATATTCATTAGGTTTCTACTCTGAGCTAGGAATTATGCTAAACACTGTTTGGGACTCAAGGATGAATGAGGCGGGATGATAAGATACAGTGGAAATAAATGAGAAGACCTCAAAAACTTCATAAGAAATTGAAATGACCTGAGGGGAAAATATGTATAAGGGGAAAAACTGCAGAAGAATTCTTGTACAGAAGCACAAGAATAAATATTCCTTATGAACCTCCTTCTTTGGTCATACCTCAGTGAGCAGCAGCGATGCTGAGAAAGACAAAAAAAGAAAGATCCCAAAGAAGAGGAGGAACTGTAACCGATGTGGGAGCATCAGGCACCAGGGAAATGCCTCAAGTAGAGAGGGAAACGGGTACACTTTTTGTTTAAGATGGCGGACTGGACACACATGTCTAATGTTGTTCCCTCCTGAAACACCTCTAAAAGCTTACAGTAATATGACTTTTAAGGCCATAAATCTATAAATATGGGGAGCATGCCACCCCGATATTTGCAGAGCTCCTGAGCAAGAATGGGGAGGGCCATGCCATATGTTTAAATATTTAAGTTATAAATCAAGATAACAAACTATTATAGTTTATCCTCTTGCCTTGACCAATACACCCTCATAACGACAACATTAAACATATATGGGTATATTCATACCAAATAACTGCAGACAGTGCAATTTAAAAATTCATTTGCCTTTTGTCAAAGCTGTGACTGGCTTTGCGAAGAGGCAGTGGGGTGCACACACGAGCATGAGCATGGCAGCACGTGGCCACCTCCATCCTCAGCCCTTGCATAGAGCCCTTCCTTGACCATCCCTTAGGTCTAGGGGACATTGGCGAGTCAGCCTGCTGGATTGACCGAGGAAGAAACCCTGGCAGGCCCTCGGCATGTCCTGGGGACTACTTGGAAAGAGAATTTGGGGGTCCTCTATACCAAGAGTGTGATCTCAAAGGGGAATGGTAAAGACCCTGGGTGGGCCTACCTCTTGCTTCAAAGAATCTTTGCCTCCTTGGGATGGAAGCGGCTCTGCTCAGTTAACTCACCCAGAGTAACAAAATTTCTGAGACTGGAAAACAAAATGGATGAGAACTAACTGACTTATCAGACACCAGTGGGGAAAGGGAACTGGTTTAACTCCAAAATCCTCAAAAATATCTGAATCTGGGAGGAGGGTGGTAGTTCAGGGACTTCTGAAAGTGTGTATTTCCTATAAGAAAGAAGGGTTGAATGCTGTTTAAGAAGTGATGAGACCCCTAGATTCTCTCTCTTACTCCATACTTGTGGGGCAGCCATTCTTCCCTCACCCAGGAAAGAAACTAAGCTTAGGGTCTGTGGACCAAGAGCAGCCAGGCATAATTGAAGGCAGAGTGCCAAACTGAAAATATGGAGGTTTAACCAAAATATGTTTGTGGAAGACAGAGACCCCCACCTCTACTTACAACCATCTTTCTCCATTCTGTTTAGGAACACTGGTATCCAGGCAGAAAATTGGAAGATCTTCTCTGGAAAATATGGTTGGATCTTTACAGTCAACATGCCCCCCTCATCTGCTCAGAGCTTCTAGTCCACGGGAACAGACAAACATCCATTAGCAGAAGTCTGAAGACTTGTAATGATAAAAGGAATAGGAAAAAAGCATTCTGGAGGAAACTCAATTGTGCATGAAAAAATACTTTGAACAAATAATATCCTCAAAGAAAGTTTGTAGAAAAAATCTAGCACCCATGAATGAAGAACAGGCTGCCATAAAATAGCATTCTGAGAATATAAAAAGGTTTCTGAAAATTAAAAACTTGGTGTTAAAGAAGAAAATCCAGTAAAGGGCAAGAAGAGAACATTGAAATGTCGCTTCAGAAAGTAGAACAAAATGGCAAAAATATAAAAAATAGGAGAGAAAATACAATAATAAAACTAGCCTCGATGGTCTAATATCTGAATATAGGCATTCAGAAAGGACAATAACAAAGATAGTGATAGACTATAATCCACTAAATAATGTCAATAAAAGTTCCCCAAATGGAAAGACTTGAGTTCCCAGGTTGAAAAGCTCACAGTGTCCAGAAATATGAATAATAATAGATCTATGCTGAGACAACCCATGTGTAATTTATCTGAAATCACTGGAGCACCAGGGAGAAAATTCTACAGACTTCTAGGGAGAGAGAAAGACACACACACACACACACATACACACAGAAAGAGAGAGAGAGGGAGAAGCACTAATAACAACAACCTGCCCCCCTCAAATGAAAACATATCCCATGCAAAAGAATCACAATGACCAGACCCTTTTCGAAATGAATAGCAACACTGAAAGCTAGAACGTACTGGAGGAATAGCTATAAAATTCTGAAGGAAACAAAAATTTCCAATAAATTTTGTACTCAGACATGCTATTAATGAATAAGAGGCTAGAATAAATAAATTTTCAGACATGTGAGGTCCTCAAAATTTTACCTCTCTCTCCCCTTTTCAAGGCGGGGGGGGGGCGGTTCGGGGAGGGGAAGCACCAAGAAATCAGAGGACATGTGTCAGAAGCAATGCTACGTGTTTCCTCTTCCCAGCACATAGGAACACTACATATCCCAGCACCCCTTGCAATTATTGTGGAGCCATATGATGGAATTATGGCCAATGGAATGTGGGATGAAGTGATGTAACACCCTGCCCCCAAATCAGGCCTGGTGCATCAGGTCTGGATATAAAAATATCAGAATGATCTTCTGGTCTCTCTTTCCCTTCCATGGTCACTTTGAGGCCTTGGGTTCCAGATGGCTCTCTATGAGGTGAAGAGCCCCCTGATTTGCACTGGAATGTGACATGAGCAAGAAATAATTATTAAGTTGAGTCGTTGAGATTTGGGGTTTGTCTTTGTAGCAGCTAGAGTTGCGCTCTCATACTCCTAGAAAGTGGGTGTTGATGTAACAGGAACTTAAAACTATGTGGCATTTGCTTAGTGGCTCCATGGCGATTAGCAAAGGAACTAAGATCAGAAATTAAGAAATGGGGACCCAAGTTAAGCGGTGGCAAACATTTGAAAAAACCATCACTTGCTGCGATGTGGGAGCTAGAGGCCCAAGGAGAACTGGTTACAAAGAAAGTGTTGTTGGGAGTCGGCCACTCTGGGATTCATTTGGCAAGGTGTTGCAAATGACAGCCTTTGGAAATAATTGTCTGGTGTGCAAGGAGAAATCAAAGGGAATTAAAGGGGATACAGAAATTTGCAACCCAAAAGCCATCTTCTCATTTATAAAGCACAAAAGGTAAGAGACATAAACTTACAGTAAAACTTCTCAGAGAAAGTGACCTGGGTGTTATGGTCCCTTTCACACCTGATAACCTCAGTGTGGTGGTCGTTGAACTGGGAGAAGAATAGGGAGGGAGGAGGAGGCAATGAATGGGGTCTCTATCTAGAAGGCACAACTATGTTTAGGAAAGAACTTTGGGTACACTTGTTGCCTATGAATCTGATGGAAAGCAAATACCTCAGAAACTTCGGCTCCTGAGGGAATTGGATTGCCAAAGAAACCATGAATTTGATTGACACCCCTGCCCCCGCCCCTGCCAAATCTTGAACAGTTTGAAAACTGGAACAATCCCAGCGGCCCAACGACCACAACTGGAAAAGAGACTTGAGAGGCTCTGTATACTTTCCTCCTGAAGGGACATGTTTGCTAGCACTCTGGTCTGATGTGACCAAGGAAAATAAAAAAGAGAGTCTTTCAGAAAGCAGAGAAAAAGGCCTCAGAGAATAGCCACAGGAGCTCCTTCCAGAGCAGAATCAGGGCCCAATCCAGGAAGTTTCCCTACTCCCACGGGTTGCCCAACCCCCCCCCCCCCCCCCCCGCGCGTGCCCGGAGGGATTTCCGAATTGCTCCAGGGCAGTGATGGTCTGCGATCTGCTGTTCTTCAACTTTTGGGGTACTTTCTGTCTCCAAGCGACCTTTTTATTTTGGTGTTTATGCAACCGGTGATTTTTGTTTTTAACTTCATAGTTGCCAGACCCAGAGGGTCAGAACCAGTGGAGATTATTGTTTTGTTGTCTTTTGTCTACATATTGGAAGAACAATAAAATGGTTTGGTGATCAGATGGGCAGACCGGCCCACATAATGCTAGAAATTTCCCATAGCGTTTCTTCTTCCTGGAACACCGGCAGACGACCTGCCCTAATGCCCCTCATAATCACGGGTGGGGGGCGGCGGGGGGTGTGGGGGTGGTCGGGGGTCCTGTGACTGGAGTTCTGGCCACTGGGAGGCGAGCAGAGGTAATGTAAACCGTTTCCAGGCCCGGCCCTGAGCAATACCATATACACCCCGCCAGCTCTGTGTTCCCCTTCACCGGCGACTTCGGAGGCAGGTGTTTTAGCGCAGTTAAAGAATGCGGGCGTGTGCACTGTACGTACACACGGCTACAGCCACAACCGAGCGACTGTGGGAGCGCACTGAGCAAACATGCGAACGCGCACGTATCGTGTTCAGCCCTGAAAGGTCAAGGTTTGCGCTTGCCGGCACCTGTTCTTCCGAGACGCAGGCAGCACTGCACCCGGGAGCTGCAACAGGGCAGCGAAGCCTGTGAGCTACGCGGGATGAACGGTGGGCACCACCCCTGGCGGACCCCCCATCTGGCTGCGGCAGGTCCGGAGGCTCCGAGAGAGGCTTCCCGGTCAGACGAAACTGATGGATTATCTGGTGTGAGCGCTATGCAGGGGACTTAGGACTCTGCTGGACAATTGGCGTTTGGATTACTGATGAGAACACAGAAACTAAGGCGTGTGAACAGTAATTCACTCCAGGAAAAAGCACAATTTGTGTTTCTGAAAAGAAAAAAAAAGTTAAGCTTCCTTACGTCTCACTTATAAAGTAGCACATAGAGGCATGATTTTATAGGCACTGACCCAATCGGGTTGAGCAAAAGGAGAGAGGGATGGAAAATGTACAAGATGTTGGTGAGTGAAGGGGAAGGAAGGATGAGACTTATTTTTCATATCAGGAAGCCAGTAGATAATGTCTAAAACCCCAAGATAAAGATATAGCCATAATAGCATGTTATTCAGAGATAGGCATGTTTTCATACCCAAAGACTGGATTCAAAACAATCCCTTCAGAAATACTGTCACAACTGTTATTCTTTCCTTGGTCTTCAAACAATGTTGCCAAACTAGTGATGGTGTATCAGCACCTACAAATGATCTCTGCTGTTGGAAAATTTATTCCCCAGTTTTCTTTCTCTTTCTACTTTTATTAAGCCAGGGGTCAACCAATTATGGCCCAAGGGCCAAATCTGGCCCATCCCCTCTTTTTGGGTGGCCCGTGAGCTCAGAGTGGTTTCACACTGACCTCTCCTTTATTCATAGATATAAAGTATAAAAGCAAGTGATAGTGAGACCAGAATCAGAGATTTTTAAATAAAGAGGACCGGGGAATTTTGTCTAGAAATGTATAGAGCAAATGCTAATCAATTAACTTCTCAAAGACAGTTTTGTTCATTGCTTATCTCCAGTGTCTAGTACAGTGCCTGTCACAGAGTGATAGTGCATGCTCATGGCTTGTCACCCTAGCATCTGACACATAACAGGTTGTTGGCAAATGCATGCACACATGTATGAATGAAGAATTGAATGAATAGGTATCATTGAACCCCTATGACATGGGAAGCCTGGTGGGGGGTGGAGTATAGAAAGTGATTCTTAGAATTCTTAAAATGGCATCAGATTAGGGCACCTGGGTGGCTCAGTCAGTTAAGCGTCTACCTTCGGCTCAGGTCATGATCCCAGGGTCCTGGGATGGAGTCCCGCATCAGGCTCTCTGCTCAGTGGGGAGTCTGCTTCTCCCTCTACCCCTCTGTGCTCTCTCTCTCTCTCCTTCTCCCAAATAAATAAATAAAATCTTTAAAAAATGGCATAAGATTAAAATATTTTATAATGATAGTAGTAATAGACAATTATTAGTTGCATTGTGGGGTAAAGACCAGCGCCTTCAAATTGGGGTGCTCAGACCCCTGGGCATTTCTTTCCTGGCATTCGAGAGCTGTTCTTTCCCATTTTCCCCTTTCCACAGCCCATCTTCCACTTCATCTAAGAAAGATAAACATTTTACCGTTTCCAATTCTTAGTGTGAGCCATTGCTTTGAGTTATATCCCCTGCCCCCAACTCAGTCCAGGGCATAGTCAATTTGAAATACTGACTCGAGGGAAGAGTCTTTTAATTGATGAAATCAAGGACCAGCCCCCAAACCTTCCTTTCCTTTTATGTCTTGTACATATTTCTGTTAAAGATGAAGCATGGCTTTGGAAATGGGGATATTTGGGCCCCTACTATTGTATTCTGAAATTGGAAATAATATATTAACTGTAGGCCATGAGCCTGACTTTCATTTAATTACTTACTCTTTCATCCCTGTTACCAAGAGATGCATAGCTCTTGAGAATTTGTTGAAGATAAAGCAAAGAGAATATTGATAAGAAATAATAAAAGCTAAAAATGGCTCTCTCCCTTGGTGCCCTTCCCCCCAACAAATTTCACATAAGGAATCCTTTTCGGTTGTTCTCAGTGCTTATCCCCGAGATAAGTCATTAGCTGGAAATAAAAACACCTATGAGTGGCCCAAGTAGAAGAGATTAGTGATGGTTAATTTTAAAAATGTAACTGAACTATTTTCAGGAGCTATCAAATTTCCAAGTTACCTTGGATAAAACCTGTGGATAAAATTTTTGTGTTTTAGTTCAAACCTGCATTGTAATCCTAGCATGCTTGCCTTATTTCACCTTATAAAATGCTTAATTTTGCCCACCTCCTGGTATGAAGTAGAAACATGATGACGGAAGCATGGTGAAAAGTTGATGAGCCCCATGGTCTTTTGTGGAATAGAACTTTCTCTCTCTTTACATAAATCATGTTTGATCACAGTGTCTAATGCATTAATGGTGCTATTTCTTAATATCATACATTATTCTTATTTAATCTTTCCTATAATGTGCTTTCTGTATTATTTGAGAATATTCAGTCTTTCTATAAAAGGCCAACAAATGGGGTGGATAAAACTCACAAGAAGTGTAAAGCATAACAAGGAAGCTAGTAGCTTATAAGATTCAGGCAAAATTGATCGGACATATTTGGGATCGATAATGGGCAAATAGTTTGTGAAACACAGGCAGAATTTGTAAGTGTGTTAACTACAGATAGTAAGTAACCTGTAAGACGTGTTGAAGATGGAATAGATAGAATGTGTAATTGAACAAATGAGTGTTACTTACAGCTACAAAGACAGGGAAAGACATGGAAAGTTATAAGTATGAGGAGGCCACTTCTGGGCATCTTGAAATTGGCCATCCACTGGAGGCTCCCAGTATGGTCCTATTCTGGCCCCACATGTGCTCTAACTAAGAAACTCCGTCAAAACCCAAAGCTACGGAACAGACTAACTGCCAGGCCGGGGCTGTGGCCAGGCATCCAGGTCCTGAGTCTTTTGGGGGGAACTGCTATTTATATTGGCTCCAGGCACTTTCTGTCTGCTAAGCCCTCCGTTCAAACCTCAACTCTGGTTTTCATCAGCCCACCATCAGTGGGGAATATCGATGCAGGAAAGACAAGATGTGAATATTGTGTGACCCAAGATTTAGGTAGTGTTGTCTTCCCATCCTGGGCTGCAGGACGTCTGTCCTGGGTCCTGGGCATGTGAGCCTTTCTTCCTGGGCCCCTTTCACCATCAAGAAATATTAAAAATTATATTTTACTACTGCATTGAAAGAAAGACCAATATAATCCAGGCTGAATTATACTTTTTTCTTTTTATGATTTTAAATGAAATTAAAAGAGTTTTGTGGGCCCCCAAAGTGTTGTGTCTACGTCTAAGGTACCCGCTGGAGAAGTTCATCTGCTTGTACCCTTTGCTAAGCGTGTGAGCTACCCCATTGCTTTCTCTCCTCGGGGGGTATCAAGTTGATGAAATAACCTCTGTGATTCAAGTACTTTAATTTAGTTGGTGAACCTTTCTGTTCTGTGATCTTTGAGATAGCTTGCCTGAGAGCATAGCTGGAAACTACCATTATGTCAAGGGAATTCCCTTCATGACGTTCCTCAATAAGCCTAACATCAGCATTCAGTATACACATGCCTACCCACCCGCTTTTTCTCCTAGGCTCCCTTCACAAAGAACTTATTTTTAACTATACAGTAAAATTTGAACTGTTACAAGTTAAATAATGAAAAACAGCAAAGAGATTTATGCTTGATCTTATAACTTATAAAAATCCATAAATTAATGATATTATATCCAAGTAATTTTAATCTTGATAACTTTGAGTAGTTTATCTTACAGCAGTGTAAACTTACCATTGTGATTTGTGTCTTTTCCAGCAGATTGTATAATTAATGCATTTATTTGGATAAAAAATTAAGTAAGTTTTCTTTTTTTTTTCCTAACAGTAAGTGCGATTTGATTAACTTGATAAGGAGGACTGCCTTTGCTAACTAGGTTATGTGGTAGATATTTTTCACAAATTGAATGAGCTAAATATGCAACTTCAAGGTTTTGACTATATATGTATATTCTATGTACATCATGTATTTATAGATATAATCAGAAAAGTATATTTAAATATACATTTATTTTCATAGCATTTTCCCAATATGTTGGATTAAATAAGATAGGTACAAAAAAAAAATCCCATGTGAAAGTGGCATCAATCTTGGTCTACACTGCTTCCTTCCCTCCATTTGGCCATGACCCAGCTTCAGTGTCTCTGCGGTAGGGAGAATGAACCTCAAAGATGTCCACACCCTAATCCCTAGAAACTGTGAATATGTTACATTACATGGCAAAAGGGATTTGCGGATTGAATTAAGGTTACAGACCTTACAACGGGGAGATTATTCTGGATTATTCAGGTGGGGCTGATCTAATCACACAACCCTTTAAAAGCAGTCAACTTTCTCCAGCCGGAGACCAAAAGAATGTGACCAAAGAAGGGATTTGAAGCATGAGAAGCATGTTACTCACTGTTGTTGGCTTTAAAGATGAAAAGAACCATAATCAAGGCTCTAGAATTTGCGAACAATGTCTGACTGACAGCCGCCAATGATACAGGGACCTCAGTCCTACATCCAAAAGTAACTGAATTCTGCCAGAAACCTGAGTGGGTCTGGAAGCACATTCTTTCTGAGAGCCTCCACAGAATTGCTGAAGCTGGCCAACACTTTGGCTTTGGCCTTGAGACCCAGGAGGAGAGGAGCCAGGTGAGCCCATCTTACCTATAGAACTGGGACATCACAGATTTGTGTTGCTTTAGGCCACTAAATTGGTGGTCATTTGTCACTGCAGCAAGAGCAAATGAATATATACCCTCCTAGCTTTCAAGAGAGTGCCACACCTGCAGCTGGCCTGTTCACGTGTTAATTTTCTATTGTATTCTCTCTGGGAAAGTAATTCTTACAGAGAAAAATGTGACTGTGTTTCAATCTCTCCGTCTTATTGTTGTACTCTAGTGGCATTTATTTGGAATGAAACCTAATTCAAAAAGATTAGTTTTTAAAAACTCTTTTATCTATCTATCTCTCTATCTCTCTATCATCTATCCATTTGTCTATCTATTTATTTATTTTAGTGATCCAGGTGTCTGGGCAGGGTGACCATGGAGAGGCTTCCTGTTTAGAAGATCAATGGCTATGGCTCTGGGAAATGACTCCCCTGACCCTGGATTCAGTGTAATTTAACAGAGGACTAGTTTCTTCAAAAGGGAAGGGAGGAGTGAGACATGACATTATTCAAAAAACTTAGCTCCTAGCAGGTTACACAGATTATAAATTCCAGAAGAATATTCAGGAATTTTTTACTTCAGGTTTGAGTCTCATTCTTGAGTCCATTGTTGGTCCACGGTGGGAGGGAGGATTTGTGAGTGGTTCCTGTTTTATCCAGTTCATTCCAGGCTCCTCCATGGTCCCATGTTGTATGTCCTGGGTCTGGTGGGCAGGCTCTTATGCTCAGTCCTCTTGCAGTATACCAGGAAACTATCCCTTGTCTTGGACCCCTGCTTCTGCCCTAGCCAATAGTCCTCTATTTAATTTCCTTGGTCCCAGGATCCTACCTCAGGATCCCAAGAGTCAGTCCTAAGTCACTCAGTTCTACCAGATTCTCTGAAAGAGAATGAAGTGATGTGATGGTGAATGGGTGAGAGCAAAGGGTAAAATCTTCAAATCCTTTGGGTGGAGCAATGGGGCAAGCAGTTCTTGGATATTGACAATGTAGAACTCCCCCTTTCATAATTACAACAAATTATTCTCAGAGAGTCTTTGATTCTCCTACCAGCTTGAGCTGAATTGCCAAAAACTACTTCTGGTATTCTAGCTTTGTTACATGTCATGACCCAAGACAAGAATTGGGAAGTAGAGAACAGAATTACAAGAGGTTAAGGGAACTTGGAGACAGAAAGGCTATGTGGACAGAGAAGAACAGAGATCTTCAGTTAACAGATGCAGTCAACCCATGGCAACCCCACAGGGAGGAAGCTGGGGAGATAAATGCTCTGACTGTACTCTTCTTCCTCTATCTGGTCTCCTACAGGGGCTCCCTAGTAGCTCTCCTCAACTAGAAGCTAGAGGGAAAATCGACCCTTTCACGTGGTTCTACCCACGGCAGCTTTGCAAGGCATAGAGCAGCTTGGAGAGTGGATCTGGAGTTAAAACAGAGCATATCCAGTAGCTCTGAATAGTATGGGGCTAGAGAGAACCATAACCCCGGGTTAGCTCACTGATAGGGTCTCAGAGACCCAGAGAACAGGGGTAGCAGTACTGGGTATGCTTTAGGGATCTAAAACCCTTATTGCAGAGTGCTAGGTCTGAAGGAGCTGACAAAGGGCATCACAAGTAAGGGTCCTGGGGCACGAAGGGGCATCCTCACAACTACCTCAATTCCAGACAACGTGTCTGTGGTTTTCAGTGAGAACTCTGTCCTCATTTGTGACTATGGCACTCAGGTCCCCTGAAAACTGTGTGTGTGTGTGTGCGCGCACACACACATGCAGACGTGCAAGCCTACCCATAGCCCTTAACACTGGGAAGTCAAGGCATGGCGGGAACAAGACACCTTTTAGGATTATTGTCTTATTCATAAATATTCCTTTTACTCTGGGAACAGCCCTGGGTGTATGGAAGTTGGTTTCTCAGGAGCCGCATAAGACCTAAGGAACACTGCCCTTTAGCTACAGCTGAGTGATTCAGCAATGGGTACGTGGCCTCCGCCAAGCCAGTTTGAATCCTTCCCTAGTATCCTTCTAACTGGAGTCTAAAAAATAAGCTTTGTAGTCCAGGGGAAGAAGGCATTACTAAATGGGACACTCAGCGACTGTAGGGTGCCCTATTTCCTGCCACATGCAAGAAGTCATCCACTTTGAGAAGAAACCAAGTCTACCCATGAGAAGCACAGGCCAGACACAGTGGGAGTCCAAGAAGTACAGTACTTTGTTCCAATTGTGCTTGAATTTCAGCTGCACCTCTAGTACGTTTGATTGTTCAATCCTTCCATAATGTAAGTTACCCTAATATTCTTTCAATAAAGATATTTTTTTGGGGGAGTTCCAACCTTGCTTAAATTGGATTTCTGACAGGGCCCTTTCTAATAGAGTTGACAGAGTTGATAGTTCATACTAATTCCACCACACGAAGAACAGTTAGGATGAAGTGTAAGGAAGCGTAAGGAAGTCAAAAGCTAGAGAGAGCCTTATGGATTGGAGGATGGGTAAGATGAGAAGCCTGACTAAAGCTTTGAATCAGGAGGATGGGGAGGACTCTTTATTGCAGAATATTCCAGGCAGGGAGAACAGCAAGTACAAAAGGGTGGTGGTCCCAATTGCAAAGATATATTTATGGGGCAAAGAAGGGTTGGAGGAAATATGTGTGGAGGGGGAGACAAGGTGGAGAAGATGTTTCGCTGTTGAGGACTTTGAGTGCCAGGCTAAGGAGTTTGTGCTTTTTGAGAGTGAAAGTGATATCATGGAAGCTGTATTTTAGGGATATCGACCTGGTAGTGTGCTGGGTGAGTTGAAGGGTGTAAGAAGTGGTATTAAATGCAGTCGTCCTGGGGTGCCTGGGTGGCTCAGTCGTTAAGCGTCTGCCTTGCGCTCAGGTCATGATCCCAGGGTGCTGGGATCGAGCCTCGCATCGGGCTCCCTGCTCAGCAAGGAGCCGCTTCTCCCTCTCCCACTCCCTCTGGTTGTGTTCCCTCTCTCGCTGTCTCTCTCTCTGTCGAATAAATAAATAAAATCTTTTAAAAAAAAGAAATGCAGTCATCCTGATACGGCCAAGAGCCTGGAACAGAGTGCTAGAAGTGGGAACGGAGAAGAAAGAGGGAGTGTCTCATTCATGTCTGTATCCTTCCTGTTACTTAGCGGAGTGTCTAGCATCTTGCGGGTGCTCACCAAATTCTTGCTAATAACTAAGGAATTCTAGTAAAGTAATGTTATATCCACATTATCATCCTATGTTATATCTCAGTATGTTAGATTAAAATTTTAAAATAAACTACATTGTTGAATTATTGAGGACACTTGATCTGATATTTTTAGTTGTCACTGAATTTCAGTGTAACCTGAGGTAAGGTAATTAGAGAAGTAAATACCTGTGCTTGATTGTGTGAACTCATCATTCCCTTTAGATCGCAGAAAGGAATCAGTTGCTGGAGGAAGGTTTGTTCACGTGTTTATTAGAAACTTACTTTCCTTGCATCCTTGAAATCTATTTAGGCCATTCTATTCAAGGGTCATCATTCTGTAAGAAAATACAATATCGTCAGTCACTTAAAATGTTAATTGGTATCCTACAACCGAAACATTTACCAGTCTGATGAAGAAATACGGTTTTCCTTTCCCTTATAACTTATCTTTAGAGAAAATGGCCAGAGCAAAGAGCATTAGTAATCATGCAGGAAGACAGAACGTTGAAATGCCTTATATATTTCATGAAGCTCCTATCTTAAGTACTATGCTGTCAGTATTTTGTTACACTCTCTCCTTTTATTATAGAGCACCATGCCACCCTCTCTCTGTGTATGTCTTCCTAACTTCGCATTCACTAATGTCTTATTGGTAGCTTGCCATTCTGGTGGGATTGGCACACAGTATAAATCAGGTCTTTTATTTATATTCTTGCTTGTCTAGATCCAGGCACTGGCAGACCATGGCCCGTGAGCCTTCAATCTGTTTATGTAAATTAGGCCTTAGTGGAATACAGACCCAATCATTTTATTTACCTATTGTCTATGGTCCCTTTCAGGTGACAAGGGCAGGAGTTGAGCAGGTGCAAGAGAAAGCGTACGGCCCACAAGCTTAAAATATTTACTGTGAGTCCTTTTAAGAAAAGTTTGCCGATCTCGGGTCTAGACTTAAAAAGTAATGAGGAAAATGCTAACAATCAAGATTAAACTTAAAAGTGTGCTGCATGCAATGTCCACAATAGCCAAACTGTGGAAAGAGCCAAGATGTCCATCGACAGATGAATGGATAAAGACGATGTGGTATATATATACAATGGAATATTATGCAGCCATCAAAAAGAACAAAATCTTGCCATTTGCAATGACGTGGATGGAACTGGAGGGTATTATGCTGAGCGAAATAAGTCAATCAGAAAAAGACATGTATCATATGACCTCACTGATATGAGGAATTCTTAATCTCACGAAACAAACTGAGGGTTGCTGGAGTGGTGGGGGGTGGGAGGGATGGGGTGGCTGGGTGATAGACATTGGAGAGAGTATGTGCAATGGTGAGCGCTGTGAATTGTGCAAGACTGTTGAATCACAGATCTGTACCTCTGAAACAAATAATACATTATATGTTAAAAAAAAAGGAAGAAGAAGAAGACAGCAGGAGGGGAAGAATGAAGGGGGGGAAATCGGAGGTGGAGATGAACCATGAGAGACTATGGACTCTGAGAAACAAACTGAGGGTTCTAGAGGGGAGGGGGGTGGGGCGATGGGTTAGCCTGGTGATGGGTATTAAGGAGGGCACGTACTGCATGGAGCACTGGGTGTTATACGCAAACAATGAATCATGGAACACTACATCAAAAACTAATGATGTAATGTATGGTGATTAACATAACATAATAATAATAAAAAAAAGTGTGCTGCATATTTATGATTGTTGCATTGTGCAAGGCATAAATACTGAGGCAACATGACTTCAGTATTCAAAAACTGTCATGCTGTTTAGCATAGGAGTTGCTCATATCATTGATGAAGTTCTGACATACGTCCTTGTTGTTTCTCTCTCTACTCTTGAATAAAAATGGAAATATCATAACCATGTTGGAATGACATTCAATCATCCATTGCAACCACTGGCTGTCTATGGGTATAAAAGTTCAGCAAAATCAAGGAAAGCATTCTGTGAGAATCAGTTGCTCATATGTAATTGACAAGAAAGACTATTGTCAGTTCCCAAGACTAGATATTGTTAGATTTCATTTATGTGACATGTCCAGAATAGGCAAGTCCCCAGAGATACTGAGTAGATTGCCTGAATAAAGCTCTTCATTTCGGGGGTGTTTTTGGGACAGAGCTGTGCACCCATCACCAGGATCTAATTTTAGAACATTTTTAATGCCTCCAGAAGCAATCCCATACATATTAACAGTTATTCTCCACTCCCTCCACCCTAGACCCAGGCAACCAGAAGTGTTTTTAGTATAGTCACAGAGCTGTGTAATGCTAGAAAAATAATATTATACATTTTATCATTTGTATACATACTCTTTATTGCTTATAATAAAGGTACAATGTATCATATACGTACCTTTTTTTTTTTTTTGGAGTGCCTGTTGGTAAATGTTTACCAGCACGCCACTGGACAGATCTCGGTGAGTTTAAGTAGGTCATTTAGTCTCTCTGAACCACGTTGTCCATGTTTGTACTGTGTTACAGTAAGAAGCTACTAGCCTTCTCCACTAGACAAGGGATCAGCAATTTTTTTTTCTAGAAAGAGCCGTATCATAAATATCTTTGGCTTTGTGGGCTAGCATGCGGTTTCTCTCACTACTCAACTCAGTCATTGTAGCATGAAAGCAGCCATAGATAATGTATAAATGAATGGGTATGATTGTGCCCAATAAAATTTTATTTAAAAAACAAGCAGCAGGCTGGGTTTGCCGACAGAGCTGTGGTTTGTGGAATCCTGCGCTGGCTTACACTTGTTGAGAGTGGGAACTATATTTATCTTGATCAAACTTGTATCCTTAGAACCTGGCACAGTTCCTGGCACACATGGCAAGAAATCAATAAATGTATGTAAATACAAACCAGCAATGAAAATGAAGGAACGAAGGCTGCTTGAAACAACACGGCTGGTCCTCACAGACAGAATGCCGAACAAAAGAAGCCAGAGAGAGACAAAAGAATGCAATCTGTCCGGATCCATTTCTACAATGTTCAAAAGCAGGCAAGACTGAACTCCCACTTCCAGTCAGGATGGGATAACAGATTGAATTTACCCTCCTACCTCAAGCAGCTAAGAAATAGCAGATAAAATGTATGATTTTTAAAAAAGATTATTTATTTATTTATTTGACAGAGTACAAGCAGGCGGAGTAGAAGGTAGTGGGAGAGGGAGAAGCAGGCTCCCCACTGAGCAAGGAGCCTGATGCGGGGCTCGGTCCCAGGAGCCTGGGATCATGACTTGAGCCGAAGGCAGATGCTTAACCAACTGAGCCACCCAGGTGCCCCTAAAATGTATGACTTAATGAGGCGTGACCCTGGGTGGCCAGCAGCACTGGTCTGTGGTCTCTGATAGAAGGGAAAGGAGTGAGCCCAATGATCACAGTTTACTGCCTGGATTCAGTTTCCAGATTGCAGCGCAAGAAGGAGGAGCCCAAACACGGCCGGACAGTGTCTCTGAGAGACGGAGACTGGGATGGGAATTTGGGAGTGCAAATATGGCTAGAATTTGGGCAGGAGGGAAGCAAACAAAGCTCCAGAGAGCTGCAGAGAAGGTCTTTGTGTTTTTGGCTGAGCGCTAATTCGCACATGAGTGAGAAGGAGACTCAGCATCCAACTTAGCATTTCCACTCCTGTGCTGCTATTAACATCTGGGCACAAGCTTTCTGTGGACATAGGTTTTCATTTCTCTTGGATATATATCTAGGGTGGCATTGCTGAGTCAAATGGTAACTTTAGGCTTAACATCTCGAGGAACTTCCAAACTATTTTCCAAAGTGGTTCCCTTGATTTACATTCTTACCGGTAAAATAGGGGGACTCCCGATTTCTCCGCATCCTTATCAGCACTTGCGACTTTCTGTCTTTTTGATGGTAGCCATCCTGGTGGGTGTGAAGTGCTACCTCATTGTGGTTTTGATGTGTATTTGATTTTTTTAAAATTTCCCTGATAGATAATGATGTAGAGCAATTTTTTTAATATGTGTATTGACCATATGTATATTTTCTTGTATGGCCGTCTATTTTTAAAATAAAGTTTTATCAAAATATAGCCATGTCTTTTTGTTTGCACACTGTCTACAGCTGTTTTTGTGTTATAAACACAAAGTTGCAGAGTTGTAAGAAAGGCCATCTGGACTGCGGAGCCTAAAGTCCTTCTATGTGGCCCTTCACAGAGAAAGCTTCCCGACCGCTGCCCTAGACCATAGCCCTGAGCAATTCCAGGGTTCAAAACCATTTCAGTTTTCCAGTGACTGAGTTACCGTCTGGGATGAAGCATTGTCAGTGTTGGAAAATGGAACGTCCTGGGCAAAGTGGGACAGTTGGTCACCCTGGCTGTTGCCAGAGTACATGTTTGCTGAATATTCATTCACAAAGCCACTTCGAAAGCAAGCATCTGGAAAGATATTCCCAGAACATGAAACAGATTTTTGAAAAAAGATTTTATGTATTTATTTGACAGAGAGAGAGAGAGAGAGAGACAGTGAGAGCAGGAACACAAGCAAGGGGAGTGAGGGGAGAGGGAGAAGCAGACTCCCTGCCGAGCAGGGAGCCAGATGTGGGGCTTGATCCCAGGACCCTGGGATGATGACCTGAGACGAGGACAGAGGTTTAACGACTGAGCCACCCAGGCGCCCCATGAAACAGATTTTTGCCTAGGGTTTTCTCTTCCTGGATTGGAGTGGAGGATCTGCTGGAGCACCAAGAAAAAAGAAAGATCTAAAGGAGAAACCACAAAAGGGGTAAATCAGAGGTCACCCCAGAGAGTCACAATACTCCTGCCATAGGGGGAGCTCGGACCTTAGCTCTGTGGTCCAGTCGTGTCCTTGGCCTTGACTCATGGATTAGTTTTCTATTGTTACACAAACTACCACAAACTTAGTTGTTTAAAGTGAGACCCAGGGGGAAGTCCTTTGGAAATGGCAGAATAAGGGCCTCTGAAAATCTTCTCCTCCATAAAAGCAATGGGGGTATTGGCAAAATATTGTCAGAGCCTCGCCTCTGCTTGAGGGTGTTGAGAAAGTTTGGAGGTTTCCAAAAGAGTCTCCTCCCCAGAGAATTGTCACTATGTGATATGTCTGGCAGCTTCCTGAAAAAAAAAAAACCCAAAGTATTTGACTAGAACATTCCTCTAAAGAAGATACAGAAACGGTCAAAAGCCCAGGAAGAGATGCTCAGCATCATTAGTCATTAGCAAAATGCAAATCAAACCAAAAGGAGATACTACTTTACACCCACGAGGGTAGCTATAATAAAAAAGACAGTAACAAGTGTCGGCAAGGATGTAGGCAAACTGGAACCCTCACACATTGCTGACAGGATGGTAAAATGTTGCAGCCACTTCAGAAAACAGTTTGGTCGTACCTGAAAATGTTACACATAGAGTTCTCTTTGATCCAGCAATTCCAGTCTTAGGTATATACCCTAAGAGAAATGAAACCCCATGTCCACAGAAAACTTGTACACAAATAAGAGTAACAGTATTATTCACAATAACTAAAAAGTGGGAAAAAATCCAAATGTCCATTAACTGATGAATGGATAAACAAAATGTGATATACTCATACAATGGAATATTATTCAGCCATAAAAGGAGTAAAATCCTGATACCTGCTACCATGGATAGAGCCTTGAAAAAAACATGCTGAATGCAAGTAGCCAAATACAAAAGCTCGCATACTGTATGTGATTCCATTTATGAAATATCCAGAATAGACAAATTCATGGAAACAAAGTACATTAGTGGTTTCCAGGGACTGAAAGCATGGAGAGGACCTGCTAATGGGTACAGAATTTCTTTCTGGGGTGATAAAAATATTCTGAAATTAGAGAGTGCTATAGTTGCTCATCTCTGTGTATACTGAAAACTACTGAATTGTACCCCTTTACATGGTGAATTTTATAGTAAGAGAGACAGGTGTCAATAAAGCTGATACAACAAGCAGCCATTCATTTATCAGCTCATAGTCCCATTGGTCAGAATTCTGGCGCAGATGCCTGGGCTGGAGCCGAAAGGCAGGGGGTGGTTGGCTGTGTTTTCACCTGAAATGCAGAGTGCTCTCTCAAGTTCATTCCGGTCATTAGCAGAATCCAGCGTCTTCCAGTTGCAGAACTGAGGTCCCTGTCCGCTTGCCAGCTGCCGGCAGAGGGCTGCTCGCCACTTCTGGAAGCTCCTGCTTCCCTTGTTGTGTGGTGCCCTGCATTTTCAGGCCAGCAACGATGCTCAATGGAATACTTTTTGTGCTATCAGCTGGGGAAAAACTCTGCTTGTCAGGGGCTCACATGACTTGATGAGTTGCTGTCTTAAGGTCCACCGACTTGGTACTGGAGGTTTTAATTACACCTGTAAAATGTCTTCAAGGCAGTACCTATATTAATGTTTGAATGAGTAATCAAGAGTTGCTAATGTGTGTGTGTGTGTGTGAGAGAGAGAGAGAGAGATATCTTTAGGATTCTGCCTACAACAGCCCATATCTATGGTTATTCTGCTATAGGGACAGCCTATGACCTTCAACCGTGACCTTCATTTACCTCAAGTTTCCATGTTGCTGAGATTCTGTTCAGTATTTTGCTCTCCCTCACTGGCTTCAGGACCATCAGTAGTTCACATGAACATTTTTTTTTAATTTAAATTCAATTAGCCAACATATATACTTGACTTAAATTCAAGTAGCCAACATACTTCATTAGTTTCAGATGTAGAATTCAATAATTCATCAGTTGCGTAAAGCACCCAGTACTCATCACATCATGTGCCCTCTTTAATGCTCATCACCCAGTTACCTGACCTCCCCACCCCAACCCCTCCAGCAACCCTTGGTTTGTTTCCTGTGGTTAAGAGTCTCTCATGGTTTGTCTCCCTCTCTGATGACTTTCCATTCCGTTTTTCCTCCCTTCCCCTATGATCCTTTGCGCTGTTTCTCATATTCCACATATGAACGAAACCATATGATCATTGTCTTTCTCTGACTGACTTATTTACCTCAACATACCCTCCAGTTCCATCCACGTCGATGTAAATTGTAAGTACCCATCCTTTGTGAGGGCTGAGTAGATTCCATTAGTTCCTGTGAACGTTCAGTATTGTTTTGCTCCAACCCTGGGTCAGTACCTTATGTGAGTTGAAACGCCCCTGGTGGTGGATCTTCACGACGCATGGCCTGCGGTGACTGCGGCTGTCCCGGGCTTTCTCCCCTGGGGAAGGGTGAGCTGGGGAGGAATGGTGTCCAGCCCTGTCAATAAGGTCTTGACCTGGTGTCTTGACAATGCCGTTCCAAGTGGCTCTGAAATCACCTTTCCCTATTTTCCTCATTGGGATCACTGGGGTGAGAACCCCAGGCTTACCTTCTACGGCACTAAATGTTCGCTGCGGTGCGGTGGGGGTCCTTTGGGGGCACTGGTAGGGGTGTCATAACTTATGATGAGAAGCATCACGTGGAAAGAGAGAAAAGGGAAGGCACGTTTTCCAGTACAGAATCAAATGAGAATGAACCAAATGCCCAGGTTCTCTGCTTTGTTTCTTTTGTTTCACTGAAAGGACACCAGCAATATGTGATAAATAAATACTAGTGGGATGAGGAACCTGACCGAAGCCTATTTCGAGGGCCCAAGTGTGCCTGGTCTGTAAGTATCCAAGGCCAATTTCCTTTTAAATTGTTTTCTTGGAGTCAAAATACAAAATATCTCCTCCAGTTTATTTATTTATTTATTTATTTATTTATTTATTTATTTAAAGACCTTATTTATTTATTTGACAGAGGGAGAGACAGCGAGAGAGGGAACACAAGCAGGGGGAGTGGGAGAGGGAGAAGCAGGCTTCCCGTGGAGCCGGGAGCCCAGAGCCCAATGCGGGGCTCAATCCCAGGACCCTGGGATCGTGACCTGAGCCGAAGGCAGACGCTTAACGACTGAGCCACCCAGGTGCCCCTCCAGTTTATGACTAATAGTAGATTTCATGATTCCTGGGCTAGCACAGCCCCTAATTCTGCAGAAGGTTCCAGGACCAGGCACAGATCAATTTTATTCCATTTGGAGCCCGAGAAAGATGATTGACAGGCGGGCCGGCTGCTCTCTGGGTCCTCAGTCCCGAAGCCTAATCTCTCCATATGGATGCTGAACAGGCCTTGTGCAATCTGAGTGAGGCCTCCCAGTGAATGTTTTCTTACTCAGAATAATCGAATTTCAAGAATGTGCTACAGGGAAAAGCTGTCACGTTGCATTAGGCTAGCCCTGTGACTTGCATGGAAATTGTCAGGTAACTCAATTGCTGTAGTCCAATCACTCACAGGCATAATTTAGTTCACTTAGAGTTAATGATCAATAACATGTCCTATTTGGGCCTGGGGAAAGCAAGCAAGGAACCGTGGGGCATCGATGGGTCACAGGCGCTGCAGAAGCAGACGGCTCGGGGTGGAATAGGCGTCCAAAGACTATCATACCAGAGGAATGCTTAAGATTAATTTAAATTATATAATGCTTGATAGTTCACGAAGCAATCTCATTCATAGTCTGCCTTGATTCTCAGGGCAATCTATAAGGTCGGTATTACTGTTATCACCTCTATTTATAAATGAAGATGCTAAGGATCGGAGGCAGTGCCTCGTCCAAGGTCACTTGGCTCCTTTGTGATAGAGCAGGATGAGAAGCTGGATTCAAACTCCCATTAAGGGTGGAATTATGCCCATTCCCCCCCACCCCCCAAAAAAAGGTATGTTCAAGTCCTAACTCCCAGCACCTCAGAAACCCTATTTGGAAAGAGGGTTGTTGCAGATTTAATTAGTTAAGATTTGAGACAATATCGGAGTAGGGTGGGCTCTTAATACAATGGGACTGGTGTCCTGATAAGAAGAGGAGAGAGACACAGAGGGCATGTGACCATGTAGAGACACAGAGACACAGGGAGAAGTCCAGGTGAAGATGGAGGCAGGGACCAGAGTGACAGAGTGACGCAGGTACAAGCCAGGGAGTGCCGAGGATGGCTGGACATCAGTGGAAGCTAGGACCAGCATGGAACAGATTCTCTGTCATAGCCCGCAGGAAGACCAACCCTGCTTGGACTTGCAAGCCTCCATCCAGAACCATGAGAAATAAATTACTGTTGTTTTAAGCTACCCGGTTTTTAGTACGATTTTATGGCAGTTCTGGGAAACCAAGAGAGATAAGAATAATAAAAGTTTCCATTTATAGGGCCCTGAATGTGGACCAGATACTCTACGCATGCTATCATGGAATCTTTTAGGAACTCTTCAAGGTGGGGTGCCTGGGTGGCTCAGTTGGTTAACCATCTGCCTTTTGCTTGGTCATGATCCCAGGGTCCTGGGATGGAGCCCCACATCGGGCTCCTTGCTCAGCGGGAAGCCTGCTTCTCCCTCTCCCTCTGCCACTCCCCCTGCTCATGCTTTCTCTCTCTGACAAATAAAAGATTTCTTAAAAAGATTTTATTTATTTTTTTGACAGAGAGAGACACAGCGAGAGAGGGAACACAAGCAGGGGAAGTGGGAGAGGGAGAAGCAGGCTTCCCGCTGAGCAGGGAGCCCGATGCGGGGCTCGATCCCAGGACCCTGGGATTATGACCCGAGCCAAAGGCAAATGCCCAACAGCTAAACCACCCAGGTTTCCCCAAAAAAGGAACTCTTCAAGGTATACTATTATCAATGACCTTTTTGTGACATAAGGGAGTCAAATAGCTATAGATGGTGGAGTTAGGATTCCAGCCCCAGGCCTGAATTTAAAACTGTGCCCTGTCCATGATGCTCCTGAGCCATGGGAGTGTCCAAAATGTTTGTGACACTGTTGGGGGAGTCCCCCTCAACCCTTTCGGATTGCTCCTTTATTATGGGTCTCCCAGGGGACCACTGACTCAGTTTGAACTCTACTATGCTAATTTGCATCCTTTTGTTATGAATAATCCCAAAACAGTGCCTGACCCACAGAAAAAGCTCAGTATTTGTTCTTTGGTGAACAGTAATAAAAACTCCTTAACCTGTTGCAGAGCCTCAAAATTTACAAAGGATTTTCACACTGACTCTTATTAGATTGTTTAAAAAAATAACCTGAAGGTTGCTTTAAATGTGTTCCTGTATTTTTCTTTTCTAATTTTTTAAAAGATTTTATTTATTTGAGAGAGGGAGACAGTGTGAGAGTGAGAGGGTGCAGCATGAGCAGGGGGTAAGGGCAGAGGGAGAGGGAGAAGCAGGCTTCCGGCAGAGCAGGGAGCCTGATGCGGGGCTCTAACCCAGGACCCTGGGATCATGACCCGAGCCGAAGGCAGATGCCTAACAGACTGAGCCACCCAGGTGTCCCTCTTCCTAATTTTTAAAAAATATTTCGTCATGTTATCTCCAGCCAGACAGTAAGCTTCTAGAAGGTAATGAATGTTTTCTTTTCTTTCTCCTTGAAGGATACTGGTTCTTGAATGGTTTCACTGGATATCGACTTAGGTCTTGAAACGATCACCCAGACCATTCTGAAAATGGTTTTAAAGAATGAATTGGATAATCTCTACATAAAAATCAAGAACAGAACTCCCAGTTTTTATCTCCCAAATCATAGAAACCATTGCCAATGTTTCCCAAATGTTGCTGTGAGCCATTTAAAATTCTTTCCCTCCTTTACCAGACCATTCAGCTCCATTCCCTTTGCTCTATCAGACTCAGGGGTAGGCAGGGATCAGCCTGCCTCTTCAGCTCCCTGTAGTTCCTGGGGTCCAGGAAGATGAGAAGGCCCTCCCCAGAGGGAGAGGGAGAATCTTAAGCGGGCTCCATGCTCAGTATGAACTCACAACCCTGAGATTACAACCTGAGTTGAAACCAAGAGTTGGATGCTCAACTGACTGAGCCACCCAGGCACCCCTAACCTCCTCTTCCTATAAGGAGACCAGTCGTATAGGATTAGGGCCCACCCTAATGTCCTCACTTAACCTCATTACCTCTATAAAGGTCCTATCCCCAGATACTGTCCCATTCCGAGGTATGGGGGGTTAGGACTTCAGCATGGGAATGTTGGGGGGACACAACTCAGCCCATAAACACACCTCCAGCTCAGCCTACAGCTCACTTCCACGGGGCTCATGCATTCTTCTTCCAACACCTGTGGAAACTAGTTCCTCCTGCCTGGAATGTCAGATCTGCTTCTTTGGCAG
The DNA here is from genome assembly GCF_004348235.1 of Phoca vitulina. NCBI lineage: Eukaryota > Metazoa > Chordata > Mammalia > Carnivora > Phocidae > Phoca > Phoca vitulina. The sequence goes on along the minus strand of NW_022589710.1, from coordinate 56,737,840 downwards.
TTCCAGTGTCCAGCCCTTCCTCCTTTCTGCAGCCCAGCTCAAACGTAGGAATCTTTAGGAAGTATGCTTGGATCCCAACCTTAAGGAATTTGTTTCTCCTTCCGGGCCCCCTGAGCTCTTTGCATCCATATCAGAGTCACATGGGGCCTTATTTACATCTGCATCCCCATAGGCTTAAGACAGGATCTGGCACATAGTAGGGGTCCAGGAAATAAGCTGGTGAGCTGCGCCGAATGCGGTTAGTTAAACCGATGCTTTCCTTTTGTCTGACTAAGCTGAGAATTACCTTCATTTGACCGGCAATGGAGTATTCTAAGGGGGACAGACCGGAGCAATGAGCACGATCCCAATGACCCATTAAGACACATGGAATTAATAAGTTTATTGATCTTCCTTCCTGTATATTTCATGTTTAAGAAACCTTTTTTTCGGGTATGTTTGAGGCAGCCTAACATTTATGGATGTTAACATGAATGTTAAGTGACTTTCCTGATTTATAGATAGACTTTGAATTTTTAATCAATATAAGAAAAGCTCTTCTACCCAGGAAGTCTGGAATATCATGTGGAGTGATTATTTAAACTGCTTGTGTAGGAGGGATAAATAGCACAAAAAAGAAAGTCTGCTGTGAAAATGTGCGGAGATTATTTAAACAGGGCTGTGTTTTTAAATATATGGAATGTGCACACACACACACACACACACACACATACTTTTTGTCCTGACAATTTAATTTAAAATGGACTTCCTCAGGATACTGAGGATTAATGAGTGGCTATGTGGAATTATCCTCACTTCAGGGACGTTCTCTTACTCACACCACCTCAATTACAAACGTGAGATTTTATGAAATCTTAAAGCAAAAAGTGTGCCTCTCACACACTTCCCTTTTCCAGGCAACTATCTGTGCAAAGCTGAAACAGCACCAAGCCGGGTCATAGATAACCTTTTTTTTTTTTTTAAAGATTTATTTATATATTTGAGAGAGAGAGAGAGAGTGAGTGCACATGCAGGTGGAGGGGCAAAGGGAGAGGGAGAGAGGAAGTTAAGCAGACTGTGTGTTGAGTGTGGAGTTGGACTCGGGGCTCAATCTCATGACCCTGAGATCAGGACCTGAGCCAAAACCAAGAGTCAGACGCTTAACTGACTGCACAACCCAGGCACCCTGTTAGGTAATCGTCTGTTAACAGCTCAAGCCATGAAAGGTCCACCACTCTTGTGCATAGTCTGGAGAGTTCTGTATTTTATAGTCTTTACAGCTAAGATGTCTATCTTTTTACATTAAAAAAATTTTAATTCCAGTATAGTTAACATACAGTATTATATTAGTGTTGGGTGTACAATATAGTGATTCAACAATTCTACACATTACTCAGTCCTCATTGTGATAAGGATACTCTTCATCCCCAACACCTATTTCACTCATCCCCCACCCACCTTCTCTCTGGTGACCAGTTTGTTCTCCATAGTTAGGAGTCTGTTTCTGCTTTTTCTCCTCTCTCTCTTTTTTCCTTTGTTTTGTTTCTTAAATTCCACATATGAGTGAAACGATATGGTATGTGTCTTTCTCTGACTGGCTTATTTCACTTAGCATTATATGCTCTAGATCTATCCATGTTGTGGCAAATGGCAAGATTTCATTCTTTTTTTAAGGCTAAATAATATTCCATTATATATATACATATGTACATATGTATAAATATATATGTATATGTATACCCCATCTTCTTTATCCATTTATCTATCGATGAGATGTCCTTCTTAAAAAAAAAACTTTACTGCTAATGGACAACTTAAAAAAACCCTTGGTCTGTATACAATTCCTTACACATGTTTAGTAAAAAGTCTTAGAATGGATGAACATATGAACTGAAAATTGAGATCTTTTCCAGCAAACTTTCACATCTTTAGAAGTTATTGAATTTCTCCTCTGTTCTCTCTCTTGATGACTTCACCATCCACCTAGCTTTCAAGCAAAGGCATGTAGGGGGCGCAGTTGACACCTCCTCTCTTGTATCCTACATCCTGTGAATGAGTCCAATAACTCTTCTCAAATCTGTTATCTCTGTTCCATTCCCTCTGCCCCTGCCTTGGGTCATCTCCTTTCATCTAGGCAGAAAGTCACAGTGGCTTAAAACACAAGATAGAAGTGTTTTTCTCTGTCATATAATGACCCAGGCTGGGATGGGGCCTCTTCCTCTGCAGGGGCTCTGATTCCTTCCATTTTGTTGCTCTACCATCTTTAAATACCGTTGTCATCTACACAGCTCAAGATGGCTCATCATCGAGCCTGAATTCAGGAAGAAGAAAGGGAGAGATGGGAAATGAGAGGGCATATCCCTTTCCTTTGAGGCAGGACCCAGAAGTTTCACATGTACGTTACACTCATATCCCATTGGACAAGATTAGCCACATGGCCTCCCTTCACTGAAAGAAGATGGCTGGGAAATGTAATCTTCATTCTGGGCAGCTTTATGTCCAGATAAAAATGTTAATCTTTATGTAAGAAGGGAGAGTGGATATTGGTGGACAGCTTGCAATATTGACCTCATCTTCTAACTGGTTTTCCTGCTTCCTGCCTCAGCAGCTTGCCCCTTTTCCTCTACTCAAACCAAAGGGGATCTGGCCATACCTTTCTCTCTTCGAAAATATTCAACAAGCTCCTTACTGTCTGTAGCCAAACTCTTAGCTCCCAACATGGACTGCACACTCTTCATGTGCTGGTTCTTGTCCACTTTATCTTTTATTTCTGTCATCTTGGCACCTTATTCTCTAACAACTCTGAATGCTGTTATTTTTCCATGAATAACATGGTGTTTCATGCCTCAGGGCCTTTGCACATGCGATTTCTTCTTTTAAGGATGTTCTCCCACCTGACACATTTCTAGTTGACTTTGAAAATCATTCTAGGAGGTCACTTCCATCAGGGAACTTTTATTAACCTTCCTTCTCACACCCTTAACAAAGAGAATTAATTGGTCACTCCTTACACCTCATACTGTACTGTTCAATTTTTGCCCTTAATATATTATGTAGTCATCTACCCTTTGAAAATTATCAGATTCACCTTATATCCTCAGAGCTCAGCACAACGCTCGCCACAGAGCAGTTCAATAACTGCTTGTTTACTCTTGATTGAATGAATGAACAAGTGACAGAATGATTACATTACATCAGTCCTTGCTTAGCTCTTTTAACCTTCCATATGAGGTCTTCTTTTAATAAAAGCTACTATCAAGTCCTTACTCAGAGGTACACTTACTTTGTGTTAGAGTATCTGCATAGTTATCTAATTTAATTTTTATAAATAGTCCCGTGAGGTAGGCATTGTTATGTTCATTTTACAGATGGGAAAGTGAGGCACAGAGAATTTAAGTAACCCACTTAATTTTTTTTTTTTTTTAATTTTCTTCACTGTAGGGAAAGTGGAGAGTGGAAGAAAGTAGAGTAGGATTTTGCGTGGTATAATATGCTGGAAAGTATGTTGGTCTGGCAGCTACTGGACTCCTGTCTAATTCTATAATTGATTAGTGTGAGTGACCAGGGATATGCCACTTTCCCTCTCTGGGCTTCGGTTTTCTCATCCATAATAAGAGAGGTTGGCTCAATGATCTCCAAGTTTCTTTCCAGATCTAAAAGTCAGTGATTTTCTTACTTTTCTAATATAACAAGTTGAAATGTAACCCTCCTCCACACCAATATGCTACATTCCACAGTTGTGATTTTGCTAAAAATGGACACTTTCTAAATGTTAAAACAGTCCATGGTAGAGAATAGTTCAGATAAAAAAAAAAAACAAAACACACACACACACACACAAAAACAAACAAACAAAACAAAAACCCAAAAAACCCCACAACTCTGCCAAGGGATTAACACTAAAGCAGAGCCCTCCATCCCACTCAGTTATCAAATCTTCCCAGAATGGAGGATGTGACTTGGCATTGTTTTCACTGGAACTTTTTAAAAGAGTACATCCAGATATATTTAACCACCAAATAAATTTGAATCTGGGAGTATTGCAATTGAAATGTAGCTACAAATATACCCCGGATTCTCTCTGTGACATGAGTCCACAGTGTAGGGAATTCTATACAACTCCTATGTGTGTTGACAAATTCTGTGTATGTCTTTTCTTGTGTTATATCAGGGATCTTGAAAGGTCTATAATACTATCTCCCCACTTCCCCGCCTGGGTTCTGAAACAATGAAAACAAGACAAACTTGTTTAGCAGGTGGAGATAAATATATCACCTTTGTGGTGTCCAAGATGATATTGGGGAAAATGGCTTCTCTTGGTGGCCAAGGCAACTATCTAATACTGATCCCTAGAATCAGGCAGATACGGACCCAGCCCTGCTAGATTAGGGTGAGCCTTTTCCAGCAAGGGTATAAATTAAGCATTCTCAATTGTTCCTTACAAACTCACTATGGCAGAGATTGCGAATTATCAGCTAAATCTCTTCTTCCCTTCCTCTATAGTAATACAATCCCCCTTTTCAGGGGGGCATAGTGGCTCCTCAGAATAAAGACTACATTCCCCAATCTCCCTTGCAGCTAGGTGTGACCTGTGACTTAGTTGGGGGGGGGGGGGGGGGGGGGTAAGAGGAAGTGTGCTCAATTTTTAGGAATAGTGATTATCTGAGCTTCTCTCCCCAGTTTTCCTCATCCCTTCTTCCAAGACTAAGAAACTGGAGTGTCCATTTGGACCATGAAATGGAAACTGAATTTTGAGGACGGCATACAAACTAGAAGGAGGTGGGGGCCCTGAAACATCATAGTAGCCCTGGACTACTTACCTCGTACTATGGTATATATGGGAGAGAGAGGACCTTTATCTTGTTTAAGCCACTATTATTTTGAATTTCCTGGCATTTAACTAACTGATACACTCTCCAATCAGATAAGTCATTCCATCTCCTTGGGCGCTAAGTGAGGAAAGGGGTGATTGAGAGGTGGGGAGCAGCCCAGAGTGTTACACCAATTGATGTTCCTCCACATGGGAGGGAGGGTTAGGGAGTAGGGAAGAAGAGTCCCCCCCCGACAAGTTTATTCATTCAACAGACAATTATATTCAACAACCACTTGCCATGTGCCAAGTACTCTAAGCACTTTACAACTATTAATTTATTTAATCTTCATAGCAATCCTGGATATTAGTAACATCCCCACTTCACAGTTGAGGAAACAGGCGGAGAGGTTAGCTAACTTGCTCTAAGTCACATTGTTCGGAAGTGATGGAGCTTGGAAGCTGACCCAGGCAGTCTAGCTCTAGAGCTCATGCACCGCTACACTAACTAGGTGGTTTCTTCTGAGGGACAGGAATAGAGACACTCTTATGTTATCTCAAGTAGGGGATGTTTGTTTTTAGGATAGACAGGGAGGTCAGAAAAATAAAGAATATCTCAGTGGTCACCTGAGATGCCCTGTCTGGTTATCCCTTCGGCAGGACGGGACCATCCCTCCTAGACTATCGTACTAACATTATGGTGCCTCAGTTACCCTCCATCACTACTTCTCATGCTTCTGCCCCACCAAGGCACTCAACTACTAGCTGTTTCTACTCAGTTTCTTTCTACCACAAGACATCTTCTTATACAAGGCCTCTACTACCTATGGCATCTGCCTTTTGCCTTCTTCATGTGCACATATTTCTGCCTACCCTATAATCCAGTAACAGTATTGCTTTCTCCATAAAAAGGATTGATGGTGTCAGCCAGTTACTCTCCAGTACTGAATGCCCAGTTAAGTAAGGTGTTTGCATCTATCACTGTCTTTGGATGGTCTGTCCGGTGCCGCCCTCCCCAGATCACCAAGTGTGCTGCAGGCCACCCCCTTCAAGGACTCTCTGCCATACAGTACTGCATTCAGCTCCTTCGAGCAGGAGACATGCCCAGCAGGGAATCTGGACATGCTGTCCTTGTTAGCTTTGTTAGCCTTTTGCTTTGTAGAAGCCAAAGACATAAATGGAATATTTAACTTTTGCTCTTTCTTTCCCTACGTCTCATCAAAAGAAGACAGAATGAACTTTAATTACTTACAAGTAATTTCATCACTACCAGTGGACTACATCTTAAAACAAAAGCTAAGATTTTGACAATAACCTTTATCTACCTTAGTTTTCTATTGCTGCATAAATAATTACCACAAACTTAACAGTTTAAAACAACATCCAAATATTATGTTGCAGATTGTGTGGGGCAGGAATCTGGGTATAACTTAGCTGGTTTTTCTGCTCTGGGTCTTACAAGCCTTAGACCATAGACAAACTGGGATCTTATCTGGAAGCTTGACAAGGGAAGCTCCCTCAAGTTGTTGGCTGAATCAGTTTCCTTGAGGCTCTTGAATTCATGGAAGCTTGCTTCTTCAAAGCTAGCAATGGAGAGAAAGATTCTTTGTTGCTTTGAGCCTTTGACCCCTATGTCCTCTTAATGGACTCACCTGATTAGGTAAGGCCCACCCAGGATACTACCCCTTTTGTTTACTTAAAGTCAACTGTTAGGGATTTTAATTACATCTTCAAAAGCCCTTCACCTTTGCCATATAACATAACTTGATCATAGCTGTGATAGCCCATCACCTTTGCCATGTTGTGTTGATTAGAAGCAAGTTACAGGTCTCACTCATACTTAAAGGGAGTGGATTATCTAAGGGTATGATAATTGGGAGTCATTTTAGAATTCTGCCTACCATACTACCTATATGGAATCCTTCCAATATCCCATGCACCTGGCTCTCTCCCTCTAAAATCTATTTGTCATTCCCTTGCTTTCCTTTCTCTGTAGGTTTATTTACCTTTTGAGACTTGCTTTATTTGTCACTTACTATTATAATACTAAGATTCATAATGTTGGTATGTGTTTTTATAATCCTTTCACTTTTAACTGCTACATAATATTCCATGAACAATTTTTTTTTTCATAATGTATTTATTCGCTCTCTTGTTAATGGGCATTTGGGTTGTTTTTAGATTCTTTGATACTGTGAACAATGCTGATGTGAACATTTTTTATAGATATGTAAGACAATATTTTGAGAATATATGTAGCAGTGGAATTTCTGGGTCATGAGACATGGCTGTTCAACTTTAGTAGATAATATCAGCTTTTCTAGACTCACATTTCCATCAGCAGCTTTTGATATTTCTTATGGCTCTATTCATCCCCAGTTAATTGTCATAGATGGATTTTTTACATTTTTGCCCACAAAAGGCATGGAAACTGGTGCCCCATTCTGGCCTTGATTTGCATTTCCCTCCACACTAATAATGTTCAATATCCTTCATATGGCCTCTAGCCATGTGTTTACTCTTCTATGAAATACTCTTCATGTCTTTACTTGTTTTTCTATAAAATTGTTTGCATTACTTCAATATTTATTTGTAAACATTCTTTATATGTATTCAGCTTACTTTTCTTAATCAGGAACATAAAGGAGTTAGAGAAAATGGCTTCTGAGTTCCTTCATCTGTGAGTTAATAACATGTGCCACGCTAGGGGCGCCTGGGGGGGCTCAGTTGTTAAGCGTCTGCCTTCGGCTCGGGTCATGATCCCAGGGTCCTGGGATCGAGCCCCGCATCGGGCTCCCTGCTCAGCGGGAAGCCTGCTTCTCCCTCTCCCACTTCCCCTGCTTGTGTTCCCTCTATCGCTGTGTTTCTCTCTGTCAAATACATAAATAAAATCTTTAAAAAAAAAAAAACAAAACTTGTGCCACGCTTACTTCTCAAATCTGATCCAAAGATCACATGGAAGAATGCATGTGAAAGTACTCTGCATACTAAAAATGAGGTAATAACTTGTTTTAGGGTGATATAGGCCTGATCACTGGTAAGTATGGACACATTCAAATTTGAACCGAGAGGCAGTATAGTGTGCGGATGAAGCACAGAGACTTTTGCACCGGATTGTCTGGGTCCAAACCTTGACTCTGGTTGCTAACACTGTGACCATAGATAACTTTTGTAACTTCTTCTTCTTCTTCTTTTTTTTTTTCAGAGAGAGAGATGAGGAGGAGCAGAGGGAGAGGGAGAGAGAGAATCTTAAGCAGGCTCCCTGCTCAGCACAGAGCCTGATGCGGAGCTTGATTTCACCACCTTGAGATCGTGACCTGAGCTGAAATCAAGAGTTGGACGCTTCACCGACCCAGCCAGGCAGGTGCCCTGACTTTTGTAACTTCTGTGTCTCAGTTTCCCTAGGTATCAAGTGGGAATGATCATAATGTTGACCTGACAGGGATTTTTAAGGATTACATAAATTAAATATAGCTGACACTGAGAACAGTGTCCAGCACATCATCAGCACTATATTAATATTTGCTGAGAGCATTATTTGACCTGGATTTCCAGGTCCTGCTGGATGCTAGGGTGGTGCTCTGCTTAACAGATTGAGGAGAATCACTTTCACATACCCCCACGTGTGTACTCTGTCAATGTTGACTCATTTCTAACAAGTCAAAGTGGATTATTTTTTTCCTTCATGGATAACTCTTTTTTGAGTAATGAATTAGCAGCTGATGGAAAAATATTAACTCAGACCACTGAAATATACATATAACAATGTAATGCAAATGACATATATCATATAATAATAACATATCATATAATTCTGTCTCTGAGCTCTCCTCCAGCGTTTAACAGCCCATGATTCCGTAAGGAAGGTTGAATGACTTTTTTTCCAGGCTGCCCAAAGGTGGACGACAAGGCATGATGGAACTTAAATTGCACTGCTTTGTTGAGTCTGAAATCATATTCTGAAGCAATAGTCATTGTGTAAGTAAAATGGACTGCCAATTATTTGAATAAAGAGAAGTAATATTGTCCCGCATTAGCTATCTTTCTTTCCCTATTAATAAAATTCCTTTGTTCCCATTTGTTCACCTCTCCTTTGTTCTGCCGGGCCTTTCTTAAGACTGCTGAATCCATAGATGCTTTTATCCACTGCAGACAGACTGAAGGAGTCTGATTCTTCTAGCGAATGTATTTTTAGCATCAATTAAAGCTTACGCCGCCTGCTTTTCTGAGCAACCGGCACCCTGCATCGTTCAAAACCACCTGCACTCAGCCTTCGGGGAACCGGACTGCTTTGCTAATGGGTGAGCTATCAAACAGAGGCATAAAACACTGCAGGATGTAAGCTGGAGAGGGTAGCTAATTATGCTAAACAGGAATATTAATAATGCAAGATGTGCAAACAAAAACACTCTTACCAATTTCAAGGCATGATTCCTCTTCTCTTTTTCCTCGCTCCCCACCCTCCAATCATCTGAAGAACATGATAGCAACAGAAAGTGGGTCTCCTCCAGCAGACACTGGATCCTGAAAAGCAGGAGATGATCTTGACGAGGAAATTGCCCATTGTGAAAAGAGAAACACCATGCTTGTTTCCCTTGGACCTGGAGTTTTATGAAGGATTTGGAAACAATAAAAGTGTGCTAACTGGGAGAAACTGGTAGAGTTTCTCATAGAGACTCAGGACAAAGGTCAAGGATACTGTCAAGTCTTGTCAGAGATATTCTAGGTCACTCCTCTCCAGCCCAGAGCAAAGGAAAGCTTGACATGTGGGTAGGTAAGGGTTGGATCCATTGGGAGGAACAAACTCTTCTTTCCTGCTCTCCCAAGTAAAAACATCGGAATACATGTTCTTGGGACACGCTGTCAACTGACACAAATGAGGTCTCTTAGACCAAGCCCCCAGATGAGTCTTAATATGTCATTGGAAGGTATTCTGATTATCTGTTGCTGTGTAATCAACTACTCCGTAACTTATTGGCTTAAAGTAATTTATTATTATCTGCCATGGTTCTGTAAGTTGACAAGGCTCAGCTTGGCAATTCTTGCTTGGCATCTCTCATGCAGTTGCAGTTAAAATGCTCCTGGGGCTGGAGTCATCAGAAGGCTCAAATGGGCTGGATGTCCAGGATGGCTTCCTCACTCACAGGTCTGGTGCCTCCCTCCCCAGCTGAGCAGCCTGGATTTCCTCCATGGCAGCTCAGGGCTCCAAGAAAAAGGAGGCAGCCCTGGCATAGCATCACTTCTGCCACATTTTATTAGTCAAAGCAGTTAAAGGCCAACTCAAATTCAATAGAATGGAATGGTGTGTGGCTACAAAGAAAGAAGGAATTGATGGTGCCATCTTTGGAGACAAGGTACCACAGCAGGTACGTAGACCTTGGGAAGTCTCCCAGGAAGCCTACCCTTTGGGAGGCACAGAAACTTCCAGTGCGGGGCCTGACAGAGTCCTTCCTGCTTAACTACTGTTCATCCCTCAGCTCTTAGCTGAAACATCACTCTCCCCAAGATGCCTTTCTAAGTCCCTGTCATTAAATTAGGTTCTCTTTCATGTTTTCTGCATTTTATTTATCACAGTTTGTAATAGCTGTTATTGATTATTGATTTAATGTATGTCTCTGACACTGGACTGAAGACCCCGTGAGACCAGGTGGTCTGCTTGCATTGAGTCGCTGGGCTTCATTCGCATGGTGGTAGTTCTCAGGAAAAGCTCAGGAAATAATTATAGTGGATGAATGAATGGATGCGTGGTGAACATATCTGGTCTTCCCATTTGGCACCAGTGATTCACGCAGTTTCCATAAAAAGGAGTTAGAGTGCCCTTTCATTAATTTATGATGTTTTAAAACCAATATTTACTGAGTACCATGTGGGTACTAGATACCATACTGGACCATGCAGGTAGAACCCAGGGCAATAAGGCAGAAGCGAACTCTGCCTTCACAGAGTCTACAGTCTATGTGGGACGGCAGACAAATAAACATACTACTACAATCCAAGAGTAAAGTGGTGGAATGGGGTTAGGGCAGTGTTCGTTGTTTATGTCGTGTGCTCGCTCTCACACACATACAAACACAGAATTTCATATATTATTTCAGGGCCCATTGGTTACTCCTAGTTTAGATGCAGTAGCATGAAACATACTGCATTTATTTATTTATTTATTTATGTATGTTTTTATAAAATTTATTTATTTATTTATTTTAGAGAGAGAGAGAGAGAGAGAGTGAGCACAAGTGGGGGGAGGGGTACAGGGAGAGGGAGAAGAAAAAAAATCTCCAGCAGATTCCCCAGTGAGCATGGAGCCTGATGCAGGGCTTGATCTCTGGACCCTGAGACCACGACATGAGCTGAAATCAAGAGTCAGACACTCAACTAACTGAGCCACCTAGGAGCCCCGAAACATACTGCATTTATATTTGCAGCAATATTATTTTGGCTTTATTTAGAATGACTGGAGAATGTCCTCTTTGATAAGAAAATTAAAGATAAACTTGCTACATTTTAGATGTTCATAATAATGGAAAGCTAGAGTTCATGTCAGAAAAGCTGGGCTCTACAAGGAGCTGAAAAGTTCATAACATGCTCCCAAGATCAGAGCTAGAGGTTAGGTTTTTCTCTTTTGGACCTGCTTACATTTCAGATCATACGAGCCAAATTTACCTTTGAATCTGCTCTGTTCATAGTCCACAAGTATTTATTTAATGTGAATAAAATACAGAGCAGTTGCAAAATTGCCCAGCATGCTGAAGTTTTATTGTGTCAGGTCAGCTGCCCAGCACACTTTCAGAACAACAGTGAACATCTAACATGGTGGGGTGGGGAGTATGGATTTTGTTCTCAATGTTAAGTGATTGGAGGGTTTTCAGTGGGAGAGAGACATGGTCATTTTTACATTTTAAAGAGATATCCTGGCTTGTGAGTGGAGTTGTTCAGATTATAGCAGTGTAAGAATAAAGCAAGAAGACCAGTCAAGAAGCTTCTGCAATCAACTAGGCTCAGAGCAATGGGTAATGAAGACCAGAAACGAGTCTAGAATAAGAAGGGATTTAAAATCCTGTCCTATTTGTATTTCTAAAAGCTAAAAGGGGCTTAGATGTTTGGGAATATGAGAGTTTCCTTCAAATATGAGATGGACTATCATGTCAAAGATGGATTAAAATTATTCTGAGTTCCCAAAAGGCAGACCCATGCATGGAAACCACAGGGCATGAGACCCATGCTCAGAATAAGCAAACATTTCTCTCAGAGATGTGCAAAGATGGAAGCATCTCCTGGGAAGTCTGTGAGTTCTCTTCCCCAGCCCTGGATGAGCTGGGGCTGGAGGACCTGAGTGAGGAGATGAGGAGCGTCTAGGAAGGAATTGTCGGACCAGATGATGCACAGGCTCACTCTGAGATTTTCACTGGTTTTGGAAACTCGTAAATGTAGCAGGATTGAGAGCTGTGGATATTCTCATTTTGGCATAACACCACTAAGAGAAAATTCATGAATATATTCTCCATCTTGGGGCTTTTTAGCAAATTCCCAACTTTTTCTTTAATCTTTTTAAGGAGATGGTGTAGGGGAAAGAGTCTAGACTCTGGTTTTGGGAAACCTAGCTCAAAATTCTCTGTCTGAAATAGCTTGCTAATTGCATGAGTGTAGGCAAATAATTTAATGTCTCTGAGCCTCATTTATTCACTTATTAAATGGAGATAACATTACCTATTTTCTACAGCTGTTATAAGACATCATCTGTACAAAGTTCGTAGCACCTAGTAGGATTTTAATACATGGGAATCATACCCAGCAAAACAAAACAAAACCAAAATATTTTAAACTTCTTGAGGAACCTCCATACTGAAGGGGAACATACACCCCAATGTTTATAGCAACAATGTCCACAATAGTCAAACGACGGAAAGAGCCAAGATGTCCTTCGACAGATGAATGGATAAAGAAGGTGTGGAATATACATACAATGGAATATTACTCAGCCATCAGAGAGGATGGATACTTACCATTTACATCGACGTGGATGGAATTGGAGGGTATTATGCTGAGTGAAACAAGTCAATCAGAGAAAGATAATTATCGTATGGTTTCACTCATATGTGGAATATAAGAAACAGTGCAGAGGATCATAGGGGAAGGGAGGGAAAACTGAATGGGAAGTCATCAGAGAGGGAGACAAATCATGAGAGACTCTTAACTCTAGGAAACAATCTGAGGGTTGCCGGAGGGGAGGTGGGGGGAGATGGGGTAATTGGGTGATGGACATTAAGGAGGGCATGTGATGTAATGAGCACTGGGTGTTATATCCAACTGATGAACTATTGAACTCTACACCTGAAACTAATGATGTCGTATATGTTGGCTAATTGAATTTAAATAAGAAAAACCAAAATATTTCCTTGCATAAGCAAATGGAAAGTAGTCATTGTGTGTTGGAAATGGGTAGCATGTGTCACAGGGATTGAAGATGGGCAAAAGGAAATGCTCACTGATTGAATCAATGGAGTCCTAATTCCAGGATATTATTCATTATTCCCCTTCAATTTGAAGCATCTTCAGAGATAACCATTTACACGAGTTCTTAAGACATCCTGAGAAAGTAGTCACAGTGGAAAGGCAATGACGTATGATGCTCAGAGCTTTCTCCCGACTGGTTCTCGGAAGCTAGAGGGAGTAATCGAGCCTCTTCTATGAGTGCACTTCTTCCTGTGAATACAAGGGGTGTGTTGGGGGGGGAGATTGGTCTTCAAACAGGTATGATTCATGATTTAGTGGAAAAACTGCAAAATTGCCCATGAAAATTGAATAGCAAGTCAGTTCATTATGTACAGTAGTTTATTGATATTGTAATCTGCTCCCAATAAATGCAATTACGAATCCATTTAGGAAGGAGTGCAATAGGGATTTTGTTCGCGCTTAGGTGCCTGAATGATGTTTTGCCAATGAAACCTGCCCTCCTTCCACTACCTCTGGGTTCTGTTCATTTCCATACCTCTAGTACTTGTTACCATACCCAGCACTCTGATGGTTCTTGCTGATATTTGCTGCCTAATTGGAACTGCCCTCATTATGTGTCTCTGGGTCACTTTTGCCCACTCAACACAGGAATGCTCAGAAATGGGTTATAAAGTTACCTCTATGTGTGCATCCACTATATCTGATATGCATGCCCCTTGACCCCAGCAGCTTTGGTTCTCAACTACTGCCGACCTTGACACACTTCCTCCATATCTCTTTATATTGATAATGAGTGGCCAATTCACACCAATGCAATAGGGTGAATAGTCTGCTTGTGCATGTGACTTTCTGTTTTCTCAGTTTCCTGTAAAGCTCCAAACCTGAGGAGAGCAGACAACTTCCCCACGCTTTTAAGAGAGCGACAGGGAGCTAAAAGACATGCTCTTAATGACTTTCTAAGAGAATCTGTTTATCCTGTTACCGTCGCCATCCATCCCTAACCCCTCCAACCATCCTGTGTAAATTGAAGATACACTTTTGAAGGCAGTTCACCCAATAGTTTATTGACGTGGGGAATTTGGGCCTCATGGGAAGCAGTGTGGCATTTTCATCTCCAGATCCAAGTAATAGGATTCCAAGAAAACTATCAGAGAGGTTTTTTTTTTTTTTTGAGGGGGGGGCTTCAAGAAAGGGAGGCTGACAGCTCGTTGGCTGGATGCTGGTTGAGCTCTGAAGCATGGCAGCCATTCCAGCTCTGACACCAGTGCTTGACTCGTTGAGGCTGGAGTTTAGGGTGCTGTCTGAATATAAAGAGTAGGGCTTAATTACAACCTGGAGAATTTTGGAAGTGGGAGGCAGATGGTAGAGCCTGCACTGGCTGCAAGAAGAAAAAGGAGAAGAGAGCATTGGGACTACATTTCCTTTGCCACAGAAGGCGGTCAAGCTTGAGCCATTGTTTTAGTCAATTTGGGCTGCTGTAACAGAATACCATAGACTGGGAGGCTTAAAAGAAATTTATTTCTCACAGTTCTAGAGGCTGGAAAGTCTGAGATCAGGGAGCCACCATGCTCGGGTTCTGGTGAGATATCTCTCTCTGCCTTATAAATGGCCATCTTCTTGCTGTGTCCTCACATGGCTGAGACCAGAGACAGGAAGCAAGCTCTCTCCTGTCTCTTCTTATAAGGGCACTAATCCCACCATGGGGCTGGGTGGTTAGGGTTTCAACATATGTGTTTTGGTAGAATATAAACATGTAGTCAATGACAATCACCTAGAAGGAATCTTCCCAAGAGGTCAGGGCCTGGCAAGGGGACTCAACTGTGGGAGGTCCCAGGGGACGCAGGAGTTAAGGATGGTCCAAGGAGAACCAGAGAGCACATTATCCTCTCCAGGAACTGAGCAATACAGTGTTTCTCCCAGTGATTCTGAAGAACCCACACATGTGTCCCACAAAAAGCCAATATGTGAATGGGGGCAATGTAGAAGTGGCTACCTGGGGTCAGGCAAGGGAGAAACTAACTGGTGACCATCTAGGAAAAAACAAAAAACAAAACTTTGCCCCTTCCGCTAATTGGTCTTTTCCATGCACTGACCCTTAGGGAGCGAGAAAAGATGGGAGAGGTAGAGGAAATTGTCATGTTCAATCTCCACTGCAAGTCCCCTAGTCAAGGTCGGCCTGATTAGGGAAGGGTGGGTAAGGGAGACAGGAAAAAGGAGAGGGACAGAGCTTGGAATGAGATATGAGGTTCAAGTTTTGTTTTGCTGGTTGGGACTTTATAGCATCTGAAAATGAACCTTTACAACTGAAAGGAGGTTATTCATGAAACCATAGAGATTGGAACATCAGTTTCCACCTGGGATGTCATCAAAAGGTGGAGAAAGGAGACCCATCAGAACATGCTGGAAGCAGTGGAAGGAAGAAAATAAAACTGCTCCTATAGGTATCCTGGCTGAGCTCATTCATTAAACTGCTTCTATGTGCAGTGTAGACATTACTGAAGAATTGATAGGCAAGTTGGAAGAGAGGACAACACCACAAACAGCAGATTGCCCCGAGAATTAGACATGCTTTTCCTGTCGAGTGGGTGGTCCTGCTCTCCCTCATGGTGCTTGTTCTCTTTTTTCTAGCACAAACTTGCAAACCCTTCCACAAAGGCTCCATAGTGATACCTGATGTGAAGGGCGTGACATCAAGGTTGGTATGCATGGGAAGGCAGTGGATATTCTTGCACACTTACCCTAGACTTCCTTTTGCTAAGAATAAACCTGTGTCTAGATTTACAGGTTGATCTCAATCTAATGGAATACACTTTCATTTAGGTTAAATTAAGCAGATGCTGTTCTCAGAAAGGAAACCAAAGACAATTTCTTAAGGTTATTCTGGATTCTCAGTGAAACACTAAGTGGGATATCTCATTTGTTAGACTTGAAAAGTTCATAGTGATATTTGGTATGTACTTTTTATACCCTCTTTCCAACCTTCAGGTGAATCTCTTATTTTGGGACATTGTCACTCCTTAATTGAAAATTGCTGAGCTCTAACATTATTATCGAGATGGTTTTATAAAATGATTTTGAGTTCTCATTGCTTTTAGTAGATGAGCTCATTTGGATAAGATTTTTTTTTTTTTAAACAACAACAACAACCAGTATTAATCGAGACAAGAGACAGGGATGGGCCTTTCTATGGAAATCACATGGTACATGGTTGGATGAGGTTAAACGCATCCTTCAAGATGGCCTCTTCATGGTAGGGTTGTGGTAGAAGCTAAAAGAGCTATAGCCTTTAATATTTCTAAGTTGTGATGGCTTTCTGACACATTCTACTGCAGTCTGCCCAAGTGTGCAATCTTTGAAGTCAGGGACATGCAATTCACCAGTGATCCTATGGATTATGTCTCCAAAATATATTTTCAACCAGTTCTCTTTTCTCCACCTCCATTGCCACCACTTTAGTCTGGGCACCTAAAGTGGTCTCTTTGCTTCTAATTTGCCTTTCTTTGATCCATTCCCCACACTGGAGCTGATGTGATAAAAAAAACAAAAACAAAAAAACAAGTGGATTAAGACAGTGAATGTTTCTTCTTCAATACCTAATAAATGAGAGTGAGGGAGTACAGACCAGTGAGGAATATATCCACAACCTGGTTGAATAAGTTTAAAAAATTCTTTCATTCCTTGTGCATCTCTTCAGATTTAGGAGTATGGGTGAGAATGCCCAGGCTTTTGCTGGCTCACCAGAATGTCTCCTGGGGGATGCTTAATAGGTTAGGAACAGGCTGGGATGAAGTCCTTTCCTCCTCTTCATATTAGAGCTCCTCTTTCCTTTTTTGGTGGATAAAAAAAGTCCTGCTTGGCTCTGAATTCCATTGTCGAGTTTGTACCAAAGCCATGTTTCCCATGGGCTGCTCCCAGACACTGGCTGGCTGTGCAGGTCAGAGATTTAATAGGCCCATTTCCAAGAGATGTAGGACTCCCCTGATGAGTAACCTTGGCTTGAAGTCACCACCATGGCTTGTCCCGCTTTTCTTAAACTGGATGGCAACCTTACTTTCTTCCTTCGTGCAGAGTGAGACCTGCATCACAATCTGATGGCTCTCTCAGCCTTTCCTGGTACCCCGGCAATTACTTCCCACAGATGTTCCCCCAATAAATTTCTTGCACATTTAACCCTGTCTTGGTGCCTGCTTCTCAGAGGACCCAGAATAATGCACTGGTGCATAGGATATGCTTGATAAATTTACTCAGGGAGTGAATGAAAAAATGAATTAAAATATGATGTTTTTCTCACTTTTCTCTTTCTGGCCCTTTGCTTCTCTGTGCCTGATTCTTTGTTATCAAATCATAGCATCTGAGGAGAAGCTTTGAGTCATCTTCCTCTTACACCAGATAACTTTGGCACCTAGAACAGTTTCTAAGATGATGGAATCATAAAATTGCACGTAAATTCATTACAAATACTTTTCATAGTGTTCGTGTAAGGATTATATAAGATCAATATAAAGAGCTTAGCACAGATCCTGACACATAGTAATGTAAGTGTCTTAAATATTTCTGCTACATACATTGAGAACCACATTAGACAGTGTTAAAATTTTTGTTTCAAAAACCAAAAATTTTGTTTCCATTAAACAATATTCAGAAAACTCAAGAGGGGAAGGAAATTCTGTTGTATTTATCATAGTTTCCCTCTTAGTATGTTCTTTCATACTTCCTGATATTCCATGATAACTTCTTTAGAATTTGCTTTAGCCATTCTTTTAGAGTAAGTCTGCTGGGGATGAATTCTTTTACGTTTTCCTTCATCTGAGGATATCCTGATTTCTGAGGATTCTTGAAGGATAATTTCTCCAGATGTAGAATTCTGAGCTGACAACTCTCTTCTTTTAGCACCCGGCAAATGTTGTGCCACTTTCTTCTGGCCTCCATGATTTATTATGAGAAATCCATTGTTCCAGTTGCTTTTCCCCATATAGATAATGCATTGTTTCTCTCTGGTTCCTTTCAAGATTATTTCTTTGTTTTTAGTTTTGAGAAGTTTGACTATGATATATCTTGGTGTAGATTTCTTTGAGTTTATCTTATCTGGAATTTACTTAGAGTCACTTCTTGAATCTGTAGTTTCATGGCTTTTTATTTTCTTTTGCCAAATTTGAGAAATTTTTAGTTATTATTTCTCTGAATACTTTTTCAGCCTCCATTTTCTTTTCCTCTCCGTCTAGGACATAGTATAGTTCCATGTGTCATGGAGGCTTTATTTTTTCTATATGTTTTCTTTCTGTTATTCCAATTAGGTATCTTCAAGTTCATGGATTCTTTCCTTTGTCCCCTCCATTCTTCTGTTGAGACCATTCACTGAGTTTTTTATTTTGGTTTTTGTAATTTTCAGTTCTAAAATCTCCATTTTGTTTTTCTTTGTATCTTCTATTTCTTTGCTGAGAATTTCTATTTTTTCATTTGTTTCAAGTGTTTTCATAATTGCTTGTCAAAGCATTTTTTTTATGATGGATGATTTACAATCCTCATCAGATGATTCTAACATCTGTGTCATCTTAGTGTTGGCAGCTGTTGATTTCTTTTCTCATTTAGTTTGAGATCTTCCTAGTTCTTGGTAGAAACAATTTTGGGTTCAAACCTAGACATTTTGGGTGTTATGTTATAAGACTCTGAATCTCATTTAAGTCTTGTGTTTTGGTTGGCTTCCATAGATGTGATGGTGCTACCTCATTACTGCCAAACGGGGGTGGGAATACAGATTCTCTCCTTCTCCTCTGTTGACACCAAAGGGAGGGGATATTTGTTACTTTGTTATTGCAGAAGTGACACTGAGGGACTTCCAAGGCTGAATCAGAAAAGCCACCCAGTTTCTACCAATCTCAGATGGCACTTACTCTGGGAGCCTTCATCCCCCAGGTGAGGAGCTTGGATACCCTAAAACTTCCCTGCAAAGAGAATATATGGAATAACTACATAGAAATGAGAGATTCCTGAAGAGTCCCAGCTGCTCTAGTCCCCAATTGTTTGAGTCTTCCTAGCCCGGGCGCCAGACAGGTGAAATGTAGAAGCACTCAAGATGACCCAGCCCCATCAGCACCTAACTGCAACTTCATTAGAAATCTCAAATGAGAACTGCCTAGCTAGGTTTTCTCAACCTTGAGCTGGATAGTTCCTTGTAGGGGCTGGTCTGTGCATTATACTGTATTTAGCAGCATCACTAGATGCTGGTAGCACCTTTCCAGTTGTAACAACAAAAATGTCTCCAGGATTTCCCATCTCCTTGCTAGATGGGATGCTGCTTGATCCATGAATCATTTAATGAAGCCAATTCGATCTTTAAATTAAAAAAAAAGTCTCCAGACACTTGCAAATGTCCCTTGGGGGAAAAAAATCACCTCTAGTTGGTTAGCTAATCCCAGTCAACCCCCATATTAATGAGAAAAATAAATGATTGTTATTGTTTTTAAACCATTGTTTGAGGTTATTTGTTATACAGCAATAGATAATCAGAGGGGTATGGGGGATGCAGAACATCTCCTCTACAAGCTTATCTGATGTTAGCTGAAGAGCTTGACTCTGTCAGAGACCTGATCAAT
The DNA here is from genome assembly GCF_004348235.1 of Phoca vitulina. Taxonomy (NCBI): domain Eukaryota; kingdom Metazoa; phylum Chordata; class Mammalia; order Carnivora; family Phocidae; genus Phoca; species Phoca vitulina. Next base: position 56,718,007 of record NW_022589710.1, on the reverse strand, counting down.
AGTCTGCTTCTACCATCTCTGGACTTTTTATGATGGGCTGTCTATGGTATCTAAATAGGCATTTATTTATCATGTATAGAAGGACTTGTAGAGAATTATAATAAAAAACACACTTATGCCTTATATATAAAATATACACAAGGCAATTCAATGAAAATAAAAGGAAAAATTGGAAACCACTTAGGGAAATTGTCAAATCATTTTTTTAAGAAGAAGAAGATGTATGCTGATTTCATTTTTTCCCCTCATCTTTCTAAAAACTAAGAGAAAAAAGCACTTTGGAGTTTTATTGTAAACTAATTTGCGAGTGCTATATGTTTTTGTGTCCCTAAATTCTAAGAGGAATTTACAACATGGATTCTTGATATTATGAAAATGTCATCAACACAGTTTTACTTTTACATAAGTTACAGAAAAATTTCCCCTATGACCAAGGACCTGACACTCAATCATAACTCAAAGGAAATATTTCTGTCAGAATGAACCTGATGTAGCTCAGATATTTTTGATGATTTAGCAAGACACCATGGTAGTACTTGGAGAAAGCAATCAACCAGGAATATAACTTGAATAGTGGCCAGTTGATCAGCAGCCCTATTTCTGCCAAACACATGAGTTTAAGTCCTTCCTGTTAAGACCCATAGTTCTTAAAAACTGTATCATACATATGAAGGAATGCTTATTTTCCCTTTTTTGTTTCTCAGGAGGTAGCTCTATTTTCAACTTTTTGAGGAACCTCCATACTGTTTTCCAGAGTGGTTGCACCAGCTTGCATTCCCACCAACAGTGTAGGAGGGTTCCCCTTTCTCCACATCCCTGCCAACATCTGTCATTTCCTGACTTGTTAATTTTAGCCATTCTGACTGGCGTGAGGTGGTATCTCATTGAGGTTTTGATTTGGATTTCCCTGATGCCAAGCGATGGTGAGCACTTTTTCATGTGTCTGTTGGCCATTTGGATGTCTTTGGAAAAATGTCTATTCATGTTTTCTGTACATTTCTTGATTGAATCATTTGTTCTTTGGGTGTTGAGTTTGATAAGTTCTTTATAGACTTTGGATACTAGCCCTTTATCTGCTATGTCATTTGCAAATATCTTCTCCCATTCTGTCGGTTGTCTTTTGGTTTTGTTGACTGTTTCCTTTGCTGTGCTAAAGCTTTTTATCTGGATGAAGTCCCAATAGTTCATTTTTGCCCTTGCTTCCCCTGCCTTTGGCAATGTTTCTAGGAAGAAGTTGCTGTGGCTGAGGTCGAAGAGATTGCTGCCTGTGTTCTCCTTTAAGATTTTGATGGACTCCTGTCTCACATTGAGGTCTTTCAACCATTTGGAGTCTATTTTTGTGTGTGGTGTAAGGAAACAGTCCAGTTTCATTCTTCTGCATGTGGCTGTCCAATTTTCCCAACACCATTTGTTGAAGAGACTGTCTTTTTTCCACTGGACCCTCTTTCCTGCTTTGCCGAAGATTAGTGGACCATAGAGTTGAGGGTCCATTTCTGGGCTCTCAATTCTGTTCCATTGATCTATGTGTCTGTTTTTGTGCCAGTACGATACTGTCTTGATGATGACAGCTTTGTAATAGAGCTTGAAGCTCTATTATGGTGAAAGATCTTTATTAGCATTCCTAATAGCCAAAACTAGGTCAATGGAGACCCTAAATATCTTATGTTGTCCCAGGTGTTTTTTTCCTCAAGGTAAGGAGTGTAAAGCTAGCTTGTGGTGGCAATACACTGCTTTCTTGAGAACAAAGGTCTCTCAAAGCTAGCATACCTCTTGAGACAGCATTTGTTCTTGTTTTTAAGGGACCTGTCCTAGGCAGTAAGTGGCTTCCATGGGGTGGGCAAGTTTTGTTTTGGGGGATGTTTATTTATCTGCCTGGTGACTCCAAGAAATTATCAGAGGTCCTTGAGTAAAAGGACCCAGAGCTACTGCATGCTAAAGATGGGAAGCAGGCTCAGGAAAGGTAAATTGCCAAGTATGAAGTGCTGAGTCACTACCGTAAAATCAGGCTAAGCCATGGATCTTTATTATGAAGACACATCTGTTATGTACCTCATGCCTCCACTTCTTCCAGATTTTATTTCAGTTTTCAACAATTAAGCTGAACACAGCTTTTAGTATCTGAATATCAGATGTACTAACATAGCCTAAGGAAATCATGTGTTTGATAGTCAGTTTCTTGGTTTTGGTCACCATGTTAGCCCAGGCTCACTGAGTGGTGCAGGTGATTTGTAAGTCCATACGGTGAGAGTGAATCCTGACTCTGTTTTTGGAAAGGCATTCATTTTTTTTTTTAAGATTTTATTTATTTATTTGACAGAGAGAGACAGTGAAAGAAGGAACACAAGCAGGGGGAGTGGGAGAGGGAGAAGCAGGCTCCCCGCGGAGGAGGGAGCCCGATGTAGGGCTCGATCCCAGGACCCTGGGATCATGACCTGAGCGGAAGGCAGACGCTTAACGACTGAGCCACCCAGGCGCCTCTCGGGCATTCATTTTTTTAATCTGTTGTTTTGATTCCTTGTGATGGACCTGTTCCTCCTAGAGAAGTAGATCTTTGGAGCAGTTTATTAAGATGTTAACTTTTAGAAGGGTAGTAATTCTTCCTGCTGAGAACTCAGAAATACATCGGGTCACTTTTTCCAGCCTGATTTCAGCCACTTTGGAACTTAAATTTGGGTCCACATAGAAAGAGCACTGGCTGGCTGGATAATCCTTTCAAACTAGTTTGAAAATACACTGATTAATCATGGATTTGAATCTCAATAGCCCCAAAGGGTAGCTGAATGATATCGTGTAAGATTTTAACTTCTCTAATCTGTAGTTCCTTTTCTGTAAAATGAAGATAAGAATAATACTTTTTCCTTTTATGGTTGTTATATGAATTAAATGAAATAACACGAGGTTCTTAGCTCAGATCCTGGCAAACAATAAGCCCTTGGAAAATATTAGCTATTGTAATGATTGCAAATAATCATGGGGGAAGGAGAATCTATCAATTTCAGTTTATTATAGCTCCAAGAGCTGGTAAAACAACTCTATTTTCTTACTATAATTGTAGATAGTAGGAATGTTTTGGGATAATATATAACCTTAACTTGGAAGACCTCCGCGGATTATTTTGTAATATAATAACATAAAAAATAAGAAAAGGTCAAATTTTAATGTTCTAAGAATGATTCCAACGTTGGTATAGATTACTGATTAACTTTTCTAAGGGTAGAGTATGATAAAAATTTATCCACTGGACACATACATCACTGCCTTTCAGCACTTATTAGAAACTAGTCATTTTATTACGTCTGGGACGGTCCATTTTTCTCCAGACATCTCAACTTACAGCAGGACTTCTCCCTCCCACATCTGCTACAGTTGAAACTAGTTGCTGCATCAGTTTTGGCGTAAGCAGAATCCCATGCTTTATTCTTGCTATTTTGGACGGTGACTCATGTCTTCTTGTTCCTTAAAATTATTGTCTCAGGGTTAGATTTCTTGCGAACTTTGCTTGTTTGGGCTGAGTGATAGTCTTCTTTTCAGTTCCTGTGAACAATGTTTTGTTCCCCTGAAAGTGTAAATTCCCTAGCTATATTGTCCCATCTAGAGAAATTTTAGTGACGCTGAAAAGACTGTAGTCTAGCAGAAAGGGCGAGCTCTGTGGTCAGCCGGATCTGGGTTCTGATTCAGATTCCATCCTGTCCAGGCTGTGTGGTGATGGGCAAGTCCCTTCCTCTCTTGGAACCTATTCCTTCACCTGTAAAATGGGAAGATACTACATTACTGCATACATGTAAAGCACCCAGAAAACACCCCAGTTTATAGTAAAAGCTCAACATATGTTGTCTCTTGTTATTAAGATTATAATTATGCCCCTGATTATTGTAATCTGGTAAGGCTATGGAGACAATGTTATGCTACAATCATGTGTATGATGTAACTAGCACGTACCTATTTGCACAGTACCTATTTGTAGAATAGGCACTCCACAACTGATAGCTATTAATATTATCGGTAGTTTGCTCCTTGCTTATAGACCCTTTAAGTGTTATATTAAGTCAGTGTGTGAGGAAGAGGAGGAAGCAGGAAGCCTGGTATGTCAACGTCGCCTCTCTTAGGACTTTGAACAGGGTCTTCTCAGCTCTCTTGCAAGAGCTTGGTAACAATGATGATGATCATGATGAGGACGGGAAAAATGGTAGCTGGCATTCACTGAGCACTTACTCTAAGACACACATGGTGCTCAGTGCATTCTCTCATTTGTTCCTCCTAACAAATCTGTGAGGTATTAGCTTGCATCTCCCCAAAACACACTTTGAGGCAAAGATTCAGGTACGAGGAATTTACCTGGGAGGTAATCTCAGGAGCATGGTAAGGGACTGGAAAATGACACAAGGGAGAGGGAAGGGCAGGAAAGAGTGGGATGAAGAGTGAGTGCTGTTGTGGGCAACTGGGGTCTAGAAGCACAACTCTCTCAGTGGGTCACTGGATGTTATAGTGAGCAAGGCCACTTGCACATCTATTCCTTCATGCCCAGACCATTGTTCTCTAACTCCTGGGGGCAGAGTACCATATAACGGTCAACGATTTAGGGAGCACACTGTATCCTGCAGGATAGCACCTATCTTCCCAGGGTATTACCTCCAATCTGGTGCTTCAAGCTGTCAATTGCCCTGACGGTGTGGGACTAGTGATCTTAGTTCAAGTGCTCACTGGAGATATCCTTTGCTGTAAAGTGAGTTTGTTGGTCTGAAGCAAGAAAATGTTCCTGACAAAGGTCTTCCTTCTGAGTCCAGGTTAGGGAAAAGCATCACATTCTGTATCCTTATTACCTACTGTCAGAACTCCCAAAGGAGAACTTGGCTTTTGCAAGACTCAAGCAGCTGTCAGGGTATTAGGAAAAATTGCACAGGTGCCTGTGGTGGGGAGGGGATGTGAATGCAAATGCGAGTCAGATGGGTAGAGGGATGGGCACAGGGGGTTCAGCCAAGAGAGGGGAAGCTTGATGCTGTTGTAGAGGCTCCCAACATAGAGAGTCCAGGGGAGGAGCATTACTTGTAAAAGGACAAATCCTGATGCCCAGGAATCCAATTAAAATAATTCTTACAACCAGCAATATTCTTGAGCTAAAACCAAAGCACCTTCTCCACCCCCTGCCAAAAAAAGGGGGAAAATTTCAGAATCCATCCTGGAATTTTGTTGCAGAAAGAGATCATCTGGCTCAATTGTTTCATTTTATTTAATAAACGAGAAAAATGGGGTTGGAAAGATGGAGCCACAGTCTATTTCAGGTATTTGGGAAAAAGTTGGGGTGGGAGGACTTTGTGTAGACCTGAGATCATCAGTTTGTGAGGTTTCCTGAGTGGGATGAGGCCCACAGAGCAGAGGACAGGGATTAAGCCAAGGCCAGCACAGAAGGAGGCTGGGTCAATAGGAATAAAGAATGCTTGGGACACCAAATGGCAAATGCAGACTGTTGTCACAGTTGGGTGCTGTGCAGAGGAGCTCATCACACTATTCTTCTTGCTTTGTGCATGGGTGAAACTTTTAATACCAAATAGAAAAGTATGCAGAGCAGGTTTGGTGGGTGAGGTTGAGGTCAAAATATATCTAAGTGAAAATGAGAATGCAGTATAGTAGGTCTGCCCACAAATCCGTCCAGGACATTAGGGAAGCCAGGAGGAGGGCATCTTGTGCATCCTGTGGTCTGGGAGGAGTGGGGCAGCCTTTCCAGGGGCAGTCAGGACAGAGGAAAGTCTTGAATGACAACCTGAGGGAGTAGAAGGAGCCCAGATGTGGAGTCAGCAAGACCTACCTTCAAATCTCTGCCCCACGACTGAGCTGGGATGAATTATTTAACCTCTGAGCCTCGTCTCTGAAAGAGAGTTCTAGCACCTTCCTTCTATTGTTCAGGTCAGGGGGCTGGTGCAGAGATACCCGCTGTGGCTGATAGTGGAAGGGGCTCCCTCAGCACACATTCCAACTCCTCTATAGTTTGCCTCCATAAAAAGTCAGCAACTACATTCCGCAAGCTTCCTGGCAGCCTGGTTCAACATGTAACCCAGGTGTGGTCAAGCATTTGCACCTTCATAAGAGTAGGAGACAGAAGTGAACAACATGGCTGCCACTGGGCTAGGGGAAGCAGCCTCTTGCAGCAATCACAAATATGGGGGCATCCAGTTCTTCTGGGGTTGCTGGGGTAGAGCATCTGGTGTCCAGTTCTTAGTCTCACAGGATCAAATGACATGCAGTGGTGATTCTGCTCTAACAGTCCTGTAGTACAGTGAGCATTGCTCTTGACCTGTGAGCCTTCCAAACTGGGCTTTTTGGCCTTCCCAAAGCTCATGTTCCCTCCTAATATCCTATAACAAACCCCTTTCTGCTTAATCAGCACAGAGGATTCTGTTTTCTACCAGTAAGAAGCCAGACAGATGCCATCCTTCTTTCCCTGCACCCCCAATCCAGGCTGTCACCAACTCCCGTTAATGTAATATTTTTGGTCTGTCCACTTCTCTCCTTCCCCTCTATTGCTTCCCTGGTTCAGAACATTACCTTCTCTTGCCTAGGTCCCATCCACAGGCTTTTCATCCACAGCCTCCCAGGGCTCAGTATCACCTTAGGCTCAGTGACACTCCCATTCCAATTCATTCTCCACACAGACACAAGAGGTATCTTCCTAAAGGTCCAATATGTTCATGACCCACCCAGAGCAAACTCCCCTCCTCACCCACATACTATAGGCTTCAGTCATATGGGGTCACTTTCTATTACCAGAGTGTGGTCTTCTTGTCACCAAGCCTGCGTGCATTTGCTTTTCCTACTTAGAACACTCTCCTCTCCCTCTACCAGAAGAACTTCTACTCATCTTTCAGGTCTTGGGAAGCATTTCTTGACTTCTCAAGTTCAAGTTATGGGCCTTGTGCTTCCACAGTACCTCCAAAACATATTGTACTTGGTGTTTATTTATCTGGGTTCTTTCCTGGACAAAAAGCCCTATAAGGGTTGAAATCTTGTCTGTTTGGTTAAGTATGCCTCCAAAATCTGGGACACAGCCTGAAACATGTGGGCACTCAATAAAAACCAGTTAGATGGAGAATGGTGTCAAATGCCCCAGAAAGGTCTGAAGTATAAGGATTGACCATCGTCGATGAGTATTGGTGACCTGGGGGTCACTGATGACCTCAGTTGGGGCAGTTTCAGGGACTGCAGTAGGGCAGCCCAAACCAGCTCCCATAGGAGGAAGGAAGAAGTAGACACTGGAAGGTCATTGGTTTGTCACATCCTGCTTCACTCTGTAGCTGGCAGAGGTGTTCTGATGATGTCAGCAGGTAGGACAGGCAGTAGGAGAAGGAAGGCATCAGACTCGTAAACTGTTCAAATTTTAATTTCTTTTAAAATAACAACAGCAAAAATAACTCTAATTATAGTTAATCTGTAATAATGAATCCAGTCTGGATTGTATCCATCTTTATACCAACAGTCATAAAATACAATTTTTCATATTATTTAATGGAAGAAGGGGGGCCCTGAAGATAAAAGTGTTCAGGGCCTCTCAGATGGTAATACAGCCCTGAGCAACTTTGCTGACTTTACAATCTAGTCCTGTCTCTGAGATTCATTTGTCACGAACTAGGTCACCCTCTTCTCTCACTCTCTGGTTCTACCCTTGGTGCCAGCTCTCCTACACTTCCTGGGTTGGCCTGGTTGGGGGCAACCATATCTTCTGATATCCAATGGACTGTGGTTCAGAAAGGTCTTAAGAGGGCACAGAGAAGGGAAAAGTGACAATGTTTTTCATGATTTTCACAAAGATATTAGGTTTAACATTTGGGCATGTCTCTTTCTGCTTCTGCCCAGGGTTAATGAAGGCTATGAGTAAAGATACAATTTTCCTGGAACTGTTGAGGGAAGACCCAGCCAAACTCTGCCAACACAGCACAGAGTGTGGAAACAAGAAGTGCTGACTTTGCTAGGTGAAGCAATTAGCAACTACCATAAATGACTGGATGGATGAAGCAACCCAGGGAAAATAAAAGAGGACCTGGGTAATGATGAGTTCAACTCCAAGGACATTACCAGGAGCAAAGAAAGCTTATGAGAAAACATGTTAACTTGTACACTCCTTTCCCAACAAGGTACCCTTTGTTCTAAGTAGAGGTCTAATTTACTTTAGGTAATGCAGAACATCAAACTGGGAAATTTCTCAACTTCACAAGAATCTCAGCATTTTATTTTTTTATTTTAATTTTTAAAATTTTCTTATTTAAATTGAATTTAGTTAACATATATTGTATTATTAGTTTCAAGGGTAGAATTTAGTGATTCATCAGTTGCATATAACACCCAGTGCTCATTACATCCAGTGCCCTCCTTAATGTCCATCACCCAGTTACCCCCTTCCCCCCACCCACCTCCCCTCCAGCAACTTTCAGTTTGTTTCCTATTGTTAAGAGCCTCCCTCTCAATTTTCATCTTATTTTATTTTTCCTTCCCTTCCCTTCCCTTATGGTCATCTGTTTTGTTTCTTAAATTCCATATATGAATGAAACAATATGGTATTTGTCTTTCTCTGACTTATTTCACTTAGCATAATACCCTCTAGTTCCATCCACCTCATTGCAAATGGCAAGATTTCATTCATTTTGATGGTTGAGTAATATTCCATTGTATATATATACCACACCTTTATGCATTCATCTGTCGATGGACATCTGGGCTCTTTCCATATTTTGGCTATTGTGGACATTGCTGCTATAAACATTGGGGTGCATGTGCCTCTTTGAATCACTATGTTTATATCCTTTAGATAAATACCTAGTAGTGCAGTTGCTGGGTCGTAGGTAGTTTGTGTTGTCTATTTTTACCTTTTTGAGGAATCTCCATACTGTTTTCCAGAGTGGTTGCACCAGGTTGCATTCCCACCAACAGTATGAGAGGGTTCCCCTTTCTCTGCATCCTCGGCAACACCTGTTGTTTCCTGAATTGTTAATTTTAGCTATTCTGACCAGTGTGAGGTGGTATCTCATTGTGGTTTTGATTTGTGGTAAAGTTTCTCTGAAGCCCTTGCTCGGGATACAGGATGGGGGTGTTGCAGGCAGAGGCCAAAACAAAGACTTTGTATTCTAAGGCTTTTCCTTTTAGGAACCACCTACAGCCAGCACACAACAAAGGCCCAGTTTGTGAGAGATGGAACTAAAACCATGCATGCAGCCACCCCCACCCCATTCTATAGCTCTGGAGCAAATGTTCTGTCTGCTCAGAGATTCTGCAGGTAGAGTTTATCGTATAAAGGCATTAATCCATTCATCCTCTCAAGCTCCTTTGGAGCTCCAGATGCTGGTGATGTAAATATGAATAAAATTCCATCCCTGCTTTGCTGGCACTTATCTTTGTAACCTGACATTCATACATTTACTTGTTTATGTCTCTTTCCCCCCACCCCCTTGTCCCAATAAGATTGTCATCTCTGTGAGAATGGGAATCTTGCTCTTTTTCTCATTGCTCTGAATTTAATGCCTAGAACAGTGACTGGCATTGCTAAATAAATACTTGTTGCATGACTTTGCTTAATGAGTGAATGAATGAAATTATTTTATAATAATTCTTAATCCTGAACAAACTGCTAAGAAGAAAAGTCCATGAGATCCATTCAAAACAGTTTTTAATTACCATTCTCCAAGAATTTGGTTTTGAAAGCATTTATAAAGATGGAGTAAAATTAACATGGAAACACCAACACTTTTCTTTAATAAAAATTCCATATAAATATGTAACAGGGCATTGCTGAGCTCTATATAAACCTCTTACAAGTTATTCATTTTGAGGAATTTGAGTTTCACTTGAACTAGCAATTGTCTCTAGTAACTTCTAAATATAGCATTCACCAACTCAATAATGCAATTCACCTTTTAGTTGTTTAAAGTAGTAGCTCCCTGATGGCTAATGATGATGAACATTTTTTCATGTGTCTGTTAGCCATTTGTATGTCTTCTTTGGAGAAGTGTCCGTTCATGTCTTCTGCCTATTTTTTGACTTGATTATTTGTGTTTTGGGTGTTGAGTTTGAAAAGTTCTTGATAGATTTTGGATATCAGCCCTTTATCTGTAGTGTCATTTGCAAATATCTTCTCCCATTCCGTAGGTTACCTCTTTGTTTTGTTGACTGTTTCCTTTGCTGTGCAGAAGCTTTTATCTTGATGAAGTCCCAAAAGTTTATTTTAGCTTTTTTTTCCCTTGCCTTTGGAGACGTGTCTTGAAAGAAGTTGCTGTGGCCAATGTTGAAGAGGTTACTATCTATGTTCTCCTCTAGGATTTTGATGGATTCCTGTCTCACATTGAAGTCTTTCATCCATTTTGAGTTTATCTTTGTGTATGGTATAAGAGAATGGTTGAGTTTCATTCTTCTGTAAATAGCTGTCCAATTTTCCCAGCACCATCATTATTAGCCATCAGGGAAATTCAAATCAAAACCACATTGAGATACCATCTTACAGCAGTTAGAATGGCAAAAATTGACAAGGCAAGAAACAACAAATGTTGGAGAGGTCGTGGAGAAAGATTCCTCAAAACATTAAAAATAGAACTACCCTCTGACCCAGCAATTGCACTACTGGGTATTTATCCCAAAGATACAGATGTAGTGAAAAGAAGGGCCACATGCACCCCAATGTTCATAGCAGCAATATCCACAATAGCCAAACTGTGGAAAGAGCCGAGATGCCCTTCAACAGATGAATGGATAAAGAAGATGTGGTCCATAAATGCAATGGAATATTACTCAGCCATCAGAAAGGATGAATACCCAACTTTTGCATCGACATGGATGGAACTGGAAGAGATTATGCTAAGTGAAATAAGTCAAGCAGAGAAAGTCAATTATCATATGGTTTCACTTATTTGTGGGACATAAGGAATAGCATGGAGGACATTAGGAGAAGGAAGGGAAAAATGAAAGGGGGGGAATTAGAGGGGGAGATGAACCATGAGAGACTATGGACTCCGAGAAACAAGCCGAGGGTTTTAGAGGGGAGGGGGTAGGGGGATGGGTTAGCTCGGTGATGGGTATTAAGGAGGGCGTGTATTGCATGGAGCACTGGGTGTTATACGCAAACAATGAATCATGGAACACTACATCAAAAACTAATGATGTACTACTGTATGGTGACTAACATAACAGAATAAAAAAACTAAAGCAGTAGTTCTTTTGTGCAAGACTGGATTCCTGCCTAGGAAAGATTAATCTGTTTGCAATAATGTCTGCACATGTTCAAAGCCTGGTTGGCCTGTATTGACATTTAAAAAGAAAAAAAGACTTGAGTTCTGAACCAAATCAAACAACTTTCCAGGAATGAGGCATATGGCTTTGTAAAATAATCTGATAGATGGAGTTCAGCCTTCAGAATAGCAGGTATAGAAAGTTAACATGTGGAATGGTTGCCTCTTGATGCCTGGAATTGCACTATTGAAGAGTCGTTCTTTTGGATCTCAAAAGGCTTCTTAATCTTTGAGTTTTTCCCTATAAATTTAGAGAATGAAGATACTCGAAGCCATTATTTGCTAACTATACCTGGAGGAACCAGACAAAATTATGAATTAGTGAAACAGGGGAATGTATGATACCAGGAAGTTGGGAGGAGGCCATGAAGTATAGATGCCTATGCTACCTAATTTCTAGCCAGAAGCATCTTTAGATCTTTTTATTTAGAAGGATGACCATCTAGCTGGGGATGGGAATGAGATGCAGATGGTGGTGCTTGAAGCTAACTTTGCATAGCAGTTTATGTAAAATAAACGCAACATCCATTGTTCATGTCAAGGAGTGGGGACAAAAGTTACTGATGAAAATTATACAGGAAGAACAACTAAGGCTTCTCTAAGCTCTATTTTGTTGCTATCCCTGGCTCAAGTCCATTGTTGTCCTGTGAGAACTGGGCAAAATATTATACGTTAGAGCAGTTGCATTTTCTTTTAAAGATTTTATTTATTTATTTGACAGAGAGAGACACAGCGAGAGAGAGAACACAAGCAGGGGGAGTGGGAGAGGGAGAAGTAGGCTTCCCGCTGAGCAGGGAGCCCGATGCGGGGCTCGATACCAGGATCCTGGGATCATGACCTGAGCCGAAGGCAGACGCTTAACGACTGAGCACCCAGGCGCCCCGAGCAGTTGCATTTTCTAAAGAAGCTGAAAAACCACAATTTTTATGGGAAATGTCCCAGTTTTGCTGGTTATGGGTTAGGCCAAGTAGTCAGAAAAGACCTCCTTGGTAAGGTAACATCTGCATATAGTCTTGAAGAAAGTGAGAACATGAACCACACGATAACAGGGGTAAGAGTCTTCAAAGGAAAAGGATGGAAGTGCTTAGCTCGGCAGTTGGAGTATGCTTGCGAGTCAAGGAGTGGCCATTGTGTCTGGAATGGAACAAGTTGGGAAAGAATGGAACAGACAAGGGCAGAGTCTCCTCTGCAAGACAGGGAGGTGTTTGGGCAGAACATGTAGTACAGACAGGTCTAGTAATGGCTTTACTGAGACCTTGATGGGAGTAGCACAAGAAGCCACTGGAGGGCTTTGACCACAAGAGTAGCATGAGCTAACTTGGGTTTTAAAGGGATTGCTCTGGCTGATGCTGTGGGGAGAATAGTTTATAAAGGAACAAGAGCAGAAGCAGGGGAAAAATCAGAAGGCATACTGGTTTGGATGAAGTTTAACAGTGACAATGTTACCCAAATAACAGTGGCTTTAAATAGAAGGTGGTTTTCCTCTCACTCCTAAGTCCAGAGGTCTGACTCTAGAGGTAGATGATAGCTGGTCACCAAGTCCTCAGCAACTGAAAAACTTTCCAACTCATTGCTCTAAGGACTCACCTGGGGCAAGATGCAGATAGAAAAGAGTAAACATAAGGGTCTTCTCTGTGGGCTAAGGAGTCATCTGTGTACCAGGAAACAGGATGGGGACAAGATAAAGAGGAAGCTACAAAGGGAATCTTACAACTATCTCTTAAGAAAGGTTCCCAGAAATTCCATAGACATTTCTGCTTACATGCCCTTGGCTACGCCAAGTTCTAAGAAAGATTAGAAAATCTACATCTAGAAGACCAGGCACCCAGCTAAATACATATTGGGAGGGAATGAGCAATTTTGACCATAGGATACCATTGCAGTAATCCAGGTGAGAGATGATGGTGATGGAGGTCAGGAGACGTGGTCAAATTCTGGATATAGTTTGAGGTAGAGGTAAGAGGATATGCTGATGCACTGGCTGAAGGGTGTTAGGGAAAGAGAATAGTCAAATGTAATAAAGGTTTTGGCTTAAGCAGCTGAAAAATAGAGCTACTTACTGAGTAGGCTGAAGGATAATCACAAGTTTGATTTTTGGAAAAGTTAGTTTTGACACCCAAGTGGAGATGACAGGAAAGCAGTTGGATGTACAAGCCTGGGGTTAGAGAGAGACGTCTGGCTTAGAAATAGAAATTTGTGATCTGTCTGCATAGATATGGTATTGAAAGCTATGAAACAAAAAAATCATCTGGAGAATGAGTGTAGATAGGAAAGAGTTAACATAAGATACTGTGCCCAAGGCCTCCAAAATTTAGAGGTTGGGGAGATGAAGAAATGACCAGTAAAGAAGGCATAGAACCAAGAGAGAGGGCTCCCTGGAAGCTAAGAGAGTAAGTATTCCCAAAGGAAAAATACACTCTATCAAATTGTGGTTGAGTAAGGTAAAGATTAATAATTGACCATTGGTTTTGGCAACATGAAGTTCATAGGTGATCTTGATATGAACTGTTTCTAGAAAGCCTGCCTGGAGTGGATTCAAGAGAGAATGAAATTAGATTAAGAAAGAGAACGAATATAGACAGTTTTTCCCCTGGGACATACCTATGAAAACAAGCAAAAAAATGAGATGGTAGTTGAAAGGAGGGCGTGGAGTTTTTTGCTTTTTAAAAATGAGCTATATTGCAGCATGTTCTGTATGTTGATGGGAAAGATCCAGTGTGGAGGGAAATTCTGAAGATGCGGGAGAGAAGGGAAAGAGTTGGACTAAGTTCCCTGAGTAGATGAGTGGAGATGGTGCCCAGTGCACAGACGGAGGTTTTGGCTTTAGAAAGGAGCACAGACAATTCATCCAGGAGGGGAGGCAAATTACATGGGAACATATGCAGGTAGGGAGTAGAGGCGGTGGTGGGAGCTGATGGAAATTCTCCCCTGATGGCTTCTGTTTTCTTGTTGAAATAGAATTCACACTCATCAGCTGAGAGTGAGGAGGAGGGTGGAGGAACTAGAGGTTTGTGGAGAGAAAAGAAAATATGAAATAGCTCTGTGAGAGACTGGTCTGGTGAATGGACTATGGAAATGTGATAGGATCGCTGGGCAGCACTGTGGACCTGTGTTATGTCAGTGGTCATGAATTCAGTTTGTGAGTGTGGGAGGAGGTAAAGTTGGATGTCAGCAGAGTTGGGGATAAGCAGAGAGAGAGGCGGGAGAGAGAAAGGGGTGGTCGGGGGAGAGAGGAGAAGTTAACAGTACATTGATTCAAGGGAATCATAAGGAAAAAGAGACTATACAATGTAATGTGGTCATGGGGTCCCTTGATGGGATGGGGGTGAGGGACAGTGGAATAAAGGTCTTGGATTCAGGGGTGCCTGGGTGGCTCAGCCAGTGACTTTGGCTCAGGTCATGATTTCAGGCTTCTGGGATTGAGCTCTTTATCGGGCTTTCTGATCAGCAGGGAGTCTTCTTCTCCCTCTCCTTCTCCCTCTGTGCCCTCTCTCTCTCTCTCAAATATATAAATAAAGAAATCTTTAAAAAAAAGGTCTTGGATTCAATGGATCAACCATAGCCTTTCTTTGAAAAGTTGGCAAATTGTGCAAAATAGACATCGCTACATTTTGACCTCATGTGTGAGAGTATGCTAAACTGCAATTAAAATAACCCCCAAATTTCAGTGGCTTAGAAAACAAAAACCCATTATAGTCATTTAATGACCCAAGTTGATGGTGGCTCTGGCAACTTGAACATATGACATCTGGGGGTCATCCAAAGCCTTGCCATATCAGTCAGCCAGTAGTGAAAAAGAGCATAGAGGGACAAGTGTGAGGGGCTTTTATGAGCCATGCTTGGAAGTGGCATGAGTATTCCAGTAAAGATAACTTAGTCACTTCTCTGCAGGGGGTGCTGAGAAATGAAGTCTAGCTGTGTTCCCAGAAAGAAAGGGAGAATGGATTTTTGCAGACAATCTCTTTTGTAGCTAGCAATCTCTGTCATTACTCCTTTTGGCTAGCGTAATCCCTTACATAAGACATACTCACATACTCCATAGGGGAGAAAACCCAAAATTTCATCCAGTTGTCGCATCTATTTCAAAATCTAGGATCCCCAGGAGATGCTCAGGTCTATATATGGTTTCTCAAGGTCCAGCACCCATCAAACTAAAAGACAAGTTACCTGTACGCCATCTGCCCACCCAGTATATAAAAGTGGACAGGATATCCACAATAAACACTCCAAAAGCAGTGCCTGGTACACAACAATAATGGAATCCTGCTGGGGAGGTATTGGGAAGACCCCCATCCCCATCAAGAAAATGCCTTGATAGACTCTGGGTTGGTCCTCTGCACGGAACTTTCTTGTCCACTGTTCTCAGTGGCCCTGGGCTCTACCCTCTCGTAGAATATTCTTGTCCATTTCCCCCGTGTTCACATATGGAGTGGATATTGCAGAGTATGTTATTAGGAGCTGTACACCTTTCAGAACCCACTTTCTGCTGGTGCGTGAGAGTAATTTTATAAACACAAGCTTGTGGTTTCTAAACAATAGAGTTTGCTCAAAAACTTGACGGGCTTCTGACCTATTTCCAGCCAGTTTCATGTGGTAGTAAATAAGCCCCAAATTCTTTTCTAGACCTGTCCTAAAGTTTGCTTTTCTTCCTCAGCTCATCCTCCTTGCCCTTGTGGAATCTACACCGATGTCTGAAATAGGCTTAGGTGGCAAGGCAACATCCTTGATAATATCTTTGCCACTGGGGCTGGGTCTCCATCTCCTTTTTCTTTATACTCTCTCTCTCCCCCCTTTCTTTCTCTTTCTCCCTTGACCTACAAATCTTATCTTCTAGTATTTGAGGTACAGAAAGCATAACTTATTCCAGCCCCCAGTAGCCCTGAATTTCAAAAGTCTTTTTATTCTATTCCACTTCAGCTGGCATACTAGTCAATTCTTGCCCGAGTTCATCTCTTTCTTGTGATATTTTGCTAAAAGCGAAAAATAGCAACGAACATACACTAATATTATTTCTCTTTCCAACTGCTTTCCTTAGAGCTACAAATTTAATAGGCTCTTGGTCTGCCTTCCAAATTATCATAGATGATAATTTTATTTACTTTCCCCCATGGATAACATAGGGCTCTAGCTTCTCAGCTTTTGGTATCCATTTTCCTCCTTCGGTCTGAATGTTAAGCCATACCATATATTTCAGGTGTTTGTTATGGCACTCACTTTTAGGTACTGACTTCCATACTGATTAGGGAATAGAGTAAACCCCTACAATTTGGTGGCTTAAATAAAAATGTGTTCCTCTCTTATGGAGGGAGTTGAAGTCAGCAACAGTGGCATAATTTCCCAGGGATTCAGATATGATGGTGAGTCTGCCATTTTCCACACTTGGCTGGCAAGGTTTCCTTGTGGTCATCTTGCCAGACAGCAGTGGAGATAAAATTCATGTAGACAAGACCAGATGAGTGTGTGATTCTTTCTTCTATTAGTTTTCAAGATAATGAGTTGGTCTCCCAAATTCTTCTCCAAATATGACCAGTTATTTGATAGGAATAACTATATAGATTTAAACATATTTGATACAGTAGCAATCTATTATAGTTAATGTCTTTATTAAAACTCAAAATGTCCATTTTTGGCCTTGGGGAGCCTCTTCAAGTTGGTTTCTTTTAACAAGACCCTTATGGGGTAACAACATGTTCCAGGATCATCTTGTGTATTTCTCGATGTTGTCCTGAAATTAGTCATATCTCCAAGAAGCCCTCATTTCAAATCATCTTCTGGGTATTAGGGATGTTCAGTGCTACTGGGATGGGTTTTTGTTTCCAGATATTTTCAGTGGCCATTGACACTGGGCATCCCATACACCTAGATTGTGATCTTGAAATGAGGGTTTCTTTTCTTTTTTTTTTTTTTTTACTTCAGGGGCAGTGAAATGAGGGTTTCTTAAATACACATACATATATATTCATAAGTGTAAATTTGAATTATATCAGTATAAATTCATTCAATTCAAATTCAGGACAATTGAGTTTTTATGTAACTTCTTCTAGCTTACATCTGTTTCTTCATTCTCCCATACTAATAATCCCTATTCTCTAGAACACAGGGATGATAGAATTAGAATAGATCATAATTACTAAATTTGTTTTATCCTACATCATACACAATGTTTGCCCCATGATACTGATATCAGTACAACTCCATCAAAGGATTATTGAAAACAACACAAATGTTGGAGAAGTTGTGGAGAAAAGGGAACCCTGCTTATGCTGTTGGTGGGAATGCAAGTTGGTACAGCCACTTTGGAAAACAGTGTGGAGGTTCCTTAAAAAGTTAAAAATAGAGCTACCCTATGACCCAGCAATTGCACTACTGGGTATTTACCCCAAAGACACAGATGTAGTGAAAAGAGGGGCCACATGCGCCCCAATGTTCATAGCAGCAATGTCCACAATAGCCAAACTGTGGAAAGAGCCGAGATGCCCTTCAACAGATGAATGGATAAAGAAGATGTGGTCCATATATGCAATGGAATATTACTCAGC
The DNA here is from genome assembly GCF_004348235.1 of Phoca vitulina. Lineage (NCBI taxonomy): Eukaryota > Metazoa > Chordata > Mammalia > Carnivora > Phocidae > Phoca > Phoca vitulina. The sequence goes on along the minus strand of NW_022589710.1, from coordinate 56,700,207 downwards.
CATCTGAAAGGATGAATACCCAACTTTCACATCGACATGGATGGGACTGGAGGAGATTATGCTAAGTGAAATAAGTCAAGCAGAGAAAGTCAATTATCATATGGTTTCACTTATTTGTGGGACATAAGGAATAGCATGGAGGACATTAGGAGAAGGAAGGGGAAAATGAAGGGGGGGAGATCGGAGGGGGAGACGAACCATGAGAGACTATGGACTGTGAGAAACAAACTGAGGGTTTTAGAGGGAAGGGGGGTGGGGAGATGGGTTAGCCTGGTGATGGGTATTAAGGAGGGTGTGTATTGCATGGAGCACTGGGTGTTATATGGAAATGGTGAATCATGGAACACTACAGTGAAAACTAATGATGTACTACTGTATGGTGACTAACATAAATAGTAAAATGAAATAAATTAAAAAAAAATTTGTATATGCTTGTTCCACTCCTCCCCCTACCATTTTTTTTAGTTATACTGTAATTACATTGTCAGAGCATCTAAATATGACACACTCTAATCTTGCCTTGTTAACTTTTTTTTAAAGTAATCTCTAGGCCCAATGTGGGCTCATGATCCTGAGATCAAGAGTCACGTGCTCCACTGACTGAGCCAGCCAGGAGTCCCATTGCCTTGTTAATTTTCATTTCAACTTAGTTCTATAAGCAACTACATATCAGTATTTATGCTGATGTCTCTAGACATGTCGTGTCTCTGAAGCGTGTTCTCTAGTAGGTTCAGAAAAGGAATAAGGGAATTCCCTGAATTCTTAGATGTCGGTGATAGTTTGTTTAGAGCCTTTGATATTGAAAGTCAGTTTGGCTGGTTATAAAACCTGTGGCCACATTCTTTTTCCTCGCGTATCTTAAATACAGGACTTCATTTCCTCTGGACTGTTGTTTTTGAAAAGTCTGAGAGCAGTCTAGTTTCATTTCCCTTATAAGTTGCTTGGTCATCTTCTCTAGATTTTTACAAATAAGTTTTGTTACATACAAGAGCCTGCTCTTAGCTCTACTTTGGGAATTATAAGAGTGGATCATGTCTAAGCTTGGAGGGAATCTGAGAAGGATATGAAGTGCATTAGGCAGTGAGAGGGGATCTACCTGGCTTTGGAGAAGCAGTGGTCCAGAGCATTGGCTGCAGGAACAGGGGAGTGGGCACATCAACAAAGAGTCATTTACATCAATACCTTCCTTTGAGATTCCCAAAAATCTGTTGGAAAGTGAAGCCCTGGGGAAGCGTAGACTTTTAATAGTCCATGCACTAGGCTTAGTAATCCTTATGTCTTGAGTACCAAAGAAAATAAAATATTATTTTGTAGTCATAGACTGCTGAGTCTGGTAATATGCTGGGTACATTTTCAGGAGTTTAGCCAAGTGACTAGAAATGAATGCAAAGATGCATTCTATAGATCAGTGTTGACCATCAAGATTATATAATAAAATAGAGCCCTCATTCATAATAGAAAGGAAAAAAATTTAAAGAAACAATCCAAGACTTTTATTCTAGAAAGCTGGTGGATCAAGTTAATAACAAAAACTTGCATAACATGTAAACATTCAGGATATTATATATAATATACAGCACATTTTTAAAATATGCTTGTTGACCTTACCATGAAAGAAAGAAGATCTGCAGGAGTAAGAAATCAAGAAGGAATTGAAAAGCAGAACTATATATAGGTCCTGCTGATGTTACAGGAAGTTCTAACAATTTTTCAAAAAACAACCAGTTCTCCGAGATGCCTTTCAGCAGACGAATGGATAAAGAAGATGTTGTCCATATATACAATGGAATATTACTCAGCCATCAGAAAGGATGAATACTCAACTTTGCATTGACATGGATGGAACTGGGAGAGATTATGCTAAGTGAAATAAGTCAAGCAGAGAAAGTCAATTATCATGGTTTCACTTATTTGTGGAACATAAGGAATAGCATGGAGGATATTAGGAAAAGGAAGGGAAAAATGAAGGGGGGGGATTGGAGGGGGAGACGAACCATGAGAGACTATGGACTGTGAGAAACAAACTGAGGGTTTTAGAGGGGAGGGGTGTTGGGGGGATGAGTTAGCATGGTGATGGGTATTAAGGAGGGTGTGTATTGCATGGAGCACTGGGTGTTATATGTAAACAATGAATCATGGAACACTACAGTGAAAACTAATGATGTAATGTATGGTGACTAACATAACATAATAAAATAAAATTAAAAAAATAAACAAAACAAAAGCAAAAACAAAAAACCCAAAAAAAACAACCAATTCTCATCCTATACAAACTGATCTAGAAAATAGAAAAGGAGGGAAAAATCTTCATCTCATTTTAGCCATATGCTAAGCTCTGTAGATGCAAAGAAATTATTCATAATAATGATTATAATTATTAATGCTAATACTAATTCATAATGGAAGTTTATGACACATTCCTTTAACTTGAGAAAGGAAATCATAAAAAGGCCAAGAGCAAATATTAAACTTAATGGTAAAACTTGACAAGGATGTCTTTTGTGCCCAGTTTTATTTGACATTATTCTGGAAGTCCTACTTAGCACAATGTTTAAAAATAGATACAAATGAAATGGGAAGGTAAAGAAAACCCAAATTGTCATTATTTGTGGGCAAAATTAATATCTATATAAAAATGAACAGAATTTAAAGACAAACAACTAGAACTAACAAAAGCTCTCAAAGTTGCTAATACTAGATATCTTATGTAAAATGAATTTACTCTTGTACATCAACAACAAGCAATTAAAGGACAAATTTTTTCCCTAAGTTTTTATTTAAATTCCAGTTAACATACAGTGCAATATTAGTTTCAGGTGTAGGATTTAGTGATTCATCACTTATATACAACACCCAGTGCTCATCACTCCTTAATCCCCATCACCTGTTAAACACATCCCCCTGCCCAGCTCCCCTCTGGCAACCATCAGTTTGTTCTCTATAGTTAAGACTGTTTCTTGGTTTGCCTCTCTTTTTTTCTCCCCATGTTCATTTGTTTTGTTTCTTAAAATCCACACATGAGTGAAATTATATGGTATTTGTCTTTCTCTGACTGACTTATTTCACTTAGCATAATACTCTCAAGCTCCACCATGTCATTGCAAATGACAAGATTTCATTCTTTTTGATGGCTGAGTAATATTCCCTTTTATATATATATATATATATATATATATTTTTTTATATATAAAATTTACTTATACATATATTCATATATATATACCATATCTTCTTTATCCATTCATCAGTTGATGGACATTTGGGTTATTTCCATAATTTGGCTATTGTTGATAATGTTGCTATAAACATCGGGGTGCATGTATCCTTTGAATTAGTATTTTTTTATCTTTTGGGTAAATACCTAATAGTGCAATTGCTGGGTCATAGGGTAGCTCTATTTTTAACTTTTTGAGGGACCCCCATACTGTTTTCCACAGTAGCTGCACCAGTTTGCATTCCCACCAACAGTGTATGAGCCAACATCTGTTGTTTCCTGTGTTGTTAATTTCATCATTCTGACAGGTGTGAGGTGATATCTTATTGTAGTTTTGATTTGTATTTCCCTGATGATGAGTGATGTTGAGCATCTTTTCATGTGTCTATTAGTCATCTGTATGCCTTCTTTGGAAAAATGTCTATTCATGTCTTCTGCTCACTTTTAAACTAGATTATTTGGGTTTTGAGTTTTATAAGTTCTTTATATATTTTGGATACTAATCCTTAAAGGATACATTTTTAAAAATACTATTTACATATCAAAAATCTGTAAGTGACAAAATCTGGAAGTGACCTAGCAATAATCTACTATAGATGCTTAAGATCTTTATGGAGGATATTATAAAACTTTATTGAAGGGCATAAAGGAAGATTTACATGAAATAGAAACATATGCTAACTTCTGGATGAAAACTGAAAAATATCTAAAGTTTCCCAAAATTTATCTATAAAATTCAGTGCAGTTTGGGGAAGTTTCGGAAAGGGGGGTAAATGGCCAGAGTTGAGATTTGATGCAGTGTCAGGATCACTTCAGACTATGAAGCTCTCGCAGACCATGTTATGAGTTTTGGAATCTACCTTAAGAACAATCGAAGCCAAGAGAGTTTTCAGTGGGATGAGTCCTGATCAGACTTCTAAAAGATCCCTCTAGCTGCTGTGAGAAGAGTGGGTAGATAGGGGCAGGGATGGACATGGAAAGATCACACTAGAAGTTATATTACGTGCCGGGGATGTATGGTATTATGAGAGAGATATTTTAGAAGGAGATATCTAAAATGGGAAAAGGTCTCATGAGCAAAAATGTATTTTGTTACAGTTCTTCCCATAATTTCACACAGGAAAGGCTAAAGCTCCAAATGCAATGACACTTTCAAACATTGCTAAGGCCAACAAAAGTGGCTTGCTTCTTCACATTTGGAGCTGAAGGGTCAGGGAAGGACACAGGCCTCATGTTTGGGTAGAAGAGAGTTGAGATGAAGGAGAGAATGCTAGAATCACCTGGGATAGCTCTGTTCAAATTATATACATTCTGGCCACTCCAACCTTCTAATTCAGGCATCAGAAATTTTATTTGGGGGATAAAGTTAGGTGAATTATTGAGAATTTAGTATGACAGCATATGAAAATCCAATCATATTGTTGTCTTACTACTTCTAAGAAAGGGTATGCTGACCATTCTTGGGTAATGGGACAAAGGTTGTTGCACTTGCAAAGGCTGAGCTCTTCACAACCCCCAGAAAAACATTTGCTCTATTGTGAGATCTTCAGTAGTCCATGAGGAAGTAACAGGCAGAGGGAAAGCAGGTGGCAAACTTTAAGTCAGGGACAGCTGCCAGTGTGCTGGAGAGGACTGAGCAGGCACAAAGGGTGACAGCCTGGACATCATGGAGTGTAGGAGCATCATGGCTGAACACCCAAGGGAAGGGCCTGAGCTGGACAGCAACATCATGTGGGACCCAGGGCCTAGACTTCTCACCATTTTTCCAGCATTGTGTGGAGTAAATGAAGGAGCCCCAAGAATGACTGAAGCTTTCTCAAACTGAGCATCCCTCTATCCCTAATCCCTGGCCCACTGAGAATCATGGCTGTAAAAATTCTGGAGCCTCTTTCTTAAGAGGGGATCTTTCCTAAGAATGACCCTTTTGGTAGGTTCTGAGTTTTAAAGTTTTTTCTAGTAACTTTGGAATGGCTTACATTTATTATCCAGGTATACCTAGGTTCAATCTGGAAGAGACCTCATCGAACCCTCACTTCACAGCTGAGACAGCTCAGCATTTGGCCAAAGTCACAAAGGTAGAGCACGATTTCACAGGGACTGGAATTAAGGTCCCTTGCTTCCACAACTACATTCATCACATGCTTTCCACTTTAGTAAAGGTAACTTGATCCAGAAGCCCAATTTATTTCTAACGTCCTGCTATTAAATGTTAACTGCTTCTTGGTTTGCATTCAACTTACAGAATCACATCATGACTGTACAAGGGGAGAAATTCAGCGGGATGAATTCTTTACTTTTGGGCTCCCTACTGTTCTCACATATATTACTACAACTCCCAACAGGGAATCTGAGTTTTGAGGAGTCAGTGAAATAAATCCTGCAGAGTCATTACATCATGTATAACCACTGGGGGACAAACATCCATAGAATACACGATGCCTCTGGCAGACTAACACCTTGTTTTGAAAGAGGCTTGTTTCTAGCAAAAGATATTGAAAGGGAAAACAAATTACTTTTGTTTTTGATTGAAAAAGAAGGCAAATTTAAAATGTGTTAGTGTGTGTCCTTATGCATTTGTGTCTGGTCATTTCTTGCAAAAACATCCATGTGTTACCAGTCATTCTTATATAGGTCTGTAGTGGTGTTTCCCAAATGACTCTCAGGGAGTTTGGGTCTCTGAGACATTTCAAGAGAAGACACACACAGAGAGTGACAGCCTATGCCTCCTTCTTGGAGTGTCATTATGCCCATTTTGCATACCAAAGGTTTTGGAGGTCCTTTCATTTAGTCCATTTGGAAGACTTCTTTGGCCACAAAACCCTTGTTAATTTTTTTCACTTAATATCCTTGGAAATCAAGTTCCACAGAACACTCTTTGGAAAATGCTGGTTCATGATTACTCCCCAGGAGCTTAACACTCTGAAGGGGCATTTTGGGTCATAATGGCTTTCTGTGGGGTCCCATAAATGTAGCTCTAGCTGTGAGCCCATCACCAAGGTGACCTCCTGACATCAGTAGACTCTCTTACATCACAATGCGATAGCACCTTTCAACATCTTTTCCCAACTCCTGCATGTCTACATTACTCTCAATGAATATTAACCATTAACCACAGTTGAGACCCAGACCTCAGCAGGGACATCCCTGACCCTCCAGCTCCTGCTTTCATACTGACTGTGTCACCTGAGCAGAAACTTTAGCATTGATTCTGTGTCAACAAGATGTCCTTACCCCAAGGACCAGGAATTCAGTCCATGGAAGATTTGGTTGTTTTACCCTTTATTCTTTTTTATCCCTCTTCATTCTCTTCTCCAGCCCCTCAAAGGCAATCTAATTTCTCTCCTTGTCATATGCATGCAATTTTGGAAATGACTTTGTTTTGAGCATACCTTTGGGAGGACTCCCCTTTTACTCCAAGCATCAAATACTTAAAGGGTTTCTACCAAACTGACAGAATGTTCCTCCAAGAAGAATTCTGATTACATTTTCCCATAACATCATTATTGAAACTACATGTATATAAAAAGAGAGGGAAGAGGCCAATAATAGTGCTTGCTCAATAAATGCAAGTTCCTCTCTCCCTTCCTCTATCTGTTGGTCTAGAAGTGCCATAATCAACTGTGGCTGCACATTATAACCATGTGAAGAGCTTTTAAAATACAGACATCTGGGTTTGACTTTTAGAGATTCTGATTTAAATGATGGGGTCCATGCATCAAATTTTAAAGCACCCCAGGCTATTCAGTTGTAGACATCAGGGTAGTGTTTCACTGATTTAGAACATGAAACCAATGAAGGTGAAAAGTGCCATCACTTACTAAATGATCAGAAAAAAAGAAACAATGAAATATTCCACAGGCAACTAATATACCTGGTGACTCACAGCATCTATTGAGCTATCCACCTGATCAGCTATAGCTCTTCAGATAGAGCTTTTCTACCAGATGCTCAGAAATGTGTGACAATATAGTGAATTATCTCTGTTTTTGCCCACTGAACTCCAATCTAGTGAGAAGGGGAAAATAAATCTAGAACATTGGGACACTTTCCTGATAGCTGTCATTAGTATGATTTTATAGTTAAAATTTTACAGCCTGGGATGAATATTCAATTAGCTCTAAGGGACCCAGTGCAGGGCATTAGTAACTACCATTAGTAATATAGCTTGAAGATCCCATTCTGATGGTTGATTTTTAGGGCCACTCCTTGTACCAACCATTTTAACCTGAACTTCCTTGGAAGAACAGCTTAAAGCAAAGGGCTTGAGTATAATCCCAGGGATCAGGAGTGAAGGACAAGAAGAAAGTAGAAGGGATGTAAGGAGAGCTAATATGAGGATTTGTTAACAACCAAGCTGCCACTAGGTGTGACTAATTGCTCAATTCTTACCCAGTGGGAAATTGATGAGTAGTGAACTTGGTTATCCATTTTATATGGATGACTGGCCTAGAGTCTGGAAGGCACAGGACTGGAAAACTAGGGACAAAGTCTGAGAAGAGGTATGTAGACTGGCCCATAGGAGTGGGCACAAAGTACGCAGATCTAATTGCCCACAGGAAACATCTGCTGCAGAGGGGTCTTTCAATATGAGAAAAGTGGACTCATCTTGAGTATGTCAGCCAGTCCTTTTTGTTGATTTGCGTCTGTGCTGGACAATGGGCCCAACAACAGAGTGGTCACGTGACAGACAGAGGCTTGCACAAGCTCCCTGTGGTGTAGCTAATGCTACTCTCTCATGTCTAACAGCCAATCTTTTGAAGCAAGTGGATTATAATAGACATCTTCCATTCTAGGGGGACAGAAACTTGTCCTTCCTGGAACTGATATTTAATATGAACATAAGTCTGCTGTATGCGGTGTTTACACATAGTTGTATTGCAACAATTATGGGCAAACAAAGGCAAGGTAAATGAGGGCTCAGATGGCTCAGAGATGAAGGTCAATGTCACCCCACCAGTTGACCAACCTATGCCAATGCCCTCTTGGACACTGAGACAAGAGTAATTTCTTAAAGCACAAATTTGATCATGTCATTCACTTGCTTAAAACTTTTTAATGGCTGCTTATTGACCTTACCATAAAAGTCCAGATTATTTATCTTAGCTAAGAGACTCTCTAAGATTTAGCTTCTGTTTCTTTCCACTCTTTATCTTTTGCCACTTCCTTTCTTAGAGTCAGTTCCGACAACACTGAACTACTTTCATTTCCTTAAAACGGAACCAGGCCTTTCTATGTGCTACCCCTCAACCTGAACCCTCCACCAGTTGATTAATGCCTACTCAGGAGGCAGCAAATGTTCTTGGTCGTTTTCCTGGATGTTGCAAGACTGAGCTAGCATCGGTCATGCCCACCCACACTTCTAGCCTTTACTGTTAACACTCATTATGTCGTATTGTGTATCCGTGGATTGCCTATTAGACGATAAGCTTCCCCGTACTCCCAGCACCTAGCAAAAATTAGGCATTTGACAAAAATGTGAAAGAATAAATGAATCGAGCATTTTTTTCTTTCTATTAAATTGTTCACTATTCCTTATGATCATTTAAAAAGAGAGTGTATGATCATTTAAAAAGAGAGTGTACTCTTTTTTCCTCATACACTTCTCCAAAGTACTTAAGAAGTAAATGAAAGTATGAACAGCATGAAATTGATTGAGAACTTTACCCGGGGTAAATTTTATATCATTGGGGTTAATCTCTTAAAGTCATTATGCAGGAAAAATAGACTAAATTGCATACATGTACTAAATGCAGTAAGTCGCAGAGAATGACAAATACCATATGATTTGTGGAATCTAAAAAACAAAACAAACCAACAATTTTTTTTAAAGCAGGTCACATAAATACAGAGAACAAACTGATGGTTGCCAGAGGGAGAAAGGTGGTGGGGATAGGTAAAATGGGTGAAGGGAAGTGGGGGATGTAGGCTTCTACTTATAGAATTAATAAGTCACAAGAATGCAAGGTACAGCACAGGGAATATAGTTAATGGCATTGTAATAGCGATGTATGGTGACAGATCTACATTTGTAGTAAGCATAGTACAACATATAGACTTATTGAATCACTGTTGTACACCTGAAACTAATGTTACATTGTGTGTCTACTATACCTTGATAAGAAATAAATTTCATATATAGATTCCCAATCATTTAGCATTCTTCTTCATTTTTATATTTAAAAAATCCTGTGTTGTATTTTTGTCATAATAGTGGTTGCGAAGATGATCACACTGCCTCTTGACCATTTATCTCATGGATGGCCTTGAACTTTATGTGATATCATAATAATTAGAATGTGGACTTCATAGTGACTGACAGAGAACAGCAATTCAATATGGCTGTTCCCTGCTCTGCTGTCAACATGGGGTCGTCAGGAGATAGTCGCAGTTTCTTTTCCTGTAAAGTATCTTCAATATATCTGTAATGCATATGCAAGTGTCTCCTAAAATTAAAGGAACACAACTCCCTCTGCCTCCTGACCCAACTGAGACCCATTTCTCAATGGGGATCAATCAGGTTTACATAAGAGAGAGAGAAGGGAAAAAAAAAAAAAGCCTGCTTGAACAATGTGGAAACAAAGTCTATCCAGTATGGTGGTTAGAGTCACAGGCTTTGGACTTAGATATTTGAGTTCAAATCTTGTCCTGTTTGGCCTCTCCCTAACTTCAGTCCTTTTATGTACAACGGAGATAATCTACTTCATAAGACTGTGGGAGGCATTAAGTAAAATATCAGATGTAGAGTCCTCAAACATGGTGCACTCTCATTGTTCTCATGGAGGCTATCACCGCTGAATTCCCAAGAAACTGGGACAATAAAGGAACCTGATCAAAAGAGTCTCAGGAACCAGAATGTTTAGAGAGGGATGAATGGGGTGGGGGTGAAGAGAAGGAGGGACTGAGACAGGGTGAGGGAAACGGGGCCATTTTCTCCAGTTTTTATCAAACCACAGCTTCCAATCTGGGTTTAGAAATCTAGGCAATCATCCTAGGAGTCAGTAGTGCAGAAATGAATTGTGATAAGCTCAGCTATATTATGGAAAACATTCTCAGCAAACTGCAGGGGAGAGATAGCAGGAAGATCCATGGCTAATGCACTGCTCTTAAAGGACTTTCATAATTCACTGGGACACACGGTGATGTTTTGTGCTTTTGCCTACTCGTAAACAGATAATAAGCACAGTGACTCACTTGTCAAGCAGAAAACTTTAACTTTTACAGTAAATAATCTCCTTGCTGCAAGCCTGGAGTAAATTGGAGGTTAATTTATCATTAATTCATTTCAACTTTTGCATATGGAAAAGAGTCAAATGGGCTTTGGAACTTTTCCTGATGTAAGAATTGTAAGAATTCATACCCATAAATAATGCATATTAACATATTTCTTATGCTCACATATAAAGGTTGAAATGATCAATATAAAATTAGTACTTCATTATTCCCCAAACACTTTTATATCCAATTTTTCATTTGTGTCGAATAGCAAATACCATTAGATGGGCAGGGGAAATGTTATCTCCATATTAAAAATGAGGAAACTCTGCCTCTGACAGGTTATCTGGTTTGTTCAAGGTTTCAGGGAGCTAGTAAATGAAGGAACAAAAACCGTAACCCCAAACCAAGAAGACGCCCCAGTGGACACCACTGAAGCTGCTGTCACGTATGTTCACAATCCCATGTGCTTCGATAGATTTTTATCACAGATGTTTGGCAGGCAATGTTGCAGTATAGGAATTTAGACAAGGGCATGTGTTCAGATATCTCATGGATATTTCCATGATTTGGCCCACGAATAGAGTGTCTGCCTCCGATCCTTCCTGATATCACTTTTCAGGATGGACATTGTGGCAAGTGTCTATTCTTGATGCAGAGAAGTCCAATTTCTCCCCTTTTAGAAATTAAATAAACTTACATCCCTTTCAATTGAGGATGATGCAAGGTGTATGTCTGATGTCACAGGTGTATCTGGACCACACAGTCTAGAAGGATACAGCCACAGAAACAGACTCTTCTCTCCCTCTCTGGATAATGGCGTTCTGATTTTCCTTTGAGAAGTTGCCCTCTCCTCTCCTTTCAGTCTCCAAAATTAGGATGTGACTGCCCTACACTCTAGGAGCAGGCATGGGCTATAAGAACTGGCCAGTGCATACCTCTAGCCATAACGACTGCTTTAAAGTGGGGAACCTGGACAGGGGAACCAGAATCATGACTTTTGCAAAAAGTATCAGAAAAGAGACTCTCTTTCCATTGGATTTTTAAAGCTGTGGATCCTAAGTCTGGAGGTGCTGGGAGCCATCTTTGACATGATAGAAAAGCTTAACTACAAAAATCAGAACAGGAAGATGGTGAGAATGTGTTCCTAGCAAGATGAGTTGAGCTTTTGATTTCAGCCATACCTGAAATTGCCCCTGGACTTTTCTTCCCTGGACCAATAATCTTTTTTTCCCCCTAGGATCATGTGATCTGTCATGGGCCTCCAGAAGAATCTGCAGTAAAGGAAAAGCTCCCAACCTGGGAGATGTGAAACTTATGCCAGTCTCTGTCACTTAGAAGTTGTTTGACCTTTGGTAAATTATTTTACCTCGCTGAACTGAGATCCCTTATCTATAATATTAGAAATCTGTACTAGGTGTTCTTCAAATGCCTTTCTAGAGCTGAATATGGAAGAGGAGAGACAGTGGCCAATCTTCCACCTTGGGTAGAACTAGGAAGTAAGTTATATCTTGCGGTGAGCTTGTTCTCTGTTCCCAGCACTTTCAGGATGGCAGCTGGGCAGCGCTGTCCTCCATCCAATAAAGGCTACTGCAGAGAAAGGCCATACCCAGACCTTGTTGGCCATGTTGATATTCCTAAGAGATCTCATCTCATCTTCCCCACTTCAATTCAATCAACCAAGTACACCACATAATTCTCGTATGTCTTCAAATCTAATCAACACATCAAATGACCAAATAAATATTCAATGCTTACTATCAGCAAGATGTGGTGCTAGGTACTGTGATTATTAGCAGTCTGTTTTTATGTGTATCCTCCTTAGAAGGGACTGAATTCATTTTCATCAAATGAATGCCAGAGAAATAGATGAGCTTTGGAGTAAAGAGGAAGTAACATTTTGAAGAGTACTTAATCCTCCTTATTATCCACCCACTCATTCTTCTAGCACCCAATGACCAGGATATTGTGTCTGGGCTGTTGACACTAGTTCTATTTTCTGCTATTGTTTCCCAGTGGATGAAACTTTAGCCTAAGTAAGCTAGACTTATGTAAAAGTGAATGTAACAACATAATCCTACACAATTTGCCAAACATTTGTTGAGTTGTGAGGTCACATTTTTCATACTACATTTGCATGTGGGAGAGAAGCTTATTCTCTTGCTGCTGAAACTCCATTCCCACTGATGGTGGGGAAAAAAAACTTAAATTTGTACAAGGTATTTCAGTCTCTGTTGGCTTATGCAGTCTCTTAAAGATTTATTTAGTATTTTTTTGATAAATAGTGAAATGCAAGACTCATGTTGCCTTTAGAACTCTTCTTAGATATCCACAAAATGGCACCTCCCATAAGATGGCTCTTGGGTGGAAAGGAAAGCTTACCTGTTCTCTTTGCAGTAAGGAAAGGGGTGATGTCTACCTGCTGGTCCTGGTGCTGTCCTCTGGTCCTCTCTGGCCTTTGAGAAGCTGTCCTGCCTGTCCATTTGGCATCTTCCTGGTAGGAGCTGCTGATCCCCGTATTCAGCATGATTTAAGATCTGGTGACCTGGTGGGGGTCTAGTGTTCCCCCTTACCTGTGTCTTTGCTAGAGCTGCAGGTCATCTAGGTCTCAGCTTCCTGCTCCATCCCAACCTGGGTCTAGGTTGTCCACCCACAGCCTCTGCCACAGGGGTCACATTTCCCCCACAGTGATCCATGGTAGGCCCATTGGACCTCCTCACTCTTCCTTATGCTCCCACCTCTGGGAGCATGTAAGAATGCTTGAATGCCTTCCATCCCCCACACGAGCCGACCAATCACCAGATCTCTTTTTTGCATAAGCATGGCATGCCCCATGTCTATTTTTCTGTTTCTTGCTGTTTTCCCATTTTGGGGTAGGAGTTCCTTGAAGGTGGTCTCCTCCCCAGGCCCCAAACAGGGTATGGAACAAAAACCCTTTCTGCTTCTGGCTTTTCTCATTGACCTCTCTAGGTTTGACCCCAGGGACATGTCCTCTCTCTTGCTCTAGCTCTCTCTACCCCATGACTTTCTTCTGGAATCAGAAGGTATATCTGCTTCATCTTTCCGCCCAGTGAGGCATCACAAAGTAGTATCTTCTTGCGGCACCTGGGTGGCACAGTCAGTTGAGCATCCGCTTTCAGCTCAGGTCATGATCTTGGGGTCCTGGGATCGAGCCCCACGTTGGGCTCCCTGCTCAGTGGGGAGTCTGCTTCTCCCTCTGCCCCTCCCCCTGCTCATGCGCACTCTCTCTCAAACAAATAAAATAAAATCTTTTTTTTAAAAAAAGATTTGAGAGAGAGTGAGAGAGAGAACATGGACAGAGGGAAAGGGAGAAGCAGACTCCCTGATGAGCAGAGAGCCCTATGCGGGACTCAATCCCATGACCCAGAGATCATGACCTGAGCTGAAAGTTGACACTTAATTGACAGAGCCACCCAGACACCCTAAAATAAAATATTTAAAAAAAAATCAATATCTTCTTTCGTGAACTATGACTTTTTGATACCTCCCTCCTTTTTCCTGAACAATAAACTGGGCTTTAATGATGGATGGGCATTGAGAGAAGATCACTTATATGGGAATGGAAATCGTAATCATTTTAATATTTTCTAAATATGATTCCTTTTACATCTAGAATATATAGAATTCTATGCTCATTTCCAGGAAGGGAGCTGAGCATGGGTTTGGAGGACATACAGAGGTGAATAAAACATGGTTTCTGCTGTCAAATAGCTTTTGACCTAGTGGAGGGGATACAGGTGGGCATCACTGGCTTAAGGCATGTTTAAAGAACCACATGTGACCTGCACCATGGTGCCGTGAGCTCAGAGAGGTAAATGGTTGTCCAGCTCCCTTAATTTGGCAGCAGGTTGGAGACCACACCCAGAAACTTGATTGGTCACGGTTTTGAGCCTTGATGATTTCTGTCTCTTAGCAACCACAGGTTAGGACCAAACTTGAGAGGAAGGGACCCACAAATAAACTTCTTGCCTGTGGGCTCTATGGCAGTGGTATTCTCACCTTGGAAGAGGCTGTACCTTTTCTCTGGGTAGGGGTAATTGATAGAGAAGGGCCTGGGATAGGGCTGCATTATCTTAGAGCAGGAGTTCTCAAAGTATGGCCCACCCACATCAGTTACTGGGGAACTTGTTAGAAATGCCCCTACCCCACCCCTACTGGATCAGAAGCTCTGGGAATGGGGCTACCAGTTATTCCCTACAGTGTATGTCTTTTCCACTACTCACACAAAATACTCTACTTCTGACACTTCAGTCACTCAGTGTGTGAGGCCCTGCAACAAGCAATTCTGCAACACCAGCTCAGTATCCCACAATTTCACAGGATTCTGATGCTCTCTACCTGGAGATAGGGTCAGATCCCACTGGTTGAGGACTCAGTTCCACATAACTGCACCAACCACTTCAGATGCCAATTACAGGTAGTAGGTCTCAGGTTACCCACAACTTCTGTTCGATTTGGCTACAAAGGAGGTTCCTATAATCCATTCTTGGGTTCCACTAATTTGCTAGAGCTGCTCACAGAACTCTAGGAAACACATACATGGACCAGTTTATGTACTTATTTTTTTAAAAGTTTTATTTATTTGAGAGAGAGAGCACAAGCAGGGGAAGGGGCAGAGGGAGAGGGAGAAGCAGGCTCCCCGCTGAGCAAGGAGCCGGATGCAGGACTCGGACCCAGACCCTGGGATCATGACCTGAGCCAAAGGCAGATGCTCAACGGACTGAGCCACCCAGGTGCCCCTACATGGACCAGTTTATGAAAGGATATGCTAAAGGGAACAGATGAACATCTAGATGAAGAGATTCATAAGGTGAGGTCTGGGATGTCCCAAGTGCAGGAACTTCTGTCCCTGGGAGTTGGGGTGCATTACCCTCCCAGTTTGAATGTGTTTGCCCAGCCGGAAGCTCTCTCAACTCAACTTTGGGGATTTTTAGGGAGGTTGCCTCAGGTAGGCATGATCAATTGTTAACTCCATTTTCAACCCTTTTCTTTTCTCAAGAGAATGGAGGGGGGGCTGAAAATTCTAAACTTCTAATCATGTCTTGTTCTCTCCAGTGACCAGCCTCATCTACGCCCCATCTAGGAGCCCACCCAGCCCCCTCATTAAAACAAAAGACACCCTATCACTTAGGAATTTACAAGGCTTTCAGGAGCCCTGTGTCACAGGGATGAGGTCAAAGATCAAATATTAGAACCAGAGGTGCCTTTAGTGCTTTTATCACTTAGGAAATACCCAGGGTTTTAGGAGCTCTGTGTCAGAAATGGGGACAGAGACCAGCTGAGCATGTCTTATTAGAAATCACAATGTTGTAGCGGCACAACTCTCCATTTTAACAAATCTTCCTGGTGATTCTATTGCATGCGAAAGTCAGAACCACAGCTCTAGTCTCCAAAACTGTGCAACTCAACACCTGGACTCAGGGTCTGGCAGCATCAGCATCACCTGAGAACTTGTTAGAAATGCAGCGTCTCAGTGTCTGTCTCAGCATTATTGAACAAAGGTCTTTTAAACTAAGATTCCCAGGTGATTCTTATAAACATTCATGTTTGAGAACCACGGCTCTAGTGACTGGACCTATAGTCAACCTGGCTTGTAGGTCATAGGTGGACAAGATTATTTTAAAGAAAAGTATGTTTCCTTCTCCCTCTGTTCCAGCAGGCCCCCCCAGTCAAAGCTTCAGCATCTGGGAGGCAAGCATCACACTATAACTCAATTGTGCACGCAAAAGGAGTAGCTTTATTTTTTGTAACTGGTCTCTTCTTCCTTCTGGGTCACCAACCTGCTGGGTAGCAGGGTACAAAAAATATTCTGTTCGTGAATTAAAAATATCTCCACCTCTTCTTACATAAACTGTCTAATTGTGTTAACTCAGCTCCTTTGGGGTAAACACTCAAATTATCAGATATGTTTCACATATCCTAGCTCCTCCCACGATAGCTCTGGAGTAGGAGGCTTACAGGACCTTGTGGTGGCAGGGGTGAGGCAAGGTTAAGCTGTTCACACGGCATTCTATACAAATTAGAAAAAAAAATGCACCCTCCTTAAGACACTTTCTTTCCTGTCACACTGATTTTGTTTGAACACTTTGCTGCCAATGCTCTAAAGCTGCCATAATAAATGTACAAATCTACAGTGTCTGCTGAAATGAGTGGTGCTCCTTAGACGTAGGTTTCTTGTGCAGTGCTCAACCTGCACAACTGTATGCTAATTTCTATTTTTGTACCACACTGATATGCCTCATAATGAATATGGGGTTTCTCCCAGAGGCTTGCAGCTGCCTGTAGGGAAAGCAGGTTACCAACATTGACTATTCTCCCCTCAGGCAAGCAGGTTACCAACATTGGCTATTCTCCCCTACCCACTCTGGAAGTTCCTACTGCTCCTCAGATCATGAGAGTCAACATTTGTTTCCAATGTATTTATTCTAATTCTTCCTTGTCTCCTCCCCATAGTCCACTGGGGTCAGGAGGCCAGGCTTTTTAAATTTTTTTTGCATAACAAGAGCTCTGTTTATATCCTGGGTCCTCACTTCCCTTGGCTTCTTGAACACTCCAAGTTTAAGTCACCCAGTCTGGTTCTTTATATGAAATGTGAGCCGAAGGAGTTTGAAAAATTCTTTTCTTTCTCCATAATGTCTAGCTTTTGAGACTCTGCTCATTAGTGACTCACAAATAATATTGACTTCCTTTTTCTAGCTAAAATTCACCCTTTTCCTGAAGCGTAAAAACACATTGCTTCAGTGCATGGGCCCCTCAGGGCAGCGGTATTTACTAGATTTGAAAACATATCAAGAAAGGTCTCACAAAAATTGAATCATTTTAGCTTTCTCTTGCAGAACCTTATCAAAGCCTGTAAAAAGAAGCTCAAAAACTCCAATGTCTTGATTTTTTTATTTTATTTTTTTAGCAATTCCCTGATATGAGAGCCTTGGTAAGCATTTTCTGAGTCCCAGGTTGTAGCAAGAAACAGTTTAAACAGTTATTTTGTTGCCATTTACTAACAAGGGCTGCTAACTTCCCTGGCTAGATGAGTCCTCGTTGCCCTCTCCATCATACCTCCTCAGCCCTGCTTCTTCAACAATCTGACATCATCCTCACTTCATGTTCCAAAATTTTGGGGTTTTAAAAAGGGAGAAAAAAACTGACTCAGGTTGATTTGAAGAACAAGGAGTCTTATTTGGTTCATGTAGCTGCAATGCGCAGAGACTCATCACATCATGGGACCCAGCTCCAAGGCTCTGTGATTCCCTGAATTCTTCTTTCTTCCACGTGGTGGTTATTTGATAACCACAAGATGGCCACCGAGATTCCAGCACCTCATCCGCGGAGCATATCATCCAGATCAAAAGCAAGAGCCTTTGTCCCAGCATTACAAGCAGGTTAGGTCACGTGCCACCATCAACCCAGCATTGGTCCAGGGCATTGGGCTGCTTTGATTGGCTTAACTCAGGTGCACGCCGCACTCCGGAAGCCAACTACATGGATTTTGAAGAGAATGTCAGTCAACCTGATGCACAGGCATCTGGATCATTAGCCGGCTTCTACTCAGTCTTGTCAATGAGCCCTGTGCCCCAGGATAGTCAGGGAGGCAGCAAAGAACCAGTGAGGTGCAAAGGACCATGACGGCTTAGATAACGTCCCTGGTGATTGCTAGCGTCCTCTATTTTCTTAGCATCATGTCAACCTCTCTGATTCTGGTATAAACCTGAAAGAGGAGGGCAGTCCAGGAATGACGGGGATGGAATTTCCTAGAGCTTGGCGGTATCCAGGCTGGGAGTTAAAATTAAATAGACTTGAAGAAAAGGCAGCAATATTTTTTTTAGCACTGAATCAGTGAACAGAATCATGCCATTGTAGAGTCTGCAATAAGATCAAGTCAATTTTTTAACATCTTACTAAAATTTAGGGAATGAACATCCTAAAATTCCTTATGAGTAAGGGATGATAGATGGAGATCAACATGACACTTCCTGTTTTTATCAATTTGAGATGAGTAAAATGTCATTGACAACATCTGCTTCTGTTTTTTTTTCAAAGATTATATTTATTTATTTGAGACACATAGAGAGGGAGTATAAGAAGGGGGGGTGGCAGGCAGAGGGAGAAGCAGGCTCCCTGCTGAACAGGGAGCCAGACGTGGGGCTCCATCCCAGGACCCTGGGATCATGACCTGAGCCGAAGGCAAACACTTGACCGACTGAGCCACCCAGGGGCCCCTATCTGTTTTTGTCTTAACAAATATAACAAATGTTAACTAAGGCTTTCTTAAAAGGAAACTCTTTCTCCTTAAACTTATTTTCCTATATAATCTTAAAAATTTTCAACCTCAAATACAAATTGTTCCAAGGATTTCAGATACTCAACTCCAGGGTTAGGACAAAGGGTGAAATTGTACCATTCTTGGTTCCCTCCATTAATTGATTTATTATTTATTCACTCAACAAACAATCCTGATCACCAATGAGAACACCCTTTACAGTAGTCCTTTTAGGGGTCAGAACAAGATCTGTAGAGCAAGAAGGAGAGTGTCTGCCTCTCTCAGACCCTGCTTTGCTTTGGCAATCCTTTAATCCAGGGAAGATGGGGCAAATGCTACAATGCAGTGGGTCTACCTTTCCTGTAGTCCCTTCGAACATAGAGGTCACACTTTCCGTTCTCTGGTGAACTGCCAGGGACACACTGAAGGCATTGCCCTGAAGATTCACAACAGCATTCCTTAGCCTCAGCAAGTGTCAATTCCATGAAAGCGTGAATGGCATGAGAGAGGATAGTGTTTAGTTATCAATATTTTTAAATCAATATTTTATCAATATTTTTAAAAACACTAATAGAACCTAATAAATCTGGCATTCACGTGCAGCCTTCCAAAGGCTCATGGTACCCCTCTCTGGGGGCATATCTGCAGAGGCACTTTTTAGTCCATTATTTTAATCCTTTGATGTGATATAATTAACTGTGAAATGAAATCAGGGTTTCCAAGTTAATCCATTTGTAAGTGTCAATAGTCTTGGAGCCAAGACCAGAGATTTTACAATAATTTCGAAAAGATTTCTTTTAGAAGGATGTTTATGAGTTCAATTACACGTCCAACAAAGATCAATGAAATGCCGAGAGCTCATGTTAATATTTTTCATAGCACTGGCAAGTCAAATCATTGTAGAGCAAGATTTCTTGATTGTATTTGATTTGAAATTAATTGAGCACACATTTCCTAGATAACAAAATTTATATTTTTATTCTCAAGCTTATACCGAACAATATGGAGACTTCCCTAGCTCGTTTCTTTATTGGCTTGCTTTTTGAACACATAATTGCAACATCATTTGAGGAATCATAACCTATTCCTAAATGTGTAAAAATCCACTGGTGTTTCAGAAAGGACTTAAGAAAATTATAGGCAGAAGAAACAGATCACATGTCATTATATGTTTAATGATATGCAAATGCTGGTAAATTATGACCTCATTACTGTTCTTTGGTGGAGGAACAGATTCAAACAATTCAAAATAACAGATACATTTTTAGTGCTGAGATATAACAATAATAAATTTGAAATTGAAAATCATACATATATTGAATTACATCTTGAATTTCATAGATAATAATTTTATCATAGTAGACAAAATTGCAAACTTCTTTTTTTTTTTAAGATTTTATTTATTTATTTGACAGAGAGATCGAGAGAGAGCACAAGTAGGCAGAGAGACAGGCAGAGGGAGAGGGAGAAGCAGGCTCTCTGCTGAGCAGGGAGCCCGATGCGGAGCTCGATCCCAGGACCCGGGGATCATGACATGAACAGAAGGCAGATGCTTAACCGACTGAGCCACCCAACCACCCAAAATTGCAAACCTCTGATAGCTCAAATATTTTGTTTCTACTT
Organism: Phoca vitulina; assembly: GCF_004348235.1. Classification (NCBI taxonomy): domain Eukaryota; kingdom Metazoa; phylum Chordata; class Mammalia; order Carnivora; family Phocidae; genus Phoca; species Phoca vitulina. The sequence continues at coordinate 56,679,880 of NW_022589710.1, read as the reverse complement.
ATGTGAAAGGCAGTGGGTATTTTCTTACGGGGGTTAGATAAGCAAACAAGGACCAGTTATCCAAGTTGTATCCACATCCTGCAGAAATTAGACAGTTATGTTCTCTTCCATGTGGACTGACCAATTTGAGCTGCTGGAAAAAATGATACTAAAATGATACATGGAGTTTAAACCAAGTGAAATTACCTGATGATTACTGAGCTTTCCAGAAAGCAGAGAAACAAATGATACGAACTGAATTTCACTTTCATTTCTAATTTATAGGGGATATTTCTTGTTTCTTGGATAGAAATCACATTACACTACTTCGCTCTTTGGGAGTGGCGGTTAGCTGGGAAACTACAAGGTTCTAAATAGAACATGATCGACATCTAGTGGCCACAGGCAAGGCCTCTGTGTGATTTTTCTTGGCCAGGGACAGATGATGTAGCAAAGAAAGGATATTTGGAGAAGGAAGATGAATTCTTGAATGGCTTTCTTCTCCCTCACCCAAGGTTGACCTAATTTTGCCATTGCGTATTCCTGCAAACAAGGGGCATTCAGCTAATGCAACTAAATAACATGAACTTAGTCACCTTGTGCTCCATCTTTAAGCTGTACGAAATGCCAAAGAATAAAAGAAATGAATGGTCAACTTTTTTTTTTTTTTTAAGTTGAATCCAATCAGATGTTTATATTATGAACAAAGAACAACACAGGACATTCCTCATTTCTTTTAAATTAACCTCCTGTTATTCTACCCCATTAAGTGTCTGCCCAGAAATGTAAATAAAACAACCCAGTCAGAATTGGATTTTTCCAGAATATTATTTTCCAGAATAGTCCTTGGTAGCCACTTCTGGCTGAAGGAAAGAGAAGGGAGGTAAGGATAGGCAGGGAGGATCTCAACAATGTCCCCCCGACTGCTGATCTAGTAAACAACAAAATGAAAACACCCACAAGGTGCATTATTTCAGAAATTAAGGAGGTAATATGTGTTCTCCTAGTTGGTATTAGGCATCTTACGCAATAGTACAAACATGTGCTAAAAGATCCCAGGAATTTTTGTTGGTTTGTTTTTGTGATATGGGGCAGGTTGTTTGTATCAGTGAACATGTGTTATTTGTGTGTGGGTGTGTCTGCTGGAGGAACAGCCTACCGATGCATGGCAGGGTCACCCGATGGATTTAGACAAAGAAGTCTATGATCACAAAGGCCTTGTTGGGTCAGGGTGTTACAGGAGCTGTTGTGTTCCCATAGCAACCTGTGGATGGGTTTAGCCGGGAAAGAACAGAGACCCCATGCATAAATGACAGAATGATGACAGTGGTGGCTAGACTAAAGGAAGCCCAGGGCGAGATAAAAGTGTTGCAAAAAGAAATACTTACATGCCATGCACCACAGATTCTATTTTAGAATTGGTACTGCATAATTCAAAATAAGTAAGTCAAGTTCACAAGGTCAACAGAGGCAATTGGTAAATAATTGTTTATCTGATCCTAACATTAAAGAATGGAAACATAATGTCTTGGGGAGAATTTATGGCTTAAATTGCAAAGAGAAAATGGAATAAATGAGGTTGAGGAAGCTGATTTGCTCGGGTTGCCCCTACGGAGATGAGGCTGTATCATTTGATCTAAACGAGGTGGTTATTTTTGATGTGTTTTCACTTCTTCACTCACAAACCTTCTTCAGATGAGGTAGGAAAAATGGAGGTTTTAAAAACCTGTGCTCAGTTTCCTCAGTGGCCTATCTAAGATGTCTGAGTTCATTAGATTAAAAAATAGGGGCGACTGGGTGGCGCAGTCAGTTTAGTGTCTGAATCTTGATTTTGGCTCAGGTCATGATCTCAGGGTCATGAGATCGAGCCCCATGTCGGGCTCCCCGTTCAGTGGGGAGTCTGCTTGAGATTCTCTCTCTCTCTGCCCCTCCCCCACTCCCTGCACATATGCTCCTTCCTCTCTCTCTAAAATAAATAAATAAATAAATCTGAATAAGGAAATTAAAAGTCAGAAATTTAAACAAATTAAAAATGGGTGTCCACCCCTCTATTCATGGTGAGGTCCACAGTGTGTATCTCCTCAGCCTTGTGAACTCCCCGGAACAGGCACTATTGAGAATGTGCCCCAGAACCAGAAAAAACGGAGGCCCTTAAGTTACCTTAAGGGATGTGTTTAGCCCCCTGGAAAAGTAACCCCAGCAGTGGTGTGCTGGGGCCAGCTCCTGTCAGCTCACGTTGCCACATTCCTACCCCAGTATCCTGGGGACTTCTCTATCTCTTGGGTAGCTTTCCACTAATCCTGATAGAGGTCAGAATAACTAATAATGAACATCTAGAAATCTCATCACCTTCTACAAAATGGTTTTCACACCTACTTGTCAAAAGCAAGTGTTACTCTTGCCCCTGCAGTGTATGGAAACTGAGCCTTAGGGAGAACACAAAAATTCTTTAAGGTCAAACAGTCGGTGGTCGGTGGTGTTCCAGTCTGGGTCTTCGGCCAACAAGTCCCAGGTGATAATAGCTATAGGGTCTTTCTCCTTCCAGACATACTTACAGGTTAGTGGAGGACTGTAATTAGGAACTGGAGAAGCTTTTCAAAACTGAAGGATTAACTTTCCAATGGTGGGACTGTAGAAGATTTTAGATCATATCTAGAGTGCTTTGCCCTAAAATCAGGACAGCATCCTGCCACCATGGGTTCTCTGAGACCGGCCCTGCTCAGACAGGATGGATAGGCTGCTCGAAGGTTTTGGCGGCCTAGTTCATTTTTAACCTATCCTACAACATTCTAAATCAGTGATCCTGTTGTTAATCATTAGGTAGGACATTCTTATTAAGGGTGCCATGAATTTGTATTTGCTCCATCTCTTTATATAACCAACTGAGGAAAAGTCTTAACCAGCTCTCTGTAACAGATGAGCTTAGTTACTATCCATATGATTTATTATATTTCCAGGGGCATTCATTAATAAAACAACTCTCCTTTTTCCCCTTATCCTGATCTAAGTCCAATGACTCTCCTGAACAATTCTTCATGCATATAAACCTTTTGCATCCCTAAAGAAAGAAAGGGTAGAGATGTTAAAAACAAATAAACAAAAAAATAAACATAAAGGAGGAAAAGCAACTCTGGAGGGAAGTCAGGATTTTGGGGTTCAATCCTGGCCCTGCTTCCAACTAACTGTATGATCTTGGACAAGACATTTAATCAGCATCTGAGTTTTCAGATGTGGGCAAAATTGTTTTTGGATCTCTTAGTTACAAGCATTCAACTTACAGCCTGTCAATAATTTATCAATAATGAATCAAACAGCCTAAACCATTTTAATTACTCTTCATTTTAATGGTGTATCTTTAGCTTTTAAGCATATGTAAATGTATCTCAGTGTGACCAGATAGAATCTATTAATTCTCCAGAAACTTTATGATCAGAAAAATACAAAGAACAGAGAATACACAAGTGACCTCAAAGCAAGGTGGTTTTCTCTTGTGTACCTAAACCATCACAGAAAACCTTAATAGAAAATGTAGTCAGTTTGTGTACTCACTGTTTTTATTATTGAAAAGATATAGTTTTTCTTGTTCCCAGGATGTTTGTTTTCTAATGTGAGGGCACAACATGGTACCAAGACATTTGCTATCAGATCAGTTTGCAGGGAGGGGAAGTAGAAGGAACAGATAGGAAACAGGAAAGAGAAAGAAGGGGAGAATGTAGTGTATGATAAAAAAAAAAATCCTTAAAAATCTGGAAAAATATTCTGGTTCATAAAAATGTTTACTTAATGGGGCGCCTGGGTGGCTCAGTCGTTAAGCGTCTGCCTTCGGCTCAGGTCATGATCCCAGGGTCCTGGGATCGAGCCCCGCATCGGGCTCCCTGCTCAGTGGGGAGTCTGCTTCTCCCTCTCCCACTCCCCCTGCTTGTGTTCCCTCTCTCGCTGTCTCTCTCTGTTAGATAAATGAATAAAATCTTTAAAAAAAAAAATGTTTACTTAATGAATGCCTGCTTAAAACTAGGCAGAGTAATTTCCACAATGAAAAAATATAAACATGGAAGAATATATTATATCAAGAGTCTCTAAATATTCTAAGTCCAAAAAGAAGTCCCTGACTGTAAGATTTAATGGAATAAGTTGTCTATAATATGTCTTTTTGTCTAGACATTAAACTTCTGGTAATTTCGGCTATGTTGTGCTCAACTATAAATTTTTTTTTTTTAAATTGTGATTTTAAAGAAACTAAAGAAGGTCTCTGAGCAGCTGAAAGAGCATTCCTGTGGCTCATAGCTTTATATCATGGAAGAGGCCTTCAGACTCCTATTTACTTTTTCTTTATAAAAAGTCTTACCAGGTTTCCAAACTGATGTAAGCTTCATAAGACTTCATGAGACCATTTCTTTTGTAACCCCAGTACTTAACACAAAGCCTAGTACATGGGGGGAGCTCAATAAATATTTGTTACCTAATGAGAAGATTAGAAGCAGTATGTAGTAGTTAGGGTTGTTGGAGACAGATACATACAGTTTAGAAAAGTGATAGTTGGTGGTCTGAAATCCATGAAAGAGTGACAAAAATCATGAAAACCAGACACAAAGCTCACTGAATCAAGGACACAGAGTTCCATACATCTACTACCTCTAAAAGGTTATAGCACGGATAAAAAAACAAAACAAAACAAAACAAACCAATTGCCATCGATAATAATGATCTAGAGTCATTAGGATAATATCAAATTTTGTTTAATATTCAATTTAATAAAAGTCAGGGAACCATACAGTACACTTCTAAAAGATTTTCATTGAAGAGGATTAAAATATTCCATTGGAACACTTCGTCCCTTCCCATGCTTGATTTCCTCTTCTAAATGTAATCTTGATGATATGATACTGTGTACCTTAAAAAAATTCTTTGCTTCTATTCCAGGATTTCTAATTCCACAGTGTCTCTGGTAGACACTGAAAGTATGTTTTTTCTTTGTCCTTTTGAGTTATTAAGCTTCCCAGTACAGAATTTTAATATATTCCACATATCAGATCTTCCTGTTTCAGTGACAAAACAGTACAGAATTGGATCTGCAACACAATTTAAACTTGTTAATGCAACCGTGATTCTATACATTTTATAAGTCTGCTTCCCAGATTTGTGGTCTTTAAAAATAAGTTCACTGAAGTTCACATCATGCTCTAAGATGCTGCGAATCAGCAGCATCACATGAAAGGGAGTAAAGCACAAGACAAAAGTCAATGTGATGCTAACAAGGAGTTTTATGATTCTCTTCTTTTCACTGTTTTCCGTGGCTTGATTATGCTGCACGGCTTGGTAGACCTTCTGGTTGCAAATCATGATAATGACCAATGGTATCGCATAGCCTGTGCATGTCCTAAAGAAGTTGAGACGGATTTGCCACTTCTCCAGGGGGTACTTGTCATAGCATAAAGTAAAATTAGACTTCTTGGCATCACAATATTCTATAGTTGTTTCATCTTCCCACAGAATAATACCATTGAACATGGTTTCCAATACCCAGATGGATAGGCTGACCACGAAGGCAAATCTTCTTGTCCTTAAAAAAGAAAACCTCAACGGGTGGACCACAGCTAAGTACCGATCGACGGCGATGCAGGTGAGGAAGGCCGTGCTGCTGTAAAAGTTCATGTACATGAAGAATGCGCTCCCCTTGCACAAGGCAGGAGAGAAGGTCCAGTTGTCATTATTCCAAGTGTAATCAATCCATAGAGGGAGAGTTAATGTGTAGAGCAGATCTGAGAGTGATAAACTGAAGAGGTAAATTCCTAGCTCATTCTCCTTCTTTGCTTGCAGAAAAGACACACATAGAGATCCGATGTTGGCTGGGACACTGACTATGACCACAAAGATGTAAACAATCGGAAATAAATAGTGATCCAGGTCGTGCTGTTCTTCAATACACGTGCTGTTCATTTTCTCGTATGAAGGTAGGAACTACATTTGTTCTTAGGAGGTAAATAGCAAGGTCAGTTTTGTCTCCTTCCAGTTTGTTTTTAACATCTTTTTTATTAAAATGTGTCCATTTTTCTTTGTTTTCAAAAGTTTTGATTCATTCATCGGTGCTTTTAAAGGGTGGATGTAGACCAATTTTCACAAAGATATCAATGGTTGGAAGTCAGAATCCAGCCTCCTGACAGTTAGTCACAATGGCCAGTGGATTTTAACGAGCAGAAGTCCACGTTCTTATTATCACAGAATGCTGATGAAGAACCCTCAGGGACCAACCGGGTCATCCCTCAGCATCCACAGAGTGTTGTCCCCATTTTGTTTTTCTTCACAAAACTCAGGAGATTGGTGCACACATGATATGGAAGGCTTTGTTTTCACAGAGATTAACATCTCTTTTTACCATGCCTTTGTTTCTGTAATGAAAGATGAACTAGAATAGTTTAGATGTTTAGCAGATGCATCATGCTTTTGAAATAATCTTCTTTTCCTTCATTTCTTGAAGATATCAAAAATGTATTAAATTACAACAAAGGTGTTTAAAAAGGGAAATTATTTAATTGACTTCAGTGAATGAAATCAAGCTGAGAAATTTTAGTCTATTTCAAATAAGAATTACCCACAAGGTGAAAGATTAGAGGGAATTCTATTTCTCACTGGACATGATCACAAAACTAAAGTTACAACGTTATTTTCGGAGCTAATAAAAATGGCAAATGTAATGATTTGTTTGTAATCAGTAAATGCTTTTGAGTTGTATGATAAACTGTATAGTTACATGATTTCAAATGTTTAATTTCGTATGCAATCTAGGTATGAGGCACTTTCACTATCTGCTTATTAGCCAAGAAAATATTGTCACAAGAAATTTAATAAAGTGAAATATTTTAGAATATAGCAGCTTGCTAAAACTTCATAAATAATTAGACAACACTACCTCTTTTGTTTTCCTTTTGCTTCCTTCATGGGCACTTTATCTTTCCTGTACTTTTGTGAAAGAGAGGGCAGAATATTCTTAATTCTGGGCAAGATCTTGTCATTATCAGTGTCTACCTTTGTACCTGATTGTTTATTAGCTTAGTTTTTTAAAGGTCTGATGTTATAGATTCACATAGGAGCAGAGACCCCATCCTTCTCTTCATAGTAGAGTAGAGAAATACTTCTGTCTCTATTCCTTTGCTAGTGAGGCCTATTAGTGCTTTGGATGATTTCTGTGATGGGGAGCTTCACAGGACCCTCTGTAGAGTAACTATGCAGAGAACTTGTTGTGTGCTTGATGACACACAAACTACCCATTTCCAAGTATGAGTGAGCCCTGAGCACCACCAAGGCCTTCCCACCACAAGTCCACAAGGGTTCTGCTAGAAGAAAAAACCATATTCAGAGTATCTACTTATATGTCACTCTTAAAACAAAGTAGAGAACTAAAATTCCCCAAGTCTTCTTGTTTTACCACACCTAGAAATATGAACAAAATGTGAAAAAACAACCTTTTAAATCAATAGGTGAAACTTCCAATGAGGAAAAAAAAAACCAAAAAACAAACTGTGATGGAAAAAAGGAAGTGGGAGCTGAGATCAGGAAGGTAGGTGAGCAAAAAACTCTGGACGTCCTGGAGGCATATGTGGATTGGAAGAAGTAACTATAGCCTCTAATGCAGAGAAGCTGGAGACGCAGTTCAGACACACACAGGCAGGAAGTGGTTCTTTCTATCCCACACGTGTGGGGATCCTGGAGCCTCTGCTCTCACACAAAAGGTGAACTAGAAAAATAAACATAAGAAACAACAAACTGGACAGCTCCTTGCAGACAGCAGGGAAAGTTGGCAAGTTTCCGTGAGGAGCCATGATGAAAAATCCCTGAGTATTCATGGCCTCTGGCTGGTCCTCACTTGGGAATGGGGCCTGAGTCTACACTCTTAGTTTAGTCCTGTGATCCGCACACCAGCCATGAACTCATGCTGAATCTATGTGCTCAACTTCGTCAGTCATCAAGGGAATGCAAACTAAAACCACAATGAGATACAACTACACACCCACCCGAATAAATAAAATGAAAAAGACAGAAATTACCAAGTTGTGGTGAGGATGTAGAGCGCCTGGGACTCTTATATACTGTTGGTTGGAAAATTGTTTTGACACTTAACGTATACCCTGTGGTTCAGCAATTCCATTTCTAGGTATATGGTCAACAGAAGTACGTACAAGTGTTTACTGAAAGACGTGGGTTAGAATTAGGATATTCATAGTAGCGTTATTTGTACTATCCCCCAAGTGGAATGAGCACTTGTAGTAGAATAGAGAAGTAAATAGATAAATAAATAGATAAGTAAATATTAACACAATTGAAATCTGTACATCAATGAAAATACACAAATTATTGCGGCGTACAATAGCACAGTTGAAGCTCAGAAACATAATGCAGAGTGATAGAAAAAGGCTGGCACAAAAGAATATATACTATCTGATTAAAAAGTAGGTAAAGTTAATCTACACTGTTAGAAATCAGAGCAGTGGTCCATTTATTAAAGGCTTTCTATGTGCTAGGCACCATTTAAAATGGCATGCATGTTTTTTTATAATTTATGTGTTACTACAATTCTGTGCTATTTATTATAACCTTATATTACAAATAAAGAATTGAGCCACATATTAAGCCATTAGCCCAGAAATGCCTATTTAATCATTGGTAGAACTTGGCCACAATCCTAGGTTGGAATGTTAAATAAAGCCTCTTGACTCTTAACCATTTTGCTTTCTGCTTTTTGCATAAAAATGCCTTAGAAAGCTGAGGTATTTTTGCAGCAATGCAGACCAGCTTTGTTGAGAAAGAAGAGAATTATTTTCTATTTTCTACTGAAATAGTGGCACCAATAGATTAGTACAAGTCTTCTAGCCATAATAACAGATCTAATTAAAGAAAATAATTTGTGAATAATCATTTCGGTAAATTGGATAGAAAGTGACCACATGTTTTCTAGAAAACATCACTTTCATATTGTCTATTAGACTACACAGGCTTCAAATAAACTTGTAAAAATCATCATCTCACATCATGTCTTCACACTTAGTAACAATGTGTTGTTATGTGCCCATAGATTTCTTTTCTGTAATGAAGAATGTATCAGATTAAGTTAGGCTCTAATTTTTCCTGCACTTGATTTGAGAAATAGATGGCTAAAAGGAGCATATATCCTGCTACCACACTCAAAACAATTTCCCAGTTCTTAAGATTCATGAGGCTGAGCTTCGAAGAGTCTATTGTTGAGTTCAGGAATCCTCTGTGAACCATTTCAAGGTTGAAATTAATTATCTTTCACCACTCATAATGTGGTAAGGAAGAAAATGTAGATACAACCGATTGTGAGATTGATATATATGTAGCATGATATGTCTGCAATGTTGCAAAAATCATGTGTTGTTGAAGCCCGCATCTATCTTGTTGGTCCAGATGTAAGAACGAACCCTACCTAGAGGGGAACCTGGGTGGCTCAGGGTCCTGGGATGGAGCTCTGCATCAGGTTCCCTGCTCAGGGGGGAGTTTGCTTCTCCCTCTCCCTCTACACCTCCCCCGCTTGTGCTCTCTCTCTCTCTCTCTTTCTCTTTCTCCTCACTCTCTCTCTCAAATAAATAAATAAAATCTTAAAGAAAAAGAATGAACCCTAGAGGTTATACCACCTGCAGGGATGGCTGGGCCCGCCAGGGAGCCTGTAGGAATGCGACCCCATTAGCTTACAAGTAGTTAATCAGCACTACCTTAAATATATAATTACTAAATGTACCAAATGAAATCTCTAACAGAAGGGATAAAGATATTTTTCAGAATCTAAGTCTCCTGAGATGGAAAAGACCTTCACGGGGCTGGATGAAGCAGGATCAGAGCACCTGTTAACATGACCTCATGGGCCTCCACTCAGTAGTGTCTGCCTTTGGGGCGCCTGGGTGGCTCAGTGGTTTAAGCATCTGCCTTTAGCTCAGGTCATGATCTCAGGGTTCTGGGATTGAGCCCCATGTCGGGCTCCTTGCTCAGCAGGGAGTCTGCTTCTCTCTCTCTCTCCCTTTCCCCCCACCCACCGCTTACTCTCTCTCTCTCTCAAATAAATAAATAAAATCTTAAAAACCAAACAAAAAAAAAAACAGTGTCCACCTTCTCAGGAGACCCCTGCTAGCATGATCTCATGGGCTTCCACTCAATGATACCCACTTCCTCAAAGACCCTTGCCCCAAATTTTGCCCTTCAGAGCCCTCACTTGCCAGCCTTTGGGGAGCTCAGGACTCTAGACTATTAGCTCCCCGTTCTTCTGGGTGGTGTCACACTAATAAATAGCCTACCTTTCTTCACTGCAAAACTCAGTGACAGTTTTAATTGGCTTGCTGCCTATTAGGTGGACAAACCCTTGTTTAATTTGGTTATAAAGTATCATATTAAACATTCAAATATCAGAAAAAAAAGAAGTCAGGTAGTGGTTACTTTGGGGGAGGGGCTGGGTAATGACTGGAAAAGGGCATGAGGGGGACTTCTGAGAATTTGTCATATTCTGGTTTTGCTCTGAGTGTTCATTCCATGAATGTGTTCAGTTTGTAGACATTCATCAAGCTATATACTTAGGATATGTGCATTTTTCTGCATGTATGTTATATTGCAGTTAAAAAGAAAGTAGAATCAAAGGCTCTGTGGGATGAGCTATAAAGAATCTTGACAGCCAACCATCATCTAAATTACCTGCAGATGGAGCATATAGACCTTCTTAAGAACTGATAAGATTTTACTTCTTTTCTCACATATAAAAAGAAATTCATAGAAACCAAAGCAAACAATAAATAATATAAACAATATGAAAATGAATTGGCCAAAAATGAAAGTTTGCCACATGAAAAAACAAACATACTAGGCACCTGGAAGAAGTAAATACAAATCATCCCTTGAGGAAAGTTCTCTCAACCTAGGCTTCAAAGAATTCTCTCAGAAGGAATGGATGGTTGCCAGAAGGGAGGGGGCACGAGGGTGAGAAAGCTGGGTGAAGAGGAGTGGGAGATACAGGCTTCCAGTTAAGGAATGAATAAGTCACAGGGATAAAAGGTACAGCATAGGGAATAGAGTTACTGTAAGAGCCTTGTGTGGTGGTTGGTGACAGAGGGTAGCTACACTTGCGGTGAGCATAGAATAAGGTACAGAGTTATCGAATCACTATGTTGTCCACCTGAAACTAATGTAACATTGTGTGTCAACTATATTTCAATAGAAAATATTAAATAAAAAAAGAATCCTCACAGAGTTCTAACAAATATGAGTTCATTAAAACACACACACACACACACACACACACACACACACAAATTAACCACTATAAGATTCATCAAAAAATGAGGAAGATGAGTAGCAGATCCACAAGAGCTTTAGAATAAAATTAATAGATATACAACACAAAACAAGTATGTTTAATAAGAAAAAAGGAGGGGCGCCTGGGTGGCTCAGTTAATCAAGCGTCTGCCTTGGGCTCAGGTCATCATCCCAGGGTCCTGGGATCGAGCCCTGCTCAGCGGGGAGCCTGCTTCTCCCTCTGCCTCTGATCCTCCCCACCCCTCTCGTACTCTCTCTCTCCCTCAAATAAATACATAAAATCTTTTTTAAAAATAAGAAATAAAGGAAGGAATTTAAACTCATGAGTAAGGAACAAGAGACTACAAAAGATGAATTGGCCTATTTTTAATAAGATTGAAATAAGCTTTCCAGAAATAAAAAAAATGTAATAATTTAAATTAAAAAAATCAACACAGGGACTAACTCATTGATGAGCGTTAGCTGAAGAGAAAACTAACATACTGCAAGATAGATCTAAGGAAATCATATGAAATTATCAGAGTGTTAAAGAGGCGGGAAAAAAACCAAAGAGCCATGGAGGATAAAGTGAAAAGGTCCGCATATGTTTAATTAGAGTTCCATAAGGGACAGAAGAGAGAAAATAGGGAATGTTTGCAAAGATAATGACTCACAGCTGTCTAGGACTGATGAAGGACATGGAATCCTCAGATTTATGAAACCCAGCAAATCCCAAATAGGATTAAAAACAGAGATGGAAATCTACATTCCTTAGACACACTGCAATGAATCTGCTGATCCAAGACTAAGAAAAAAAAAGGGCCAGAGAGAAAAAATGGAGTACCTACAAAGAATGAACTGTAGAGTGACAAAGGACTTCACAGAAGTAATAACAGAGACCAGGAGACAGTGGGTTGATATTTCCAAATGGCCATGAAAATTTATGTCATCCTATAATTATATACCCAACAGAACTAAATGTCAAAACCAAAGCAAAATTAAGGACAGTTTAAGATAAACTACCACTGAGAAAATTGACCCCAAAATCCTCATTAAAGGGACTTCTAAAGGATACAAGTTAAGACAGAAAATGACACTAGAAAAAAGTCTGAGATGCACAAAGGGTTGAATAAGCTACGGAGGACGGAACCCTCTCCGATGGCTGCACAGGGTCCCACCTATCACTAGGCTCACATGTCTGGGAAGAACACCTCAACCATGAAAATATCCTTCCTTGGGACCAGGACTGAGAGGTCAGGGCAGGGGTGGGGAGGGGCCGGCAGTGGGTGCCCCTTCCTCCTCTATTCATCTTAATAAGTATGCATCTTTTCTTTTAAGGAAGAAAAAAAGATGGATAAAAGGGAAACATAAATTTAGGAGGATTTATAAAGTTGGAATGAATTTCTTTCTCTGTAAAAACATTTCCCGCCTTGACTATAACCATCACAAGATCAAATAGTTTGATTGAAGCAGATACAGAGTGTCCTCTCTTGGATAACAGAAGCAGTGGTAATGAGGTTGTCGTTATGCGTGTGGCTCTGGAGACTTTTTGAAAGGCTCTCACAACCCTTGGGGGATTTGTGACATGGTGCTTCTTCTCTAAGTTTCAGTCTTCACAGGTAAAATTAACACCCACTTTAGAGAGTTATCGTGACAATAAAGTGAGAACACACATAACGTTCATGGCACATGGGAGGCCTTCACTATGTATTGGACGATGGTACTGTTTTAATGACACACTGCTAGTCTGCAGGTGTCCTTGTGCTATCCCCTACATGTCCTGAGAGGAGATCATCTTCAGCCATCTACCCAGAACATAGCGGAGACGCCAGGGGCACTCAGAGTGTAATTTGTACAGCAACATTTCACATATGATACCAAGCTCGGCAGATAACAGCTGTCGAATTAATTTGTGTGAATCTGAGATTTTTTTTGCTTCTGAGATTTTAATGGAATACATAGTTCTTATTATTCATACCTCTTTTCAGATATCATTTTTACTACTTTAATAAAATTTTGACAAAATTGTTTTTAGAACCAGTGTTGAGAAATTTGGATAAGTTTCTAATTTTGACTTGAATTTTTACCAAATGCCAAAAGAAGATAATCCCCAGTGTATTAAAATATATCTATTATTAACCAGGTCCTCAAATAGTACAAATCATTGATGACAATGTTTTCCTACAGGATATAGGAAACACTTCCTTCCCTTCATTGATCGGTTTAATAGCTGCTTATTAAGACTACTATGTGCCAGATACTGATAGCCACTTGTTAAGTAAGAATTATGACTTAATACTTATTAATACTGGATATCCTATTTCCAAATTTCACATTTTTTCTGATGACATAAAAAGTATCACGAGACCATTGTACCAACCAGGAAATGGCACAGGATGACTCTACAGCTGGGAGCTGGTAGATTTCTTCACAAACACTTAATTCAGTTTGCCAATATGAGGTTTCCTGAAAAGGGAATGTAGCATAAATATTCCTCTTTTGCATATCGGTAGTTTTACCTAACTCTTTCTAAATATCATTTTTGACATCCTTTTACCACCGCTCAGAGAAGAGGAAACCATGTGTCAATCTCATTTCTCTCTCTCTTATAAAGTTCTGCTTCGTTGCATTCATATAGCCTAAACTCGATAAAAGGTTGTGAACATTACTGACAATCATGCCAAAGTATGTCATCTACATAAAAATCTTATTTTATTGTTTAATCATACACTTACCCATGTTTCTTGGGGTGACGATCTTGTCCACCGAGGAGCTGGATAAATCTGCTTGCACCGAGATGAGAAACCAACCCTAGTGAGGGGACAGGAAATTGCACTCATATTTCAACACAAAACAATGAGGAAGCAACCTCTTAATGAGGATTTACGTTACCCAAGTTTGAACAAAAGAAGTCTCCTAAATATTTTAACAGATGTTTTTGTTTATTCATTACTGTAGTATAATTTTTAGGATTCACTTTCCTCTTTGCATCTTAATCACAATGTATACTGGTATTATATGTTTATTTAATAGAATATGTACTAGAATTTCATGTAATCACTCGCTCACTCATTCATTTATTCTGTCTATACATATATCTATTATACTCTTAGGGCATTGTTCAGGGAGTGATGCAGGATCTGGCTACGGTGCACAAGGACCTCATCACCCGCTGAGAGAAAGACATGTTCAGTCACAACCATAATACAAGAGCAAAAATGGGTAAGTACTCAAAGAGACGTCCAAAAAAAGAAAGAAAGAAAGGAGAAAAAAAGAAAGGATGAATCACTGGATGTATGACATGGGAGCGGATGGTCTACATGGATTCAGCCAGATGAGCTTCCTGGGAGAAAAGCAGCTGGGGAAGAATGGATGTTTGGTGTAAAATGAGCATGTTTCCTTGCTTAATGGCGGTGACTTTGTGAAGCCTGCCTGCTTGCCTGCCTGCCTGCCTTCCTTTCTTCCTTCCTTCCTCCCTCCTTTCTTTTTCTTTCTTTTCTTTTCTTTTCTTTCTTTTCTTTTCTTTTCTTTTCTTTTCTTTTCTTTTCTTTTCTTTTCTTTTCTTTCTTTTCTTTTCTTTTCTTTTCTTTTCTTTTCTTTTCTTTCTTTCTTTCTTTCTTTCTTTCTTTCTTTCTTTCTTTCTTTCT